>NW_006408551.1:1878671-1897409 GCF_000296735.1 Chrysochloris asiatica | reverse complement strand
AAAAAAAATAAATAAGCCAAGTAGTTAAGTGGTGTGATGACTATTACCTTCAAACCTGAGCCAAAAAAAAAAAAAAAAAAGGGCAAATGAGCAGGTTCCCTCCAACCCTTACAGCTCAGAAGAGAAGAAATCCAATTTAACTCCTTTTAAAAGTGTAACTCCACAAGAATAGCTTATCAAATGATCCATTAAAGAGGACTGAGACTTAGCCACAGCATCAGATCATTTGGGGACTGGGAAAGGTGGTTGAAAGACAGATTCTTTAATGTGGGCAGCTCTCCAAACAGCACAAGGAAAGCAGGCATAACAAAAAGTTTCTTAGCCTGTCAATCTCAGCTACAGCAAGACTGCACTCCTTAGGACCCCTTTGTAACTACGTCAACTACAGATGAAGCCCCCAGACGTCTATCATTTATCAATACCGAATTTCCTATACCTAAGTCCCAAACGTCAACCCTATAAAGTCAGTTAGTTATTTAAAGTACATAGGATAAGCACTGAGCTGCTAACCATATGGTCGGCAGTTCAAACCCACCAGCTGCTCCTCGGAAACCCTATACAGGGTCGTTAAGAGCCAGAACTGACTTGATGACTCTCGACAACAAGAAGTCATCTATTTCAGATTCCTTATTTTATAGGTAAGGAAACGGAGGCACATAAAATCAATCAACTTATTAGATATTCTCACACAGTCAAGAATCACACAGCTACTTGGCAAATCCAGGACTCCTATTCTATTCAGGTAGTGTTTGACTACCAGACAAAAGAATGGCAGTTCTAACCCACCCAGAGGTGCCATAGAAGACCTGGTGATCTGCTTCCAAAAGGTCACAGCCTTGAAAGCCCTCTGGTGTGCACACAGTACTCTGACATACATGGAGGTCACCATGAGTTTGAACTGATTCAACAGCAACTAACAACTTCTTAAGGAAACAGGAGATGCTAAACTCTGAAAGGGAACCAGAACAGGGACAAGGATCTGAGACTAGATAGTGTCTGCCTCTATTCAGTTCATGTAAGTACTTCCTTACATACACTACAAACAAATTAGAAAGCCCCAGGTCTTCCCTGGGAACTGGAGTTTAGTCCCATATCATTCTGGCAGAAGACTGAATCATTACTATGTTTCTCTAAAAGATCTTGACCAAAGCCTACCAAGGACAGTTGTAAAACAGTCAATTCAATGGGAGAAGATAGTGAAGAGGTTACCTTTGCAGGACTCCATGGGTTTTGGTATTTATATATGCGATTTACTAAGTAGGGAAGACAGGGTAAAGGCCAGTAAATTCCTTAAACACCTCTCCAACTTTCTTTAGTCCCCAAATCATCAATATCTTGAACTGAGAGTTCCACAACTTGGGTCAGCTCTTTCACTGCGTTGATCCAATGTTATCTAATAAGTCCCTGATTTAAATGAGAGCACCCCTCTCTTCCCCCACCCTTGTCCTAATAGTTCTCCAAGAGGCAAAAAGTTCTCTTATCAGCATGGTAGTACACATTCCTTATTACTGACTTAGGAAAGATTGGACTGCCCTTCCCTATTATGTTGGTCTAGCAAACTCCTAATATATCTTTGTGAAATCTTGCATAATTACTCTCACCCCAGTAGAACTCATACTGCTTCCTCTGGGGTAAGACTGTAATTCTACTCTATAGAAGAGTCCTGATCAAAAAAGGGAAAATGCAGAAAGAATTTCAAATTCTCATGGGATCCAGACTTCCTGGATCCACTGAGGCTGGAAGAACCTCTGAAACAAATGCCTTGAGATAATCTTGAAACCTTAAGCCAAAAATATTCCCTATAGTCTTATTTAAACCAAACAGTTTAGCTTAACTGCCTTGAACAGTGTGCTCTTTTAAGAACTATCTATAAGGGATCAAACTGACAAGAGCAACTTGAAAGATTAGATAGGAAACTGTGGGGAGGAATAATTCAGAAAAGGAGGATGACAATGATTGCACAACTTGAAAAATGTTATTGAAAATATCAACATGGAAAGCTTGTAAGCCTGTCTTCTGCCTATAACTGATTAGAATACCTAAAATGGGACTATAATGTGTCCAGTGAAGAAGGTTTACTGAGGAGCCTCTGCATTACATGGGAGTATAGGTGGAAGCCCGAACCACAACCAGACCTTCAGAGACAGGAAATTTCTACACTTGAAAGGACAAGCAGACCAGCCGGGAGCAGCTAGAAAACCAGAAGATACCTCTTGAAAGAAGGACCTACAGGAAAAATACAAAACAATAAGGGCCGTCCGACTGTTACCACAAGAACATACAGGTGGGCTTGCCCAGGAGACATCAAGGCAAGTGGTCGGATCCTCTCAGTGTAAATTCTCTTCCAAGACTAAGACGTAAGGGAAATATACGCTTTGACTGACAACCACGCACATCAATGAAGGGGCGAGCTAAGCCCTACATCGTTCAGCAAACTACCGTGAACCCTGGTGGAGACCTGGTCAGCCAGTAGCGAGGCAACATCTGGGGACTCATGGGCTCAGAGTCAATGACACAGCCACAGAGGTCTAGAGTGGAAAGCAGGGCAGCCAGCCGATAAAAAGACGCCGGACAGACATAAGAACACCCACACTTGCACATGATACCCATTTGACCGGATTTCAATACCTGGATAAACAGAGCTCAACCCGAAGAAGAAAGAAGAGGGGAAAAAAAAAGCGTCATCTGATACAATTCAATAAACAGGACCTACACCTATGAATGCAGTAGCTCAAAAAAGGAAACAAATCCCTGCTGCCAAGAACTATTCCCACCCCCTCCACACAAAGGGTACACAGGGATGGGCAACTTGGACATTGGCTACCCAAAATGGGGGGAGGGATACAAAGGCAAGAAGTGACTGGCTTACAAGCTTTCAAGAGAGAACCTAGATCCAAAGGGCGTGGAGGAAGGTAGAGTCTCCAGTGAGTGGTGTCCAGCCTGTCCAGGAAGGGCTGATGAAACGAAATATAGATGGGTCTCTTGTGATGCAATGGTGAATAATTCTTATCAGGACTCTGATTGTGAGGGTTGGAAATCTAAAGATGGACATTTTGTAGCAAAGAGGGGAGTGATTAACTTATCAGTCTAGGAGTGGAGGACCCTGGTACTATCAATGGAGAAGAGCGAAGTGCAGAATCCTACCCAGAGAGGCGGTGAGGCCTGAGATGGAGGCAGAGAAGATGACGTCAAGAGATGGTGGGGCTGGGGACTCGGGATCAGGAGATGGAAAGGGGCTGAGGACTGTGGTGGCGGGGGTGGGGTGCAGGCTTACAGGGTACACCCCTTGGTTGGGTGAGGATGCATGGACGGGATGGTAACTATGCCAATGAAATAATGGATGATGGAATGAATGTAAAGCTGATGATGTTCTCCCATGTAGACTATCACACAATTCACAATAAAACATTTAAAAAGAAAAGAAAAGAAAAATGTAATTGATGTCATTGACCTGTACATGTAGAAATTGTCTAACTGGTAAATTGTCTAACTGCTGGGTATATTCTCAATAACAATGAAAATAATTTTCAAAAAGAATGCATGTCTATAATAGCATTTATCACATTATATGAGGGGACTTCAAAAAGTTCATGGAAAAATTGAATGAAGAGATAATGGCATTGTTCCATGAACTTTTTTAAGTCCCCTCACATATACGTTGTGTCTGTCTACTTTAAGTTTCCAAATGTCTCAAAAAGTGGGACTATTTTTTAATGTAATCTTGAATCTCCAGGTCAGAGCATGGTCCCTAGTAGAGAATCATTACATGTTTAAAATACTTAAAGCCAAAAACAATTCTGCTTACCTCTCCCATCCATGTAATCTGGATAGACTCAGTTCCATTTGGGAATGTTTTTAATAGAACCCAGAGACCTAATTCTCTCTCTTGGATGGAGGGCCCCTTTGGAACCTAGCCCACAAGGTACTGTTGCAACTCACATGGGCTAACTGCTTTTCCTGTCACCCGTTACTACGCCTTAGATGGCTTAATCACACCCAATATGTGGCCCTCCCACCCTAACACTGAGGCAACTGTGGCTAAAAACAAGGTTCCCTGAATTTTTCAGCTGATGTTGAGTGGTTAAAAAGCTTTAGGTCATTACCCTTCTATTAATCCCTCAACTTGAGAAATATAAGTTTTAAAAACGGAAAAATTTTTACCACAGAGCCAGGAGGCACTCTGAAATGGTACTTACTGCTTTTAAACAGAAGCTATAGCATGCCCAGGAATCACCCACTTTACTCACCTGGGTGTCTCCTTAATCAGCTCAGTTACTATTCAGTCAATGACTAAATCTTTCCTAAAACACTCTTGGGAAGTAGAAGCGTAATGTGTAGGGTTTTATAATCTTTCCTCCCAGAGGGCTGCTGCATTTCCTTATTTAAGTTAAATGTCTCACACATTGATTACTTTCCAGTCTAATCAGGAAATCTCCTTAATCAGGGAATTAAGGAGCAGGCTATATACTTGATTCTCTTATCCTAAGCCTCTTTCTCAGAAGTCCAAGGCATCAATGCACACAAACAAGCAAACTATGAAAGGGTAATCCTTGCATGTAGGCACAGTAAGGGTAAAAATATATGAGGTACGACATCAAGGGTAATGGAAAGGCCACTTCTCCAAATAATTTTTCAACTGCAGACCTATATTTGAAATTCCATATTGATAACTCCACACCTGAGCTCACTCCTGAAATGCAAAATCCCTTGGAAGAATTAACAATTTAAGTGACTTTGTCATCTTATGGAGCAATTCCAGATACTTTCTTAAAAATAGGTTTTGTTAAAGGAAAGGTAGGAAAAACAAAGGGACATATAGAGGAAAAGGACAGAATACTACAGAATACAGAATACTAGAAAATGTCAAAGAGCAAAGATGAAAGAGGATTTAAAACAAACAAAAACCCTACATTTACACATTCTCCAGGACTGACTGTAGGTAAGAAAATAATAGCTCCCAAGGAATAAGAATTGAGGTTTCTTATGGGCACTGTGCAAAGGCTGGATACATTAGAGGGCAGATCAGGCCCAGTGAGAACAAATTCAATTAATAAATTGGTAGTGTGAAATATCTCTGGGTGGTACAACCAATGAACTTGATGGGCTGCTAAAAGATTGGAGGTTTGAGTCGACCCCATGGTACCTCAGAAGAAAGGTTTGGCAATCTACTTCCAAAAAATCAGCCATTAGCAACCCTGTGGAGACAGTTCTTTCTATTTGACACACATGGAGTTGCTATGATAACTGGCTGATGAAATGCCCTAGCTGTATTATGAAGTTTAAAGGAAAACCAATTTCAAATCCAGAGACTCTTAGGGGCTTCTAAAGTCACTACAGACAAGACAAACACTGAAGTTCCTTAGGAGCACCATCACCTTCATGGATAAGGAAGGAACAGTCATATAATCTGACCAGGCAGACCATGAACCAGAAGCTATGTTGTTAAGTGCTGTCAAGTTGACGCTGACTCATAGCAACCGCATATAGGATTTCCAAGGATCTGCTGATGGGTTTGAACTGCTGGTCTTGTGGTTTGCAGTCCACTGCCGGTCCTACAGTGCCATACTACAAGTCCATGAACCAGAAGATAGAGGTCTCAAATTACTCACCTTAGCAGTGATGCCAATAATTATCCCAAGCAAAATGATTCACTTGAATATTGCTTTCATAAAAGAGAAAAAAGTTTTGGTCCGATCTACTTGGGCATTTTCTAGGATACCCAAAATATAACTGGTATATATGTGAATTTAAGAAGTTAAGTGATACTACAAAGTACAGAACTTTGCCTGCCTGAGTTTCATAGATGACAAAGAAAAACTGAAAGTAGCACAATAACAGAGTATCATCCCAGAAGGGAAAACGAAAGAATGAAAGACAGGAGTTTCGTGGGAATATGAACACAGAATTGCCTTTAGTGGCACATCCCCTAAACACAGCAAGATTAGTTTGATCTTCTGATTCTTACCTCTGACATTCCTGACTGAAAAAAAGGGTGGAGTGAGTGTGGAGGACTTACACTTTTAATACTGCTGCATAGCTTGAATACTTTTTAATGTGCACATATTTAGTAATTACAATGAAACAATGATAGAAGACGACACTGGTACAGTAGGGGAAAGAGGAGCTATAATAGAGGAAAAAATCTCCAAGAGGCTCTAATCTATGGGGTCTAAGGTGGTCAGCAGGCCATTAAAAATGCATGGGGAAGGGAGTCCTCTGCTTTACTAACTCACCTTCCTTTTCTTTACTCATCCATTTTTCCAAATACCTCACTGTTTGACACAACTTTCTAGTAGTACAGAAACTAGACAAACGACAACGGGTGATGTCAACTTTCGGGAATGGAATTGCTGTTTCCCAAATGCTGTCCTCAGTGATATCAGCTCATATTTTCAGACTTCATTCCATCTAACTCGATTACCTGCCTGGGAAGTACCCAAGTCTAAGTTCAACAAAAGTGTTACCAACTCTGGTCAGATCTCTTGATGGCTGGGGATTTCTATACTCCTTTCCAATGCAAATAATGAAATCATTCAGATTCCCACTTTAGGTCAGAGATACAGTATCCACTATAGGCCATGTTATCAAGTGGGAAAGAAATGGACAAAATATCCCTCAAGGCAACTTAGCTTTTTCACAAGGCATGAAACAGTAGGTAGGAAGAAATAGAAAAGAGTGCTGTCTAAACTAGCCATGAGGCCAAAGCAAAGTGTAATAATTAAGGAAGGGCTGAGTTTGGAGCAGCCGACTATCACAAAAATAAAAGAACTTTTGTCTTCACTACCTACCCTGGGAATAGCGAAGAAACTTAAAATGATTACACATCCCAACATGAATGGGAACAAAAGAGTGGGTACTCCCCAAACCCGGAGCCTCCAGTACAGCTTCTGCACTCTCTTCCAGCAGCTCATATAACTGTTATCAGGCCTTGCTTTCCTTTCCCTAACTTCTTTAGTAAATTAAGTTAATAAAGCTTTCTTCGTGTGCCTCAGTTCTCCCTCCCTGAAGCCAAATCCCTCTCGGCTCAACTCAGTTCTCCCCTTCGGTTATTTTCACAATGGCTACTTTCCGTGAAAAGAATACCTCTTACCTAACTAAGAACCCGTTTTCAGGCCCTCCTAATTAGACACATCTCGAGAGACCCTGCCTCAGTTACCCTCGGGACTAAAGCGTCAGGTTGACCCCTCCTCACCTCCAAGCAAATGGGCTTACCTCACCGCTGCCCCGTCCCTTCCACTCAGCTCCTCCCTCTCCAGCGCTGTTTAATGGGGCCGGCCCCACCTCTCCTACCAGCCCCGGGCCTCCGCACCCAGCTTCCAGTCCGGCCGCCGCCAGCACCCTGCCACCTCCCCGCGTTACCAACTTTGGGCTCCCAACACGCTCGGCCCCCTCCTCAGCGCCCCCATTAGGCCTGCCAGGACCCGGCCCCCTTCTCCTGTCTCCAGTGGGCCATTTAACTCCCTCGCTTAGTCCCAGACAGTCCTCCACTCTCAGGCCAGGCCACCCTTACCGCCCCGGCGCCTCCGCCCCTGCCCTTCTGGGCGCCACTAGCCCTGTACCTGAGGCTCCGTCTCCCCGTCAGGCCCAAGCCTCTGTCGAACAGACAAACAGCTGCAGCTCAACCAAACCCTCCCACCCCTCCTCCTCGCCCTGGGCGGGGGCCCCAGCCAATAGCACAATTACCCGCCTACCATCGAGGGTGGGCAATATGTGCACTCACCCGCCAATCCTCAAGAGAAAGGTAGGGCTCTTTCAGAATTGTCATCAACGAGTACAAGCAGGGGAATGAACAGGCGGGGCTACAAACCAATAAAAGGCGAGAAGCCTTGAAGATTGACACATGAAGGAACCATTAAAGAGCGAGTTCCCTAAAACAGGGGGCGGTACACTGGTGACAGGCGTATGTGTCAACCAATAAACTCTCGACACCCCATGACCCCCGCCTTTTGACTTCTAAACATCTAATCAGGTGAGTGCTGGAGGCGGGTCAAAGTGAAACTTTAACCAGTACTGCGACAATTCTGGACTTGACTGGCAAGTAAGGCGGGGTGGAAAGGAACCCCAGGAAGGCCTCTACTGACCTTCCCCCCTCCCGCGATTTGGCGGCAGTGGGGGTGGTATGGGGAAACGGCTAATTCTAGCGCTCCGCCCTCTGACAAAATCGCGGACGTACAGGGAAATACCTCTCTTAAGGAACTGGAGATTGGGAATTTCAATAACCTTCACGTCAGTGCTTCCTGGATTCCTGGTGTGGCGCTTTCGGGTCAGCACTGGAC
Organism: Chrysochloris asiatica; assembly: GCF_000296735.1. NCBI lineage: Eukaryota > Metazoa > Chordata > Mammalia > Afrosoricida > Chrysochloridae > Chrysochloris > Chrysochloris asiatica. Next base: position 1,889,133 of record NW_006408551.1, on the reverse strand, counting down.
TGAGAATTACAAGGTCGACAGTTTAAACCCACCAGCTGCTCCTCGGAAACTATATAGTGTCGCTGAGTTGGAATCTGCTTTAAGACACTTAACATCAACAAAGAGGGGCAAGGGAAACCCTAGTGTGGTTCTGGTTGACGGTTCAAACTCACCAACTGCTCCTTGAAAGCCCTATTCAGGATCACTGAGTCAGAATTGACTCGAGGGTATTTGATGACATGAGGACAGGGCGTGCTGGTGTGGCGCTGTCATTTAAGCATTGGACACCTAACCTCAAGGTTGGTGATTCAAACCCACTAGCCGCTCCTTGGAAACCTTATCCAGGATCAGAACTGACTTCATGGCACTTAACAATTAGAGAACAGGAATTTTGGGGGATAAAACCTCTGATGTTTTAACGTGGGGCGAGACAGTGGCAACGAGGAGCAGTGGTATAGTTTGTTGTTAAGTGCTAGTTGTGTATAGGGTTTTCTAGGAGCGGCTGGTGGATTTGAACTGCTGACCTTGCAGTTCAAACCAACATTGTGGTCAAGTGCTTATCCTACAGTGCCAAACCAGAAGCTTTAGCCCGTTCATAGTATTTTTTTTCCTATAGACAATTGATGTTTTCTGAATCATATGTGAATATAAATAAAAGCATCTTCAGAAAACTGTTGTGATATACCAAAAAAAAAAAAAAGGCAAACACAGTGAGCTTTCTGGGAAATGCAGGGTCAAGGTGAATTCCCAGAGTCCACTTCAAAACTTATTGCTATTTCTAAGCCCTTAGAAAGTCTGGAAGAGAGCGAAGTGTGTGTATGCATGTTAGAAGGATGCAGATTTGCAGGGACAGGGAAGTAGAAAAGAGACTTAGCAGTTAGAAAGACTTGAGTTCTTCCCAGCCTCCTAGTTATGCTACTTTAACAGCTGTGATATCTGAAAGTTACCTAACCTCTCTGAGCTTTAATTCCCTCCTCTGGAAAATGGGAAAAATAATACTTTGCCCACGTTAACTACTATCCCAACTGCATCTTGGAAGCCAGAATGGAGAAGAGTTGGTAAACCTGCACAGAGAGATTAGGAAATGAGGGATCTGAAACCAGTTATCACACATTCACATTCATATTCTCTCTCACATATGCTCCTCTTTCAGTGAAAGAAAAAAAGGAAAGGTATGAGCTATACAAAACCAGGAACTTTTTTTTAATGAATTACAAACTAAATTACAAATAATGTTAATAGCAAGAACACTTAAGAGGTAAGGGAAGAGACAAAAATCATAAAAAGAAAAAATATTTTTAAACATTCGCATTACAAAACCCCAAGTGCACGGAGCAACAGTTCTCCCCCTCCCCCCACTGACTTTAAAAATGACTATAACCTGAAATATAAATATAATTGTTCATCCTTCTTTTAAAGAAATATTTTCCCAGAGTACCCCCAGCTCAGTCACAGCCCTGAAAAAGTGTCAGTATTTTCAAAATGATGTCTACTCTTAACTTCCATTCCACACCTTTCAGAGGAAGATGGGAGCAGGGATACCTGGCAACCAAAGAACTAAGAATTCTAAAAGGAAGGGAAAATTCAAACATCTCTCACTTGCCTCATAAGGCTGTAGTGAAGCAATGGGCCTGGATGCTACCCAACTCTGGGCTTCCCAGACCCCTTGGCCATAGACGGGCAGACAAGAGGGCTGGAAACAATCATTTCTACTGCAGCCACCACCAGAGTTGGAGTCTTGAGTTTCCTAGCCTGTTAGTTGAGGTGAAACACTAAAACAAGGGCATAAAATGTGGTAGGGTCTATTCTTTAACCTAATTCCTAAAAACAGACCCCTCTCCATATTTTTGTGTTGCTTGGGTTTCAAAGTTTCAACTTAGTCCTCTGGTGTCACTTGGCCTTACAATTGCAGGAGGCTTGGAGGCCCTGTCACTCCCAAACACAAAAAATAATCATTATGAGTCACTCAGAAATGGTCTAGGATGGCAAACCTATGTGGAATTATGGGGGAAGAGTTGGTCTGATTTTGGAGACTGGCCCTTAGTAGTGCCTAAGAGGAGAGCACTAGGGTGGTAGAGAAACTGACTTAAGTGCATGTAATAATAAAACTCTTTCATTCCCACTCCTCCTTCCCCTCCATTTTCTATATCCCTCGAGCTGACTGGCCAAAAGGTCAAGATGAGTGTTAAGGCAACCAGACAAGATCAGTGGGCCCACCTGAGTCTCAACAACCAGACCCAAGCCCGGTCAGGCATACACTAGAGGAGAGGGTGAAACTGAGGGTGGGGGCTGGTGGAAAGGCGTCAGAGTCGAAGGTGAGGTATTGGCTTGGTCACATCTTGGAAGAAAGGGTGAGCCAGAGCTGCCTTTGCTGAAATGCGCTTGTTGGGGTCGTAGTGCAGCATTTGCTGGAAGGAAAGACAGAAGTACACTGACTTCAGTTGATATAATTAATAGTAGGCTAGGCCTGGGCAGTAAGTATTCAGAGAAATCAAGAAACCAGAAATAATTTTACCCAAGACAAAGTTCCCATTTCCCTCCTCCCATATCCAAACCCTCTCAGGTTATTGAGAGGTGCTAAGGAATCTAGGGTTTCATCCTTCCTCTTTCACAATGGTAAAACCCTGCCATAGGGGAGAAAATGAAGGAAAGTGGGTTCCCACCCCTCACTCTCACCGATAACAAGCTCCGTCCATCTTCATCCAGGGGAGGCACAACTTTGCTAAAATCTTGCCGGGCCCACTTGGGGAAACTCGCCTTATAATCAGGCATAGAAGTAACTCCTGGCCAAACTGTCTCATCTGGGGTTCCCAGAGTTCGAAAGATCCGGAAGAGTTGGTCGATCTCAGAGTCTCCAGGGAATAGTGCCCTGCGGGTCACCTGAGAATGGGGAGAGGAAAGACCAAGACCCACATTTACGTCAGTGAAAACTGCCCTCTATACAAAGGAGGTTCCCACAGGCAGTGGAAGGTCAGCAGGGCCCCATGACTCTCCCCACCCCTCACCCCAGAGCCTTTCATGGGGTCAGTCATACAGTGCCCGAGACAATGAAGTCTCTTAATCTGTCTCTTCACCCCCTCCTTCTTTCCCCCAACTATGCTTTGCAGATCCCCAAGGTTGGATGGGGCTGGAAAGGGGTGAATGTCTGGGGTGCCACTGACATGTAGCAAAGGGATCCCAAGCCACTCACGGGGTGTGGGGTAGACACTGCAGTCATCCCCCCTCCTTGTGATGCAGCCACTTCTAGATAGGAGCACAGCGGGCAGAGACTGTGTCTTCCATTTCTTCTGTGTTCCCCACAGCACCTAGCATAGTGCTGGGTACACACTAGGTGCTTAACAAATATTTTTTGATGAATTGAGAGAGGAATATGGGCAACTGTAAGGCAATGCACTAGGGGAAAATGTACTATATATACACAAACATACATTAGGCTTATGGTCTCTAAGCCCTCAGTTATAACCCAGATAAAGGATCAAAAAAGAGATGGCTGATTTGAGTTGAAAACTCATCCCACTTCACTGTTGTATTAAAGGGGATGGGCACTCCCACTTAAGGTTAGGCCTCAGTGAGTCTTCAACCTTAAAATCCAGAGATTAAGGGGCACATAAGCTAAGTCTGTAATTTAAATTAAGAGTGAGGGTAAGGTGAACACAGTTGGCTTCACCACACTCCCATACTCTATAGCACAATCTACAGGCCAAATGAAGGAGGGATACTAAGTGGAATTCATTCTCCTAAATATATGCAGAAAATGCAAATCCACTGCTATCAGAATTGATTCCTACATATAGTGATTCCATAGGACAAAGTAAAATTGCCCCATGGGTTTCCAAGGCTGTACATCTTTACGAAAGCAGACTTCCATATCTTTCTCCCATTGAGTGGCTGGTGGGTTTGAACAGCTTATAACTGAGCACTTAGCCACTGCACCACCAGGGTTTCAATATATACAGATCAACACTAAAGTAACTACAGAAATGATTTAGCTTATTTCAGGGATTTACAGAGATGCATACTGGAAGGCGAGGCTATTTGGGGATATCCTGATATTCTTGTTGACATCAGGGGCAACAGTCATATATATATATATATATATATATCCACCTATCCCCACCCCAGCTTGGCACTATTCTAGAGAGATCCTCAAGGGAGACAGAAGGGCCATGAGTCTGAACCAACAGTTAAGTTTTGTTGTTCTTGTGGATGTGGGGAGTAGTGGGTTGAATGAAACCCAGGCACGCCTACATACCATCTCTGCAAAGATGCAGCCCAGGCTCCAGATATCCACAGCTGTAGAGTAGTATTTGCATCCCAGAAGGATTTCAGGTGCTCGGTACCACAGGGTTACCACCTGGAGGGCAGGAGCAGGAAGGGAAAGGGTGGATCATGGAAATCTCAATGCTCTCCAAACGCTCAGCCTCTTAATAAAACAGCTTCCTTCCTTCTCCTCCCTTTAATTTCCCCTAGGTCAAGTGACTACATAGGATTTTGTAGCCCAGAGTGGGCCTAACACACGACTCTAAGGCCCTCCAATGTGAGATCTTCCTGGAAAATCTGAGATAAATGGTCAGAATTTTAATGGTGTCCATTCCAATTATCCAAGCCTGGCATCTGTTTAAGTCTAGTTTGCCCACAAGTAGATTCTATGCATACTCTAAAATCTCTCTGGGTTTCCAGAGAGCTTTTCCATCTACCAAGAGAGATAAACTGCTGGCCAGATGTTTTTAGTAATTTTGTGAATGCCCTTGTTAACACTTCTGTGGAGTTCAGAGAAGAAAAGCATAAGAGACTCTCACCTCATGGGTATAAGTACGAACAGGGACTCCAAAGGCTCTGGCTAGTCCAAAGTCTGCTAGCTTGATGGCCCCCTCTGCATTGATAAGCAGATTCTGTGGCTTGAGATCTCGGTGCAGAACCCGATGAGAATGGCAGAAAGCTAGTCCTTGGAGCAGCTGGAAAAGATAGCTCTGACAAGAGAGAGAGAGAGAGAGCTGTGAGCACAGTGAGCAGATTAAGGTATAGTCTGTGCCCCCCAAACTCTTATACTATGTTGGATCTGAATGACATGTTTTTGGTTGATTTTGTTTTTGTTGTGTTATTGATTTATGACTTAGGAGAGACCCATCTGTTACAGATAGAACTGCTCTGTAGGGTTTTCTTGGCTATAATCTTTATGGAGGCAGATCTGCAGACCTGTTTCTCAGGTGCCTGTGGGTAGGTTAGAACCGCCGACCTTTTGGTTACCAGTCAACTGCAAATAATTTGCACCACCCCAAAACCTTTGGATTAGAATTACATTTTACAAACCACTTTTCCCATTGGGCTATAATCCCAGTGAAGGACCAAGCTTTATTCAGTTTTGCATCCCTTTTCCATATTCTGCGCTAAGCACATTGAATGCATTCAGTAAAAATGCAATGAATAAAATCAAAGACCAAACCAATTGCCATAGTCAATTCTAGCTCATAGCAACACCATGTATTTCAGAGTAGAATTGCACATATGATTTTCAAGGACCGTAACTTTTTGACAGTAGATCGCCAGGTCTTTCTTCCAAGGTGCCTCGTGGGTGGATTATAACCACTAACTTTTTGGTTAGTAGCTAAACTCTTAAAAGTCAGTGCCTCCCAAGGAACTCCATATATTGAATAAACATTTGCTAATAAATTACAATTCATTCCAGCATTAAAACAGACAACAGTCTCACTAGCTATTTCTCCCACCAAGCAGCAGGTGGGAAGACTTTTTGAAGAAACCTACAAAGTGCCTCAAATTTCATTTATCTACCTTTCATCTGACCTCCCACCTGTGCTGCTAAAGTGAGTCACAGAGTTTCAACTTCTTTGATTCTCCTGCCCAGCCCTAGGGTTAATAAGTATAATGAGCAGAGAGAGCTACAAAATGTACTAGGGAGGGGAGAGGAGGAGAGGGAGCCAAATCACAAATCACTCAGTCTAAATTACCTACCTCCAGTCCCCCCCAAAGACATGATCATCCTGGGAAGGAGTTGATGAAAACAGTTACCTTGATGAGGGGAAGAGGAATGCCAGTGAGAGCAGAAGCATCCATGAATTTCTTGAGATCCTGATGCAGAAACTCAAAAACCAGGTAAAGTTTGTTTTCTGTGTGGATGACATCCAGCAGCCTAAGGAAGGGAGGTCTCAAGTAGATGAGAGAGAAATGCTCAGGCTACACAGGCAGAACACGTAGTCTTTTGCTATTACACCACCTCCCAGATATACTTACTTGACGATATTAGGGTGGTTAAGTTCCTTCAGCAGAGAGATCTCTCGGATGGCAGTACTGGGTACACCCTCTGTCTCACTTGGAGGGATTGGGAGAGCAGAGATGGGAATTTGGTTACAAATACTCCTTTTCCCCCAGCTAGTCATTCCTTTCTTTCCCCAAAGGAAAGTGAGAAAAGAGAAATGGTATTGTAGGAGTTAAATCCTGGGTAAAGCAGGGGGTAGCTTTTGGACACAATTAAGGTAATCATTTCTTTTTTTCCAGATGTATTTAAGTGAGGCCACCTGATGAAAGTGAAGCAGACAGAAAGAAACAGAGGAAAAAATGGGGGAGTAATACCCAGCTTCCCAGAGAAGCCAGTGAGGTTCAACTGCCATTCTTTTGAAAGAGTGAAAGAATTCTAAGAGGGTGGGGTTGAAGCAGAGAGGAGGCAGAAAGGTGCTCTTCACTGACTTTCCAGAAAACCAACTCTACCGGGAGTCCTGATCCCACCCCATGAGGCCTCCTTTTTCTTCTTGAGTCTGATTGTGTATTTGAGGGCATCGCCCAGCCCAGTTTGGGGGAAAGTTCTACGTGGATTCATACCCACACTATACTTTCCTTGGGAAAATCCTCTAGTCTGTCCCCCAACCCACCTCCCCACTTAAAAAGAACTCCCTTCCGGTCCTTGGACCTCTGCCCGCCTGCCAAAGGGGGCACTCAGAAGAGCTCCCCCAGTTAGGAGTCCCCGGTACAGAAGCCACTCACGTGTCCAATCGGATTTTCTTAAGTGCTACCACTTCGCCCGTCACCTTGTTTTTGGCTTTATACACAACTCCGTACGTGCCCTCGCCGATCTTTTCCACCTTTTGGAAGTTCTCCATGAAGCGCTAGCGAGTCGGGTCAGCCTGGCCCTGGAGCGGGGGCCTGGGAACCCTACAGAAAACGGACCCAGACTCTTGGGAGCCGAGGAGAAAGAGACGCCACCAGGCACAGAGGCCCGAAGTGGGGATGGAACGCAGTGTTTCTCTAGCTCTTGTCAATTTGTCCAACTTGAAACAATGTTGCCGTCTTCCCCAGTTCCTGACCGCCACCAGAGGCCCCGCCCCTCCTTCCCGCGTTTCCCTGACTCCGCCCTTGACGCTTCTTATTGGCCTACGTCAAAGCAGGGGTGACTCCCTGAGCGGCCGGAGCCCCTGCCGTGGGTGACTCCGCCCCTGTCAGTTTGGGCCAGAGGGACCTTAAGTTTCTGTCTTTGGCGGGACGACTTTTCTCCAAATACCTGATTTGGCCTCGAGTTTTCTGCCTGTGTCCCGAGTCAGTTGTTGTTAAATACCATCGAGTTGGTTCCGACTCATAGCGACCCTGTATAGAGTTTCCGAGGAGCGGCTGGTGAGCTTGAACAGCCAGCCTTGGGGTTCAAACCGAACTTGCAGTCCAGCGCATTAACCCGCAGCTCCACAGTCTGTAGGGATTCTTTAATTACCTTTGGGGATAATGTGTATTGCTCTAAGATTAAATTCCTCTTGGCTCAGAAAAATCAGGAAGCTGGGAATTTCACCGTCATTCTAAGGAATTTCTGGGCCTCAAAGGAGTCGTGGCCTCTGGCTCTCAGCCTACCTCAATACTGTCTATCTCCATGCAGGGTTTCTGTTTCTCTGTCTTTGAAAAGTTCCTGGTTTGACTCAAACAGCTGTTTGATTCACTGTTCCATAATGAATTGTGTGTGTAGGCTATGTGTTATGTAGCTGCCTTTCATTCAATTCTGGTGGGGAAGAGGAGAAGATGGAATGTGTATAGATGAGAAACCTAGTGAAAGGAGAAACTGTCATTGGGTAGTGGGATGAGAAGGGAGTGTCCAGGAACCAGAGACCCTTGTCAGTAAGGTTTCTCTAGTCCTGTCTTCCCTCCCAGGCTGAGGGGAGGAAGGCCTATGCAAATGAGCTCCCCCTTTTAGTATATAAGTGTTTGCCTCAGCCCTCTGGCACTTTGGTTGTTGGAGGGAAGGCCAAGATGTATCTGATGCTGAGGAGGTGCCTTCTCCATGTGTCTGTGATGGGTGCTCTGCTGGCTGTGGGGGCCACAGAAGGTGAGTGTGGGGGAGCATCAATGTGGACAGGTGTGAATTTAAACTCCTACTCTATTTTTTTGCAGGTTGCTAGTGGCTGCTAACCCACCTTGCGATGTCACAGAAGAAAGATCTGTCAAACTGCTTCTGTGTAAAGATTACAGCCAAGAAAATTCTATGGAGCACTTCTACTCTGTAACCAAAACACCCCCAAACCCATTGCTGTCCAGTGGATTCTGATTCATAGTAATCCTAAAGGTCAAAGTAGAACTGCCCCCATAGAATTCCCAAGACTGTAAATCTTTACCTAAGCAGATTGCCACATGTTTTTCCGTGGAGACAGCTGGTGGGTTCAAACATTTTAGTTAGGATCGAGTGCTTATTCTCCTTATTCTGTAACTCTAGGAATCAACTTGATTTCAACGGGTTTTATTTTTTTTATTTATGGGCGATACCAGCTCCACTAGACAATGCTTCAGGTATGTTTCACCTATTTGATTTGATTTAGTGAGAGAACAAGGGCACCTGAACTCCCTCCCCACAGGGAGATTTGGGATTGAGCCTGAAAACAACACAGCCATCTACTTAGAGGGACAACGGCCTAGTGGATCTTTAGGGCCATGATTCTGAGGGGGCAATGAGCTGGAGTAGGAGCTCCAAAGCGGTGAAGTAACTGGGAAATTCTTCTAGGTAATATCTCAGGCACTTGAACTGGGATATTTAAAGTGGGTAGTAAGAGAATGGGGTATTGAATAAGAAGGCTAAGGTAGTACTACCCTTCCCCCCTTGAGATAGGGGTAGGTGAACACTGCACAAGCCTTTTGTTCTGGTGTTGTAAGAGACAGGCAGAGGGGTCTCAGCTGAGCATCACATGAAATGGCTCTTGGGGATTGAAGCCTCGTGACAGGAGCAAGGGCTGGGTCGGAGGTGGTGAGAAGGTCTGGAATGTCCCGTGCTGCACTAAGGAGGGAGGGCTGGGAATGGAGAAAGAATGGGGCATCTCATGACTTCTCTTGCTCTGTGGTGGAATGTTCAATGTCATGATCTTACATCGTCTTAGAATCAGCTAAGTTTCCAGTATACAGTAAAAAATGGGTGGAGATAGTTTCTCCCTTGCTGAAATATATGCCGTATTTCAGCCCCCATTTCTTTCTAGGTCCCTAGGCTCATATCCCTCTAGGAAGTTCTCTTCCATCTGACCTTTGTCGTGTATGTTGCAGTCTCCAAGTCTTTTTCATTTATTTTGTTCCCCAATGTATCCTTTTATTGAAACATTCTGTTCTTACCCACCCATCTGAGGCTCTTGAAAGATTGTGCTTACTTTTTGGATCCTGACTTTTTTAAATCATAAGGCATTTAAAATATTTATGACAATTTTATATGAACTGGATTTGGTCATTTTATTTAGTGATCTTGTCTATGCAAGAAAACAACATTTTACAGATACTGAATCTATAAGGTTTAAAATAACAAGATATCTGGAATTTGCTTTTGCTTTAGCAAAAACAAAGAATAGATAAATGTAGCATGTGGCGGTCAGTGGATTCTTTTTAGTTGGACTTCTCTCCTGGTCAGTTATAATAATTTTGTTTTCTCTGTCCCCAGCCCTAACCTTCCCCTCCTCTGATTTATCCTCCTCACTGCTTGCCCCACTATCTTTTTTAAAACATAAATCTAATCATGTTCAAAAACCTTCTGAAGGTGAATTTTTTATGGCATGTGAACGAATCATATCTTAATTAAAAGCAAACAAAAATATCTTCTGAGATGACCTTGCCTACAGGTTAAAGGCCAAACTCCTGGCACTTAAGCCCCCAACCAATCTTTTAGCCTCATCTCTCATAGTATGTATCGACCATATTGCTATTCCCCCAATAAGCCATATGCTTCCATGCTTTCATCTATTTGCTCATACTGGTTCTTCTGTTGGAATACTTCATCCCACAGGTCAACAGCCAACTCCTCATTGAAACCTTTAGACTGTCTTCATTTTACTTCATATATGTCTGTAATATCACATAGTAAAAAGTGCCCTGAATTATATAAAGTACCCAATCTCTTTGATATCTCAAGTGAGCAAAGTTTTGCTAAAAGGTAATACAGAAACGGCTACAATCATACATTGACAGAGAACTTCCAGAGGTTCAAGCTGGATTCAGAAGAGGCCGTGGAACGAGAGATATCATT
>NW_006408551.1:1872185-1877636 GCF_000296735.1 Chrysochloris asiatica | reverse complement strand
GCCCAGGATCGGACATTGTTTCGTTCTGCTGTGCATGGGGTCGCTATGAGTCAGTTCCGACTCGATGGCACCTGACAACAACAACAACAACAAGTGAGTCAGTGGTTAAGCTGAAAGTCAGCAGTTCCAACCCACCAGCCCTCTGTAAGAGAAAGATGTGGTAATCTGCTTTCATGAAGATTTATAGCTTTGAAAACCCTATTCTACTCTGTCCTATAGGGGGCACTGTGAGATGTAGTCAATTTGATGGCAGCTGGTGGGTTGATGATTCTAGTCTTATTTCTTTCTGCCTAGTACAGTGCCTGGCACATGGTAAGTATTGAGTAAATTAAAATGTACTTTGAAAGTCAGAATGAGTGGAGTGACAAGGGATAGAGTGATCCTCTGAGAGGGGACTGAGTGAGAATCTGGTGGTCTTCATGGTACACTCCTTTTAGGACCCAGAGACCTGAACTGGCCTGGTGTTTCAAGGCAGCTCAGAACCAAAGCCTGGAACCAGAAACTGTATCCAGACTGGACAGAAGTCCAGGGGTCTGACTGCTGGAGAGGTAGGCAGTTGGCAGACCATGGAGGAAGCATTGTGGGAATGGGATGGGAAGCGGAACAATGGAATTGATTATAGCTTGGGAAGGTAGAAGGAGAAAGGTATATGGGGAGGGGCAGGTGAGATTCCCAGCTAATGTAGCTTCCCTACCCAGGTGGCCAGGTGTCCCTGAAGGTCAGTAATGATGGTCCCACTTTGACCGGGGCAAATGCTTCCTTCTCTGTTAACCTGAACTTTCCTGAAAGCCAAAGAGTGCTGCTGGATGGGCAAGTCATCTGGGCCAACAATGCCACTGTCAATGGTGAGTACTTCTCTATTTCAGGTAACCATTTCTAGGGCTCACATTCCCTGGAATCCCTAGGAAGTTCAGGGAATGCCCTCTCCAATTCTTTATTTTTTTCAAATTATATGTGTAATACATATGCATTGTTGTAAAACTAGAAAACAGATAAACCAAAAAGAAAAGAAAGTCATAGCCCTAGGGATAGTAGAATCCAGCAAACATAGAAGCTAGACAGATCTGGATTTAAACTTATTACTAGGATCTGAACCTGGGCTACTTACTCCCTCCCCCCCTTTTTTTTTTTAATCTACTTACCCTTTTTATGCTTCCATTTTCTTATCTGAATAATGGGATTAAAATGTGATAATAAAGTATTTGTCCTAGTATTTGTCCTTACCCACAGTAAAGACACAATAAATGTTTTTATCTCACCAGCTAGAGGAAGGGGAGCTTGGTGGCTCCATATGATAAGCTCTGGTCTGTGAACCACAAGGTCTGTGGTTCAAGCCTAAGCCACTCTGCAGGAGAAAGATGAGGCTTTCTGCTCCTGCAAAGATTTAAAAGCCTCGGAAACCCTATACAGGGTCACTATGAGTCAGAACCTACTTGAAGGCACTTAACAATAACAAGCTAGAGGAAGTCACTCGAAACATTTTGATAGTCTTCTAATTTTTTCTTCACAAAAAGATTTAAAACCTCGGAAACCCTATTCAGGGTTGCTATGAGTAGACACCACCAATTCCACGGCACATGACAACAATAGCAAGTTATATAGGGATGCTTCAAAAAGTTTGTAGGAAAATTCCATCATTTTTCAATTCCATTTTTCCATGAAGTTTTTGAAGCTCCCTCGTATACATATGAATCTTTAATAGTAGTTTCCATTCACCCCACACTACCACTTCAAATGGGTTATATCATAGAGAATGTACTTCTCACTAGGAAATATTCCCTGAGCTTCTTTTTGGACCTCAAGGTGCCATCTTAGGAGTTTTGGTGAATGGAACAGAATGCCATTGTTTGAGGGTGGCTCTGCATCTGCCTCTCAGGGAGCAAGGTATGGGAAGGACAGCCCGTCTATCCCCAGGATCCTGATGATGCCTGCATCTTCCCTGATGGAGGACCCTGCCCATCTGGCCCATGGCCTCAGAGGAGAAGCTTTGTTTATGTCTGGAAGACCTGGGGTGAGGGACTCCCTTCTCTGAATTGTCACTCACGCTCACCTCTTCTTACTTGATCTCCCTTATTTTTGACCTTACCCCAGAACCTCTGTGGTTTCCCCTAATAGCCTTCATTTCCTCCCTAACTCTTTTGTCTCCACTAGTGCCTCTCCCCCAACTCTCTCTCTCTCTCATAGTTCTTTCTGGGGAGTCTTTCCCCAATTACATCACCACATGGAATCCCTCATTTAGGACTCTTCCCTGCCCCCATGTCACAGCCTTCTAAAAGTCTTCTGAAGTAGCCACTCTCAACCTAGTTCCTAACTTCCCTTCTCTAGTGTCCCTTCTCTGATTCTATTTATTTCTGAAAACCTCAGGCCAATACTGGCAAGTTCTGGGGGGCCCAGTGTCTGGGCTGAGCATTGGCACAGACAGGGCTGTGCTGGGCACACATACCATGGAAGTGACTGTCTACCACCACCGAGGGCCCCAGAGTTACGTGCCTCTTGCCCACTCCCACTCATCCTTTACCATCACTGGTAAGAGATAAGGAAAGGGTAAGGGCAGTCTTGGGGCAGGAGAAGATGGGGAGGAAAGGGAAATTGTATAACTTAAAAGGGGCGGGAAGACCTGGGCAGAGGATGTGAGACTTGGAACCAGTGAAGGGCTAGCCTGCTTGTGGTTGCAGGGTGTGGCTGTGAAAGCAGTTGCTGTTCAGACCTGGTTTCTCACCTTTTCTGGCTCCTATCTCAGATCAAGTACCCTTCTCCGTGAGTGTATCCCAGCTGCAGACCTTGGATGTAGGGAACAAGCAATTCCTGAGGAATCAACCTCTGACTTTTGCCCTCCAACTCCATGACCCCAGTGGCTATTTGACTGGAGCTGACCTCTCCTACACCTGGGACTTTGGAGACAGTAGTGGGACCCTGATCTCTCGGACACATGTGGTAACTCACACATACCTGGAAGCTGGCCCAGTCACCGCCCAGGTGGTACTGCAGGCTGCCATTCCTCTCACCTCCTGTGGCTTCTCCCCAGTTCCAGGCACCACAGATAGGCACATACCAACTACACAGGTCCCTGGCACCACAGGTGAGCTAGTGCCTACTTCAAAAGTTGTAGGTACTACACCTGGTCAGGTGCCAACGGCAGAGTCCTCTGGAACTACAACTGTGGAAGTGCCAACCACAGAAGTCATTGGCACTACACCTGGGCAAATGCCAACCTCAGGGGCTATAAGCACGATCCTTGCAGAGTTGCCAACTGCAGAGCTCATAGGTACCACAGCTGCAGAGATGTCATCTGCAGATGCCTCTGAAACCACAGCTACACAGGTAACAACTACAGTGTTGGTGGAGACCACAGCTGCGGAGGTAGCCAGTCCTAAGTCTGAGGGCCCAGATGCTAGCCCATTCATGCCTACAGAAGTTATTACAGGTAAGAGGGCAATGGAAAGGAAGTTTATAGAGGTGGAACATTTGTTACTCTGCCAAAGAGCTGAAAGTCTTAGATGTGACTCAGGTGTTACCCAATCCTCTGCTTAACACTATGTTTCCCTCAGAGCCTTCACTGGCTTTGAAACCCTGAAGTTCCTTTAACTGGCATGGAATAATCTGGAGTTTAGAAAACAAGGTTCTTCCCCTGGGCCATGGGAGAGAGTTTGTTTCTTCCCTACTCCTGAGGGATGTTGGGAATTTCAAGGAACAAACTGTGATCATTTACACAATATTTGTATCTCAACTTCTGTTCCAAGTATGAATGCACAGAAATCTTTCCCAGACTCACACACTATTTTGCTTCCATTTCCCATGCCTGGATTCCCATCCCAAAGCAAGTCAGCTGGAATTGTGGTAGAAACACTCAAGAGGGAAGAAATTCCAGCTCTGAGGCAGTAATTTTCTTTTTTTGGCCCTCAGTTTCCTTATCTATAAAATGAGATTTCCCAGGTAGTCCTGGGATTCCAAATCAATGACTCCTTGATCTGTAACTCTGGCTCTAGGGACTTGAGGGAGGAGGGGAGAAGGGGAATCCTGCTTGGTTTCTGCCTCATAGCAAGTCATCTGTCTTGTGATCTTGCTTTCTCCCTCTTCTGCCAGGTTCCATGAGCCCCCTGTTGGAAGGCACAGCTACCTTAATCCTGGTGAAGCGACAGGTGCCTCTGGATTGCATTCTGTATCGATATGGCTCCTTTTCTCTCACCCTGGACATTGTCCGTGAGTCTTGACTACATTGTGGGTTGAGGGAGGAGATATGTGCAGCCAAGGGCTGGCTAGTGAAGGCATGGCTTTGGGGTAGTTACTTACTTATACAGTAAGAATATCCTCAGTTGAAAACACTGGAATGGGACTGGGGAATCAGTCCTAGGGGGGCCTGTCTATGAGCCTTCGGAGAGGACTGGTGGAAGAGTCCCACCTTTACAATCTTGCAACTCTGCAGAGGGTATTGAGAGTGCTGAGATCCTGCAGGCTGTGCCATCCAGTGAGGGGGATGCCTTTGAGCTGACAGTGTCCTGCCAAGGCGGGTGAGTATCACTGGTCACTCTCGGAATTCCTGAACTGACTGTTGACCTGCCTTTTTGGTGCCCAGTCTTCCTTCCCAGACCCCTGATGTGACACCTCTCCCAGGCTGCCCAAGGAAGCTTGTATGGACATCTCATCACCAGGGTGTCAGCCCCCTGCCCAGAGGCTGTGCCAACCTGTGCCACCCAGCCCAGTCTGCCAGATGGTTCTGCATCAAGTACTGAAAGGAGGCTCAGGGATCTACTGCCTCAATGTATCTTTGGCTGATGCCAACAGCCTGGCAATGGTCAGCACTCAGCTTGTCATGCCTGGTAGGTACAAGAGCTAGGATGAAAAAGAGGTGTAGGCAGAGGCCAACTGGCAGGGAGCAGGTACTGACTAATGCTATGCTTGGGATTCTGCTCACAGGTCAAGAGATAGGCCTTGGCCAGCTTCCCTTGTTTGTGGGCATCTTGTTAGTATTGATGGCTGTCGTGCTTGCATCTTTGATATATAGGTAAGCGATCCACCATTCAGCTGAGACCCTCTTATTCCTTATTACCACCACTCACTTTTTCCTCAATGCCTTATTGCTGCTACTTCCTTTGTGGACACATGATATCCAAGAAAGAACTCAGGCTTGGAAGTTAAGACAGACCATGGGACCTTAGCCGAGTAACTTAACCTCTCTGAGCCTGTTTTCTCCTCTGAAAAATAGAAAAACTAATACCTGCTATGCAGAGTTCTCATAAGGATTGGAGACAATGTGGGTAAAGCACCTGACACTGAAGCTAGAGTAGAATAAATGATGGTGCTGTGACTGTTGTTATCAATAATAAGAGTGGGAGAGGTTGGATCAATTAAGGTTCTCCAGTGGTTACGAATCGGGCTGCGAACCTTAAGGTCAGCGGTTTGAAACTACCAGCTGCTCCACGGGAGAAAGATGAGGCTTTCTACTCCCGTAAA
>NW_006408551.1:1817700-1872010 GCF_000296735.1 Chrysochloris asiatica | reverse complement strand
CTATACAGGGTCGATATGGGTTGGAACTGACTCAATGGCACTTAACAACAATAATTGCAAGAAAAGCCGATTCCCCAGGTTTGGGTTGGCCAAGTTCCTCAAAGCAAGGAAACTTACAAAATGAGGGGAGATAGAGATAAACACCAGAAACAAGAGATGACCCTAGAAATGAGAAGGGGAGGGACTACAGATCGAAGTTGAGTAGACCTGGGGTGAAGCTGTGTCCCCTTCTTTGCAGAAGCACAGATTGATCTGCCCTTGCCCGTTGCTAACCAGTTTTCTCCCTTTATCTCCCAATATCAGGCGAAGATTTATGAAGCAGGGCTTAGCTTTCCCTCTTCCCCGGGTGCCACATGGTGCAATCCATTGGCTACGTCTGCCCCAAGTCTTCCGACCTTGTTCCATAGGTGAAAACAGCCCCCTCCTCAATGGGCAGCAGGTCTGAGTACTCTCATGTGGTGTCATGATTTATCTGGCAGCAACTCCTATCTTCTTTTCTTGTCTACCCTTAAAGACTACTGTTGCCTGAATTAAATACTCAGAGCCTGATGTTGTTTGTTCTTGCTTCTTGTGAGAATCTATGTCATGTAAGTAGAGGTGTGAAGGAAGGAGGTGTACCACTTACTTATCAACAGATATCCCGGTGGGAAAAAAGTCATTTTATTTAGATGAGGCACTTTCAATGTATGTGTCTGTGGTGTGTGTATGTGTGTGTGCATGCACATGGTGAAGAGTGGAGGTGGTGCAGGATAATAAATACTGTGAGGGTGAAGGAACACTCGCCTGAGTTGGCAGGAGGGTGTGGCAGCAATGTACAGAGCCTATGGGGTGGAGTCAAGAGACGGGGAGGTGGGTCCAAGGCAGGTTCAAGACAAGAAGCCAAAGAAATTGGAAGAGCGAGGAGGTGGGCCCATGAGCATGGGCATCTGGTTCTTGTGGGTGATCTTGATCTGAAAGAGAAGGAAGCACATTCAGAAGTAGGACCTTGGGCCTGGACCAGATTTAAGGGCAGATCCTGGGTTTGTGGTCCTGGGGTCACTAGGGTCCTCAAGAGGCTAAGAAATCGATCGGGGTTTGAGAGGAATGATGCACAGGGGAACTTTGGGCATCAGGACAAAGGAAAAGCTATTGAATAGAGGAGATTTAGGGTCCATGGATTCTGAGGATTCCATCTTTGGCAGGTAAAGGCAACACTCACTGTACAGGGTGACTGCATCCAGGGTTCCCCGTCAATTTGCATGGGAAGGGTTTTTGTAGTGCTGTGGGGAAAGATATGACAGACTTCTTTACCAATCAAATACCAAAACTCTCCTTTTTAGGTTGGTTTTGGGACCCTTTGTTAGTAAGGAAGATCTCCTAATAGTCCCTTTCCTACCATTCCCAAAACCCTTCTACCCTCACCCTTCTCCCTCCCATGGCTTTTGGCCCAGAAACTGCCTTACTGGAAGGTGATCTCAGAGCACTTGGCCAGTCGATGTCCAGCATTCTTGAGCTTGGTATAGATCTGGCCCATCTCAATTGCACCCTCCAGCCCTACCACTTCCAGCCGCTTGTCACTTAGGTCTGGGGATGGGAGGTAGAAGAGACTTTATAGAAGGTGTCCCCAGAGGTAGTCATGTCTTCCCCTTAGTCCCACTTACCCCCTCAGCTCTCAAGTATGCTCTCCTCACCTGGGACACAGGTTTTCAGGATATCAGGATCAGTGATGACTTTAGATATAGCACCAAGGGCCTGGTTGATCTGGCTATCTCCATGGGGCCTCTTGGTATCACCCCAGAGGTTGGAGCCACCATGCATGCTAGGGATGTTCAGCACTGCAATGCCTTCTAAGGACAGATTGCTCAGATCCAGGGGTTTCCCACAGATCTGAGGGGAGGGGGAAATAACCCTAGTTGGGGAGGGCACAGATCCTCACCTCATGGCATAATCATAGATATGACCTCTCTCTTCACCAGATGACAAACTAGGAAGGCCAGGACTTGGAGGAAAATAGGGGCTTGGAATATCTCGAGGACTTGGAAAGGAAGGGTTAGAGAGTTGAGAGAAGGTCAAAGAAGTATAGGTTCAAGAATATGGGAAGTTTGGGTGGGTGCCTGAGGCAGGAGAAACTTAAGACATAAGAGGCTAAAAAGGAGATAGGTAAGTCATATCACACATACCTCAACTGTCAAAGACTCCTCCAGCTTTTTGCATGTTGAGAAGATGGATTCAGATGTGGCAAATTCGAAGTACCAAAGCTTGTTCTTCATTCTGTGAATGCCCCACCATATGGCCCAATAGGGAGGAGATAGGTTACAGTGTTTGACAGGTAGGCTGGGTGACAGGGGAGGGCATCCACTCCCAATGCCAGTCATATGGTAACAAAGGTAACTTTGGTTGGGGGTAGCAGGCTCCCTGCCCATCTAAGCACTCTGATTCAAATTTGGCCACAAGCTGGTTCCTGCCACTGTTCCATATCCCCTCTCCTTTTCCTCACCTGCTGTTAAATTTCTCAGGATATTTCTCTCGCATGATGTGGAATCGGTGAGCAATAGAGGCATCCTAAGGGGTTCAGGACATGAAGGATCAGAAGCCTGTCTGCTCTCTCAGCATAAAATTCTCTAGTTTGGGAGGTGCATGCCCTAAATTCTTTTCTTACAATTCACCCTGTACCCCCAACCCAATTCCCCTGTGTTAAGTTCCCTTAACATCTGCCTTCACTTTCTGCTTAGCCCCTGCCCGCCATGTCCCATCCCACTGACCACACCGATGGAGAAGTAGTTATTGATGATTTGAAAAGGGACTGGATCACTCTTTTCTTCCGTTTGCTTGGGTATCACCTCCACAGACCATCGATCCATATGTACCACCTTACTCATCTCTAAATCCTTTAGGATCTTCCCCAAATTCTGTCCTTCATATCCTAGGATTGGGGGAGAAGACAGGTTAGCTTTGAATGCCATGACCTAGTCCCACAAATTCCCAGGGATCCTCTGCTCTGGTTCTGTAGAACCACCCAGTTTTTGTCTGTGAACAAGAAGGATGCTCAGTCATGGCTCTCATAAGCCAGTCTTTAGGTCAGTCAGTCTCTTGTGGACCCACTTCTCCACACTGTCATGGAGGATGAATGTTCCCATTGTGGATGCAAATCTGAAAATGATGTCAAAGTCTATGTGCAAGATTGGAGAGAATACCCAGTAAAATGCTACAAAAATACAGGCAAGGAATGGGAATCTTTTTCTCTAGTTCTGTCTCTGACTCTCTCCACGTCACCAGACAGAACACAGTATAAAGCAACAGTATCTAACCAGTGCGATACTGTCCAGAACTAGACTCAAGAATATGGTGGTGGTGGTTATGTGCTGTAGAGTCGGAATCGACTCATAGAGACCCTGTACAGGCTTTCCAAGGCTGTATATCTTTACGGGAGCAGAACACCTCATCTTTCTCCTGTGGAACAGCTGGTAGTTTCGAACTGCTGACCTTGTGGTTCACAGCCTAATTCGTAACCACTACGCACTCAAGACTATATAAGGGAAAGAAAAAAAAAGAATATATAAAGGGAGGGAACAAATATTTGAAACAAGGATCATTCCCACCCCAATGGTACACAGGGTTGACAGGGATAGGCAACTTAGACATTGACTACCAAGGCATGAAGTGACTGGCTTACAAACTTTCAAGAAGGAGCCTAGTTTCAGAGCGTGTGGGGGAAGGTAGAATCTCCACTGAGTGGTTTCCAACCTGTCTAGACTGGGCTGGTGAAAGAAGATGGGGATAAGACTCTTGTGGTTCAATAGTGAATAATTGCTATCAGGACTGATTGTGAATGTTGCAAATGCAAAGGTAGAAGTTTTGTAACAAAAGGAAGGGAGTGGTTTATCTTGCAGTCTAGGACCGGAAGACACTTGAACCATCAAGGGAGAAAAGCAGAGTATGGGACCCTATCCAGAGAAGCAGCAATGCCAGAGATGGAGGCAGAGAATATGGCGTGGAGAGACCGGAGTGGCTGGGGACTCTGGACTCAAGGAGGGAGAGGGGCTGTGAGCTGGCGGCCAGGGGTGGGTGGGTCGGGGGCAGGCTTGCAGGGTATATCCTTTGATTGTTTGAATGGTTACATATTCCTTAGTGCTTCTGTGTACATTCAAAAAAACAAAACAAAACAGAGGGAACAGAAGCAAATGCTGTTGAATAATGATGCATGGAGGGGATTATAATCATTGCAATGAAACGAAAGATGATAGGATGAATGTAAAGTTGATTCTCTCCCACGTAAACTGTCACTCAATTCACAATAAAAACTTAAAAAAAAAAAAAAAAAAAGAGTAGATATAGGAATTTAGTATATAATCTTTCTTAGATTACCCAAGAAACAGTGCTGAAACAGCTATGAATGTGGTGGAGCATAAAGAAGACAAAATGGTGAAAACTTCTTAGATGCTATCATACATCTAAACACAATGAGTTGCTGAGCCTGGGTGCTCAGGACCATACTCTCAGGGGATACTGTGGTCAACTGGCATACCAAAGTCCACAAAGACAATACTCTATATCCTACTTTTGTGAGTAGTGTCTGTGAACTTAGAAGCTCATGAGCAGCCATCTAAGGTGCAATTATTGGTCTCTCCATTTGCGGAAGAAAGGAGTGGTGAAAATTTGAAGATGTTTACAATCAACGAGTCCAATAGACTAATGGAAGGAACATGTGAAGAATATCAGTCATCACAACTCTGAGACCAAGAAAACTAGATGGTGCCCAACTACCCTACCAACTGTTTTGAAAGAGATCACATTAGAAGGTCCTGAACAGAGTGAAAGAAAATGTGGAACAAACCTGAAAATTATTTAAAAAAAAACAACCAAAACCATACTGGTCAGAAAGAGACTGGAGGAACCTGGCACTATGGCCCTTGAACACACTTCAGGTCTGGAACAGAACTTACTCTTATGGTCCAATTTTTAGTAGATAGATTGTTGTTGTTAAGTACTGTGGAGTTGTTTCCGACTCACAGTGACCCTGCACAGGGCTTCTAAGGCTGTAAATCTTTAAGGGAGCAGAAAGCCTCATCATTTTCCCATGGAACTGCTGGTGGTTTTGAACTGCTGACCTTAAGGTTGGAAGCCTGACTCATAACCACTATGCTACCAGAGCTCCTTATATAGGGGGGTACAATAACACTAGTAAGGTCTGCTCACCATAGGATGGTCAATCATTCAAGATCAAAAGGGCAAAATTTACCTCAGGATAAAGTTGAGAAGGGATGGGAAGGAGGGCAGAATGGAAATTAAGAATGGAGGAAGTGGGAAAGCAGTTGTCATATGGAGGGAATTGTAATCATTGAGCTAAAATAAAGCATGATTTGTTGAATGTAAAACTGATGATCTCTGTAAACCTTCACTCAATTCATAATAAAAAGTATACAAAAAAGATGGTGCTGGCTATAGGATTCACTACTTATACCAAAATAAATTCAGAAGGGGTCAGATAATGTAAATACAAAAAAAAGAAACAGAACTTGTACTAGGTTAAAAAAAAAAGCACGACCCCCTCCACACACAGAGTAGACAGGGATGGGCAACTTGGACACTGGATACCCAAATGGTGGGGAGGGACCACAAAGGCAAGAAGTGACTGGCTTACAAGCTTTGAAGAGGGGCCCTAGAGCTAGGGGGCATGGAGGAAGGCAGAATCTCCAGAGAGTAATATCCAATCTGTCTAGGCGGAGCTGATGAAATGAAATGCAGAAGGGTCACTTGTGATACAATAGTGAATGACTGTTATCAGGACTGATTGTGAGGGTTGGAAATGTAAAGGTAGATGTTTGGTAGCAAGGAAGGGAGTTATTAACTCTCTGGTCCAGGAGTGGAGGTCTCTGGGACCATCAGCAGAGAAGGGCCAAGAGCGGGACCCTACCCTGAGAAGCAGCAGGGCCTGAGAGGGAGGCAGAGGAGATGATGTGGAGTGATGAAGCGGATGGGGACTTTGGATCCAGAGAGGGAGAGGAACTGGGTCCTGAAGAATGGGGGTGGGGAGGGTAGTGTAGGTGTTGGGTTTGTAGGGTATACCCTTCTGCTCCCGTAAAGATTTACAGCCTTGGAAACCCTGTGCAGGGTCGCTATGAGTCGGAACCAACTCCACGGCACTTAACAACAACAACAACAAGCCTTTGGTCGGTTGATGATGCATGGAAGGGATTGGAACCATGACAATGAGACGATATATGATGGAATGAATGTAAAACTAAAGTTCTCTCATGTAAAATATCATATAAATCACAATAAAACATGAAAAAAAAATTTTTGGAAATACATTATATCCTCTAATTGATTATCTGTGTATTTCCCTATCTCTCATTGGCTTTCAAACATTAGTGTGCTAATAATAACTTGAGATGTTTGTTTAAAATGTTCATTCCTGGTTGACTCTTGTAAAATATGCCACCTAATAGCTCTGGGTTAGGAATTGTGAATCTGTTTTCCTTTAAAAGTATCCTTCGACCATACCACATGGAGAGCAGCACTACCCATATTTGTGTTTTACATCTGGGGAAACAATATACTTTCATTAAATGCCGACTGTGTGTCAAAAAAAAAAGCACGAGAGAGAATGTTGCTATAATCTTTGAGTGGCTAAGACCTTTCTAAAAGCAAAATACAAAATGACCCAAAAGGGAAAAGACTGATAAACATACTAATATCCAAACAAACAAACAAAATCCATGAATGAATGTTTTTAGCATCTTTGAGTGGAAAAGACCTATTTAAAATGTAATATAAAAACTAGGAATCAAAAGAGAAAAGATTGATAACACTTATATTAAAATTAAAAACTTATGTATGGTTAAATAAACAACACCTTTAAAACAAAAGGACAAAATACAAACTGGAAAAAGTGCCAGTTAGTTACACAAACTAACTTCTCTAATATTAAAAAATGCTTATAAAT
Source organism: Chrysochloris asiatica (assembly GCF_000296735.1). Taxonomy (NCBI): domain Eukaryota; kingdom Metazoa; phylum Chordata; class Mammalia; order Afrosoricida; family Chrysochloridae; genus Chrysochloris; species Chrysochloris asiatica. The sequence goes on along the minus strand of NW_006408551.1, from coordinate 1,865,085 downwards.
CAGTGTATTAAAAAGTCAAAAGGAAACATGGGGCTATAAAAAATAAAAAGGCAATTCAGCTTTTGTAACTGAATTACTGAAAAAAAAAAAAAAGGGCAAAGAATACAAACAAGCCAATCAAAAAGGAAATACAAATGGCCAATAAGGATATGAAAGATTCTCACTACTACTAATAAAATAACTGTCAAAACTTACTTTTTTGTTGCCTATAAGCCAGGCAAGGAGTCCTGGTGTAGCACTGTGGGATAAAGCACTGGCTGCAAGGTCAGTTTGAACCATAAAGTCAGTGGTTCAAACTCACCAGCTACTCCTCGGAAACCCTATCCAGGGTCACTGTGAGTGGAAACTGACTAAGAGACACTTAACAACAAACTGGGCAAAATATAAAGAGATTAAGAAAATCAGCTGTGAATGAACTGTTTATGCTAAGTTACTCAAAAATATAAATCCACTGCCATCAAGTTGATTCTGATGCTTATTGACCCTCTAGGGGTCCTGTTGTGGTGCTGTAGGATAAATAAACATTGAACTGTTAACTGAAAGGTCTGTGGTTCAAACCCACCAGCCACTCCTCAGAAACCCTCTTATGAGGATGGCCAAGTCGTGAGTGAGTTGGAATTGACTCGATGACACTTAACAGTGACCCTCTAGGAAAGAGTAAAACCGTTTCCAGGGTTTCTGAGAATATAAATCTTTATGAGAGCAGACAGCCTCATCTTTCTCCCATGGAGTGGCTGCTAGCAGTCTAATGCTTAATACAGTAAAACCATGATTCTCCATATGCTGTTAATTGGAGCATAAACTGATAACTCACTTTTGGAAGACAAATTGGCAATTCTGATTAAAATGTTAATCAGATTTTACCAAGATATATCATTTGACCCAACATTTCGACTTTGGGAAATTTCCCTGATAGAAATTAATGCACATGGGCAACGAGATGAATGTATAAAGATGTTTGCTGAAGCACTCTTTGTAATAGCAAGAAATTAGTATCTAAATTCCATAAATAGGGGAATGGTTAAATGAACTATAGTAAGTCTACACTATGAAATGAAGGAGCTCTAGTAGCGGTAGTGGTTATGAATCGGGCTGCTAACCTCAGGGTCAGCAGTTCGAAACTACCAGCAGTTTCACGGGAGAAAGATGAGGCTTTCTGCTCCTGTAAAGATTTACAGCCTAGGAAACCCTGTACAGGGTCACTGTGAATTGGAACCGACTCCATGGCACATAACAACAGCAACAACACTATGAAATGCTGTGTAGCTATTAACTTACCGTGAAATCTAAAAATAACTCCCACAAAAATCTGTGTAGTATGATCCTATTTATGTTTTTTAAAAAGCAATATACATGTGTGTATGGAGTCCTAGTGTGGCACTGTGGGCTAATGCATCAGACTGCAAAGTCGTTTGAACTGCAAGGTTCAAGCTCACCAGCTGCTCCTTGGAAACCCTATACAAGGACGCTATGGGTCAGACTCAACTCGACATCACTTAACAACAACATGTATGAGTGTGCATGTAAAAGAAAAATGAATAAATAATAACTATCCCTAAGTCCTGGTGTGGCGCTATGGGTTAATATGCCAGACTATAAAGCCGTTTGACCTGCAAGGTCAGCAGTTCAAGCTCACCAGCTGCTCCTCAGAAACCCTATACAGGGTCGCTATAGGTTGGAATTGACTCAACGGGACTTAACAACAACAACAACAACAACATCTGTAAGGAGGTACATGGAAGTTGGGGGAGAACAGGGAAGAGGAGACCAGTATATACAAACTTACACACTTTACTCCTTTAAATATTTTACAGTGCAAATGTACTGATGTATTATTTGAGTAATGTTTTAAAAAAGAAAGCTACTAGTAAAATGGGCATACATTTTAAAGCAGTAATTCCACTTCTAGAAATATCGTTTACAGAAAATTTCACATGTGTGTAGAGATAGATATACATGGATATTCACTACAGCATGGTTGTTGTTGTTGTTAAGTGCTCTGGAGTTGGTTCTGACCCATAGCGACCCAGTATAGGGGTTTCCAAGGAGTGGTTGGTGAGCTTGAACTGCCAACCTTGCAGTTCAAACTGACTTTGCAGTGCAGTGCATTAACCCACAGCGCCATATTAAAAACCCGAATGCTACTCAAATGTCTACCAGTAGAGGGCTGGTTATATAAGTTATGGCACATTCACAAAATGGAATATTAATTGTCTCAAGTAAGGATGAGGCAAACCTAATTGTACTGAATATAATGATAACAAAGAGGAACTATTTTTAAAAAGAAGGAAAAGGATCTATAAAATCTATGACTTTATTGTTACTTAATGATATATTACTATGGGTATAAAATAGAAAATTTCAAATAGCACCTCAAGAAGACAAAGTCAAGTAATAACAAAATGTGTAAAGACCAAGAGTTAGAAAATCAAAAAGGAAGAAGACACTCAGTATTTCTCATGCTGAAAGAACTAAAGAAAAAGTCTAAGCCTAGACTTGCAATATTGAAGGATTCTATGGGCAAAATACTAAATGATGCAGAAAGCACCAAAAAAATATGGAAGGAATACACAGAGTCACTCTACCAAAAAGAAATGGTCAATGTTCAACCATTTCAAGAGGCAGCATATGATCAAGAGCCAATGGTACTGAAGGAGAAGTCCAAGTGCACTGAAAGCATTGGCATAGAACAAGGCTTTGGGAATTGATAAGAATCTTTCAACAAACTGATTCAGCACTGGAGGCACTCTCACACCTATGCCAAGAAATTTGGAAGGCAGCTACCTGGCCAGCTGTTTAGAAGAGATCCATATTTGTGTCCATGTCAAAGAGAGGTGACCCAACAGAATGCAGAAATCATTGGACAATGTCATTAATATCACATGCAAGTACAATTTTGCTGAAGGTAACTGAAAAGTGACTGCAGCAATACATTTATAGGGAAGGTGTGGTGCTGTGGACTAATGAGTCAGACTGCAAAGTCGTCTGAACTGCAAGGTTGGTGGTTCAAGCTCACCAGCTGCTCCTTGGAAACCCTATACACGGCCCCTATGGGTCGGAACCGACTTGACGGCACTTCACAACAACAACCAGATATTTAAGCCAAATTTAGATAAGGACATGGAATGAGGGACATCACTGCTGACATCAGATGGATGTTGGCTGAAAGCAGAGAATACCACAAAGATGTTTTTACCTGTGCGACTGTGTGGATCATGACAAGCTATGGATAACATTGCTTGAATATTCCAGAACGCTTAATTGTACTCACGAGGAACTTGTACAAAGACCAAGAAGCAGCTGTTTGATAAGGACAAGGGGATACTGACTGGTTTAAAATTGGGAAAGGTGTATATTGGGGTTGTATTCTTTCACCATACTTATTCAATCTGTATACTGAGCAAATAATCTGAAAAGCTAAATAATATGAAGAAAAACAGGCATCTGGATTGGAGGAAGACTTATTAACAACCTGTGATATGCAGATGATACAACCAATCTTGCTGAAAGTGAAGAGGACTTAAAATACTTACTTATGAAGATCAAAGACCACAATCTTTAGTACAGGTTGCACCTCAATGTAAAGAAAACAAAAATCCTCACAACTGGACCAATAAATAACATCATGATAAATGGAGAAAAGACTGAAGTTGCCAAAGACTTCATTTTGCTTGGATCCACAATCAACACTCATGGAAGCAGCAGTCAAGAAATCAAAAGATGTACTGTATTAGACAAATCTGCTACACAAGACCTCTTTAAAGTGTTCAATAGCAAAGATGTCAGTTTGAGGACTAATGTGTACCTTACTTAAGCCATGGTATTTTCAATACCCTCATAGGTATGTGAAAGTTGGACAGTGAATAAGGAAGGTCACAGAATAATTGATGCATTTGAGTTAATGGTGTTGGAGAAGAATATTAAAAGTACAACAGATGGGCAGAAGAACAAACAAATCTGTGCTGGAAGAAGTACACCCAGAATGCTCCACAGAAGTCAGGATGGTGAGACTCTGTCTCTCATACTTAGGACATATTATCAGTAGGGACCAGTCCTTAGAGAAGGACAACATACTTGGTAAAGTGGAGAATCAGTGAAAAAGAGGAAGACCCCGCAATGAGCTAGATTGGCACAGTGGCAGCAACAATGGGCTCAAAGGTAACAATAATGGTGAGGATGGCACAGGACTGGGCAGTATTTTGTTCTGTTGAGCATAAGGTTGCTATGAGTGGGAACCGACTCAACAACACTTAACTACAACAACGTGTCTAGAAAGAAAACAAGAAGGAACAGATTTAAAAAGTTAGAGTAGATTTCAGAGAACTTTCATTTTCTTAGAATATGTATGCTTGGAGGCTTTTTTTGGGACCAAAGTATGCATTATTTTTATAATCAGGGAAAAATAAAAGATTGAAAAAATGAATCTCCACCTCCTCACATTCCACTGATAGTTCAACTCACTGTAATTTGCCTTTCATCCCTACTATGCCAGTGCAGTTGGTTTGGCAAAGATTGCTAATGACTCCTGCCAAAACCAATAGTATATCTTTAGCTCTCATTCTGATTCTTGAAACTCCTCGCTTGGCCTCTGAAATACCACTCTCTCTCTCAGTTACAGAAGAACCTCTCTGACTGAGAAAGAAGAGAGAGAGATTCCTAAATTTTCTTTTGGTTATATCTTTCAAGAGTTCCCCAGGTAAACCTCAAATGCTTCAGGGGCTTAAAAGGTAAACAGAATGACTGACTAGCAAGTAGCCAAGGAGATTATAGTGAATTGAAGAATATGTGACCCACTTGGAAATAATTAAGTTAAAAAACTTGAAAACACTAAAGACAAACAGTACAAAACAATACAAATAATTTCTGTTGGTTGTCTGATAAAGTTAAAACTTCTTAGCACAGCATTGAAGACCCTCTGTAAGCTGCACTCTGAATATGCAACCCACTTGGAAATAATTAAGTTAAAAAAACTTGAAAACACTAAAGACAAACAGTACAAAACAATACAAATAATTTCTGTTGGTTGTGTGATAAAGTTAAAACTTCTTAGCACAGCATTCAAGACCCTCTATAATCTGCGCTCCATGCCATTCAGTCTTCCCTCTGCCCATTCCTGCCTTGTAGCCTATGTCTCAATCACAAGGAATAATGTACAATTCCCCTAATGCACCAACACAGTATTTGGTGGTTCCTGTGACCTTATACTTACACTACTTCCTTCCCTTAGAATGCCTTCAATTCCATAATCTTCAATGACATCTCAGAGCTGGCCTCTGGACACATTAGTCTCAGCTCCAAGATACCTCATACCTGCCCCACTAATCTAATACCATCCATCCTTTTTCCTCTGAAGGGGCAAAAAAACTTGAAATGAGAGACCAATTAGGAGAAGGAGACCGTTGCAATAGATCCAGAAAAAAATGAGGATGGATGAATGATCTCTTAACTGGTTGAATGAATAAATGAGTCATGGCTAAGCACCCCACTATCTCTATCACTCAGCATCTGGCCTAACTCTTATACAGCCTTCCTAATCTCCACATCATTTTATCAGCTTGTTATGGATTGAACTGTGTCCCAAAAATTATGTTGTAAATCCTAATATCTATAAACAAACAAACGAAAAACCCCACTACCATCGTTGTGAATCATAAGTGACTCTACAGAACAGAAAATTGCCCCTCCAGGGTTTCCAGGCCTATATATCTGTATGGAAACAGACTGTCTCGGTGCTTTTGTGCAGTGGTTGGTACGTTTGAACCGCTGCATTTTGATGAGCGGCCCTATGCTTAACCCACTATGTCACCAGGGTTCCTTCTAACTCCTCTATCTGTAGTTTTAATCCCAAGTGGGAATGGGTGTTCTTTGTGGTGTTAATATGCAAGTATTAGTGCAGGCTGTGTTTTAAGTCAATCTTGTGGGTTTTTGTTTATTTTTCTTTTTACCTTTTATTGTGAATTTAGTGAAGATTTACAGGGCAGAGTTTTATAGTCAAATCATACACACTTTGTTTCATCTCATTAACTTCAATCCTTTCACTATAACATCACTTACTCCATTCCTCCTCCTTATGACATTTGTTATTGCAGCTCTAGATAACTAAGCTGTAGCCCTCATATTCCTTGATTCTCTGAGCCCTGAGAAGTGGTTGGCTGAAATAGAAGGATGTTTGTATGGAAGGGAACTGTCACTATGTCTGTTGTAGGCTCAGGTTACTTTACCCCTTGATCAGGGAAGAATCAACAGGAAAGAAGGCCTGTTTCTTTCAATGCTCTCTTCCTTTTGGACACTCCACTTTAGTGCCTACCTATCTGGGCTTCTCTTCTTTCCCTCTTTCTGCACCAGATGTCTAAATTCTCCTCTATGTGGCTTTCCCTTTCTCTCTCACTTTCCCCATTCCCAGCAAAACAATCTCTAACCACTTACCTCCTCCCCATCTCAGGCAACGAGCCAGATCATTTCCAGTGCCAAGGGGCAACACAGCGACAGGAGGTACAACAGATAAGTTGGCTTTGTCTGGGGAGACAGGTAAGAAGATGGGTGGAAGGAGTTAGCTCTGGAAAGCCAGTGCCCCAGCCGCCTGGCCACAGTCTCTCCCTGTACTGACCAATGGTTTCTAGAATCCAGCCTACTGTGCCATCTCCACCACACACCAAAATCCGGCAATCAGCAACATCTTTGAAGAATTTGAGCCTGAGACAAAAAGGAAGAGAGAAGATGAGGAAGGGGAATAGGACTGTGGCTACTCAAGTTGGACAGATTATTTCTTCTTGTCTCTCATTCCTTACAGCCCCTTCCCCCTTTTCAAAAGACTATAGTTTGTATTAACAGTAGAGAATGTAACTATCCATAATTCACAGTAAAACATTAAAAAAAAAAAAAAAAAAGAGTAGAGATAAGGCAATGGGAAAAGTCATAGCAACTCCTTAGTCGTTAGGGAAAAACTAGTATCTGCATCCTTTGAGAGCAGAAGAAGGTGTCTTCTTTGAGCTGGAGCTCTCAGAGGCAAGAAACCCAGTAACTCTAGGGAAATATGCATTCTGAATTCTGGCTTCTGAGGTCCTTTAGCTCTCCACTCCCAACATACATTATTTCCTGCTCTCTCCCAACACATATGTTGTTGTTCTTGTTAAGTGCTGTTGAGTTGTTTCTAACTCATATTGACCCTATGTAGGGTTTCCAAGGAGCGACTAGTGGATTTGAACTGCCGACCTTGTGGTCCTATGCTTATCCTACAGTGTCACACCAGGACTCCCCATATAGATACATAGATATTCTGATACATAGCCCAACCTAAACTCACCCTGGCTCAGGACCATCCTTTTGGAGGTTGTATACCTGTCGAGGGTTTAGTAAATACTGGAACTTCCAAAGCACTCTGTGTGAGAGAAAAAGAAAATCTCTTGGGGTGGGGAGGTATCTGTACCTCTCCATCTTGATATCTCCTCAAGGTAGGTCCCCTTCATACAATACATTCCCTTCTTCCCTCCAACCTCTGTTGGCCCTCCCTTTCCGTCCTTGAAGACCCAGTATATCTCTCCTCCTCACCTCTCCCCCTGTTTTCCACCACTCTTAGGGTTGACAAAGACGAGAAGTGGATGGGTGTTGGGAACAGGGTCAATCTGGATTGGGGACAGAAAACAAGGATAAGGAAAGGAGGATTTTATCAATCATGATAGGCCCAGGAGACAGACAGGAGGCTGGCATTCCACAAAGATGTTTTTCCAAAACTCCCTCTTCTTTCCCTCTCTTCCCCTTCTGTTTCCCCTCTCCTTCCCACCAAGTTGGGGCATAGGAAGGCCAGGCAACATCCTCCCAGCTTTCCCACTTCATTCCCTCCATTGAAGGCTCCAGATCCTCCCAGCTTTCCCACTTCATTCCCTCCATTGAAGGTTCCAGATCCTCCCAGCTTTCCCACTTCATTCCCTCCATTGAAGGCTTCAGCTCCTCCCAGCTTTCCCACTTCATTCCCTCCATTGAAGGCTCCAGTGAAAAATGTCCCTGCCAAGAAGCCCAAGCCCCTGTACCCGCAGAGCCTCAGAAGTGCCTGCATTTAAGTCTTCCATGCTCTTCTGGCTTGTTTTGCTACTTTTACGATCCTGTCCAGAGGCCTAAAGGGAGAAGGAAGCAAAGAAAAGAAAGCTGGGAGAAGGAAGCAAAGAAAAGAAAGCTGGATGGTCCATGAATTCTTAAACACATAAGAGTCTGATGCCCCAGGTTAGAAGGGACAGGAAGGGACATGAAGGAAGAACTTCCTTCCCAGCTGCTGCCCAAGGGTCTCACCAGGACGCTGGGGTAGATGGAAGATGGAGGTAGGATGTGATCACGGAACAGCCCACAGTCACACTCTACACCCACAGCTTGCAGGCAGTCATCGTGGATCTGAAAGACAAGGTGAGCACAGAGAGATCATGGACCCTGCCACCTCTCAATTCAGAAGTCTGATATTGGGAAGAGAGCACTTGGGAATGGGGGCAACTGTAGCTATAAGGTAGCTAGCTATGTGTAAGGGAAGGTGACCGACCTTGGAGGTGTGTGGGGATAGCTTATCTTGGGGCCCAGAATAGCCTGGGAAGGAGGGTTCCCCCAGAAGGATAGCTCCCAAACTGACCTCTAGGTGGCACCACACACAATGCAGCCCAGTGAGACTGTGGTAGGTCTTGATCTTTTTCTGACAACGGTCACAGCGCCCGGATACACAGCCTCCTCGCACCCACACATGTGACTGGACCTTTTGGAGAGAAAGCCAGTCTCTCTTCATGGTGAGTCTGAGTAGGGTCTGGAGGGGGGACGAGCTGAGGTCAGGATGCAGTAGGTACTAGATGGGAGTAGAGTCACTCACACCAATGTCCTTCCGAGACTTGGCATAGGTGCTGACTTCACAAGGCATAGCCTTCATGGCACATTGGTCGTGAACGATGTACTTACAGACTGGGTGAGAGGGAAGAAGGTCAGTGCCTTGACTGTAGCCCCTCCCCTTACCTCCCCCTTACTTGGGGGCAGAAAGCCCTGGAATAGGCACATAATCCCTTGCTGTGAAGGAAATTGAAAGTTTGTTGCTTTTGTTTTTGGAGGGGCCCACCTCCAAGACGGGTGACTTTTCCTTTTATTTCCACCTAAAAGAGCAATTTCTATCCCATACCCACCCTTACACCCTGTCCATATGCCAGGAACAAAGCGTGATGAGAAAAGGGAGGCCCAGATATAACTATAACAATGTTGTTTTTGTTAAGTGCCATTGAGTCATTTCTGACTCATAGACACCCTGTATAAGGTTTCTAAGGAGTGGCTGGTAAGTTTGAACTGCCAACCTTGCAGTTCAAACTGACCTTGAGTTCTAGAGCATTATCCTGCATCGCCACACCAGGACTCTAACTTACAATAATATGAGCTAATTTTTAGACTTAATAGTATGTGTATGTGAAATGCATATGAAGCACTTTTCTTGCATCCTCTTATTTAATTCTCACAATTACATCATTTACAGTGGGAAACCGATGCTTAAGCAGTTATGGGACTTGCCCAATTAGTTGATGGCAGAGCTCAGTATTCAAATCCGTCTTTGTCTAAATCCAGAGTTCCAAGTCCCCACAGACAGCTGGGCTGCCCTGCTGCTCTCAAAGTGCCAGACCCCATCACTCACGGTTACAGCTCAGCCCCTGTTTGCCAAGACTAATGCTTGCTTCACACAGGTTGCAGTAGACTGGTCGGGAGAACCTCTTGGGTCTCCACATGTGCTGCCCATTGTCCTTCAGGGTCTGGGAAGACACAGCAGATTATGGGAATGTCAAACCAAGGCAAGTCATCTTACCCAGTCTCACAAGTCTCTCCTACTCACCATCTCCAAACCCAGCAGCACTAGCAGTGGCACAGTGGTGGCACCAGCCCGGAGCCACTCTGTTAGGGAGACAGAGCCGCTGCCATCATAGTCAATCTCTTTCATCATCTGTTGAAGAATCTGAGCAGAGAATGGGGAGGAAGCTTCTGGTGTGAGTGGTATCTCAGATTTGACACCCCTCCATTGCCCCCTAGAACACACAACCTAGCCATCTTAGCCAAGAAACTAGGCTGTCAGAAACAGTTTAAGGCAGATAGTTACAGGCCCCAGGTTAGCCCCAGGTTAGCAGGACAGGAAGGGATATGAAGGAAGAACTGCCTTACCGGCCTCAGCTCAGACACATCCCAATCCAGATATTCAGCCACTCGCATCATCTGGATGATGATTTTGTCCACTTCCTGGGTGCAAAGAAGTTAAGAGCCACAGCCATGTTCCACCTTACAATCACCATCCAAACTCCTTTCCACAAACCAGGATTCCCAGATTCCACCCCCAGACCCACCTCTCATTCTCAGGTATCACTGCCAAGTAAGTGAGTGTTTGTATATATTTGTATGTTTGCAAGGTAGCCCCCAAGTCACATCTCCATACTCTTCTTCTTTTTTTATTTTTTTTTAAGTTTTTATTGTAAATTATATGATAGTTTACATGGGAGAACATCAACCTTACATTCATTCTATCATATATCATGTCACTGCCATGATTAGTCCCCTCCATGCATCATCAAACAACCAAAGGGTACATCTTGCACATACTCTTCTTTTTTTTTTTTCATACTCTTCTTTTTAAGGTCAAAAGCTGGAATCTGCTCTCAAATTTAGTCCTAGAGGGGTCAACCTCTTCCTCTCACCTCCTCTCCTTAAGATCCTGACAGAGTTGGTGTGTGAAAGCACAGACAATTGGACACACACTCCCTTTCCCAACATACAGGTCCCCCAACTCACTGAGCTGTCCAGGATCCCATTTCTGTCCGTGTCGTACAGCTTGAAGGTGACTGTGGGGTGTTTTGGGGAGGGGGTTAGGGTCAATTTTACTCAAATAATTAATACCAGAATATAGGAGAAACAAAGAGATAAGGAGAGACCTTTTGGATGAAAAGTTCAGAACTTGGGCTTGTGAAAAAAGACACAAAGGGAGGAGACACAGGTTTGGATCCATTTCTGATGACTCTATTAGGATAAGTAATACACATTTCCCATATCCCAAGAATATTACCAGTCACCCACATGAGAACGTATAAAGCATGGGAACTCGAGTTACTATGGTGGATGAAATTAGGTTTAAGGAGTCTAGGGGATCAGAGGAAATGGGCTCATTTTCTGGCTCCACCTTTGTTGAGCCCTGTCACCCTTTAGGAATCCTGAGAAAATGAAGAAAGGGAGGCTAGGGATCATCCCTCTCTCCTTTCCTCCCCTCTCCCAGCCCTGATACATGTCCTGGTAACTCACATTCTAGTTTGTCTTCTGGCTGGCCACCCTCCAGAAGGGAAAAGTAGCAGGAAACATCACTGAGACACACCAAATCTGGTTTCAAAAAGTACAGCAGAGTTGGGGTTGGGGCTCCCTTCACTCTGGCTCTTCTCCTTTATTCTTACTCTTCCCTTTAACTTTCTCCCCTCTACTCCTAGATCAGCCTAGCCATCTTCCACCTGACCCTACTTCCAACACCTCATCCAAATTCTTATCCAAAACCCACACTAACTTAACTTTTCTTTAGGAGGCCCAGCCCAGTCCCATCTGTTTTGCCATACCTTTACGTATAGGCTCTTTTAAGCAGTGATCAGTCTGGAAGGATTGAAACAGCGCCTGACTCAGGTTACTGGGCACATTATCCATTTCCAGGTAGATTTTCAGGAATTCCCGGAATCCCTCATACCCAATAGCCTATGATGAGAGTTAGCATTACCTTGGGGAGTCTGTGGGATTGGGAACTGAAGAATTGGTAGTGGTGAGGACAGGGGCAATAAGTGCACAGCTGAGAAGCATCTGAGGCAGGCATATGATTTCTTAAATCCTCAGTTAATAATGTCCTAAAACAACAGCTGCAGTGACAATGGACACTGGGGTACCTAGACTGGCAATAGCAAGAGGAAGACCCAGAATCATCACTGGAAGTTAGGGATCCCAATGGTGCAGGAAAAACAAAGATGGGAGGACTTGGTCAAAAAGGATTTCCCACTCACATCTCCTTGGAGATATTTAGCCATCTCGCCATCCTGGGAGAAGAGATTTAGGACATCACTGACCTTTTTGGTGGAATCTAGGGTGTGAAAAGAGTGATAGAAGAGCATCAGTCCAGATCTCCCTGCCTTCTGCCAGAGACCAACCCAGATATACAGCAGGTAAAAAGAATCAATGGAGATGGGGAAGAGAGGAAATTCCAAGAGAAATAGAAAAACATCTCAGCTGGAAGTCAAGGCATAGAGAAGATGGGCAGCGAGTTAACCCCCCAAGAGTCCTCCCATCTTCCTCCCCTCCCTTTCCCAGTCATGGGCATATCAGAGGAACACACAGGGAGAAATTTCCGTGAGGGAATAATGAGGAGGAGGGAGTGTGGGTAAGTTCTCTAGAACTGAGGAACAAGGAGGAAGACTCACATTCCAAGTATTTTTGCAGCTGGGCAAACTCATTGGGGCTTATTAGGCCCCTTTCTTTGGCCATCTTTCTATTTTTCTTAAGAGCGATAAAAAAAGAGACTTTACAGTGCCAATGGCGCCTGGACTTATACTTCAGAGGGCAGGCCTGGAAAAGATAGTAAGAGCCAGAGGCAGGAAGAGTCAGCTGCCTGTACTGCTTTGAGTCTGTCTGCTCCATTCAATCTCCACTCCCACTATTTCTTTTCTTTCTTTGTTTCTGAGTCTCTTCCTTTTTCTGTGTTCCTCCCCTTTATGACTTTATTTCGCCTTGACAGACAGTGTCTATCTTTTCTTTTTCTGTCTTATCTCTTATTTTCCTCCATTTCTGGATCCCATTTTTGCTCTCCGACTTCTATTAGAGAGAATCTATCTCAATTTATCTCAGACTACCCTTCACGTCCCACCCCAACCCCACATTGCCAATCTATAAATGTCTCTGTCAGTGTGCCCAACGCCTGTAAGCCTGTTCCAGAGTTTCTCCCGCCATCCTCATTCCCGGCAGTCTCTCCCGGGCCTGCGCTCTCATCTTCTGATCCCCGCAATCCGGGCCCTCCGGGTGGTTCTTACAGCTTTGGTGGCCCGGCTCCCGGGCCACGCCCCCATTTTACTCCGCCTCCTGGCTCAGCCACCCACGCCTCACGCCCCGCAACGACCTCTAGCGCTTCTGACGCGAGACACAGAACTAGCTCCAGTCAAGTCCCCAACCCTGGGCCCCGCCTCATCAAAGTCCCGCGCAGGAACTGGTGGTGGGGGGGGTGACGAGTGCGCAGAAAAGGCAAGGGGACTGCAGACCTGGAAATGACGCTGAGCATCCCTCCCCTCCGGAGTCCAACGCTGGTGTCTCCCTTCTATTTGGGTAGGTAAGCCCAGTTTAAGCTGCCCCAGCTTTCTGCTATCAGACCCCGCCAGGAGGAGCCGACATGTTGATCCTATAGACTTCTGGGCCAAGGCACAGAAGGCGATAATTCAGTGACAACAATTATAAATCTTACACTGGAGTCAAACTGAACTAGGGTCAGTCATATCTGGGCTCCATTCTGAGTTTGATACTACTTTGTGACCTTGGACAAGTTACATCTGTAAAATGGGGAGAATGACATCTATCCTAAAAATTAAATTAAATATATGAAAAATATCAAATATAAAAACGACATCAAACACATTGCTGTTGAGTTGATGCTAGACCCTAGAGGGTGCAAATGACTTGCCCTCATTGCTAATCTAAAGGTTGGGGGTTCAGACCCAAAGAGTAATACCAGGAAGAAGAAAATACCTAGAGATCTGCTTCCTTTAAATTTTTTGTTAGTTGCTGTTGAGTGGATTCTGGACTTGTGGTGATGATTACAGCCAAGAAAATCCTATGGAGCAGTTTACTCTGCAACAAATGGTGTCACCATGAGCTGAAATGGACTGGAAAGCAAGTAAGAACAACAGAATGTAATGGTAGTTATTATTGTATAAAGGAGCTCTGGTAGCGTAATGGTTATGAATCGGGCTGCCAACCTCAAGGTCAGCAGTTTGAAACTACTAGCGGTTCTGCAGGAGAAAGATGAGATGTTCTGCTCCTGTAAAGATTTACAGCCTCAGAAACCCTGTGCAGGGTCACTATGAGTCGGAACTGACTCCACGGTACTGGACTTCTAATCACAAGGTCAGCAGTTCAAACCCATCTGCTGCTCCTCTGAAACTATACAGGGTCACTATGAGTCAGAACTACATTTAACAATAACATTATTGTATCAACAAACCCTATAAGAATTATTTGTACCCATTTTACAGATGAAGAAACGAGCTCAGAGAGACTGGTCACTTCTTAAAGCAAGTGACAAGTGAAGGAGCATAGGCTCCAATTCAAAGACCACAGGGTAAAGTCCTTAGCTCTCTCTCTCTGGCCTCCTCCCTTCACACACTGTCTTCTTGTTTCACTGATCTCTTCAAGCACACCAAGATCTTCCCTATATCAGGGTCATGAGACTTATTGTTTCATCTGCCTGGAACCTTCTCTGCTTTTGGCAAGTCCAACTTCTTGCCACAGCTGAAATGTCAGCTCCTCTGAAAGACCTTTCTGATGATGCCATCAACAACACCTTCTTTTGTTTCCTTCATGGAACTTATCACAATGGGAAAATATCTTCATTTATCTGCTTCATTGTTTACTATTTGCCTTCTCTCATCAAAGCATACTTTCTAGAAGGGCAAAAATTTGTCAATCTTGTTCACCACTGAATTCCCATTACCTAAAGCAGTATCCTGCAAGTAGTAGATGCTCAGTGTTGCTTGGATAAATGGTTGTATACATTTGGGGATTTTTTTTTCAATTTGGGGGGATATTAGTCCAAATATGGCTAAATGAGATACCATAGAGTCCTTACTGAAGAGGAATAAGGTAATTCAGAACATATGTTGTTGTTAGTGCCTTTGAGTAGGTTCTGACTAATAGTGACCTTGAATAGGGTTTCCAAAGAGTGCCAACCTTGTAGTTCGCAGTCCAATGCTTATCATACAAGCAACACACTAGGACTCTAATTTGGAGCACATAATGTTAAATAAATATTAATTGAATGAATGTTGCAAAATGGCACTTAACGAGGTACTATGTCTAAAGCTCTGACCTTCTGCCTTCCCTCCGCCCTCCCATTTTGGGCTTATTGGGCCAGCCTTAGAGAGGCAGCTAGGGCCAAGAAGAATAGCCCAGTCTCTTCTTTTACTGCAGCCTCTGACCTTGGGATATCTCTGCTGCTCTCTTCTGTACAGTATTACATTCCTATTCTGGAGGCTCTCTGGGAATACTTAGAAGGTTTACTGGGGACACTGCCATTCTGCGGAATAGACTCCACCCATCTGGTCCTTTTCAATGACTATAATCCAACTTTTGCTGCTAACAGATCTAATGACTGCATAATAGGCTTAAGGATAATAAGGCCTATCTAGCTTAATTGCCTCTCTGATTACTTCTGGGGATTCTTAGATGGCTCCAAGGTTCTAGGAAATGGAAGCTGAGGGAGAAAGTGACAGGAGAGAGAAACAAGGGACGATGAGCAGAGGACTTCTACCATGCCTCTCTTTTCACCGTGACCCGGTGTTTTCTTGCTCCTTCTAAGCCTCACAAGTGTCTTAGCCCAGGAGACATAGTATATTTGGGAGTGGTATATATTGGGAGAAGGATGAGGCTTTCTACTCCCATAAAGATTTACAGTCTTCAAAACCCCGTACAGGGGTCACTATGAATCAGAGCCAATTCAATGACATACAACAACAAGAGAATGGACTTTTGAATTAAATGGACATGGATTAGAATCTTGGGTGAGTCACTTCATCTCCCTGAACCTTGGTATCCTTAACAGTAAAATGGATACCTAGAGAAATCAGTCACAAGGTGGGGATTCAATAAAATAATGTATGAAATGTGTTTAGCAAGCTGCACGGCAGAGTACGAGCTCACTAATGTTAACTGTTACCATAAGGGTGGTACCTACAGAAACACATCTGGAGATTCGGAAAAAGTGTATCTTTGACCCAGGAAGGTGAAAATTCTAGGGACTCCCTGTAGCAGAGAAGCCCCATAGTATACACCCCCACTCCCTCTTTATGTCATATTTGCATAAATAACATGTATGCAATATCAGTGCCCCAGTGTGGTGCTGTGAGTTTATGCGCCAGACTGCAAAGTTGTTTGCAAAGGTTGGCAGTTCGAACTCACCAGCTGTTTCTCGGAAACCTTGTACAGGGTCTCTATGGGTTGGAACCGACTCCACAGCACTTAACAACAACAACATCAGAATTCTGCACTATGCCTCTGGAAGGTGGATGAGGTAAAAGAAACTAGATTGTCAGGGTCCAAAAGACATCCCTGGATTGGGCTAAGGGCTGGGATTTTTTTCATTTGTCCTCCTAACTTGCCTCATCTCACAGAAAGTATGGCTTCCCCTGGACTTGGTGAAGACCCTGCATAGGGTGTAGGAGGCTGCCAATCTTTACAGGAGCAGAAAGCCTCATCTTTCTCCCATGGAACAGCTGGCAGTTTCCAACTGCTGACCTTTAGGTTAGCAGTCAGCCAAGCAGAGCTTGGCTACCAAAGCTCCTTGCCTCTGGACTTTAAGGGCAGTAAACTGCAGGATCCTGGGGCCTAGAAGACCACAAACAAGTCTGATTTCGTCCTCTAGCTCCATTCCAACCCGGAGGCTATAACCTGGGCTAGTCCGGGCAAATGGTAGGCCTGGGAGGGTGGGGTCTGCTATTGCCTGACTGCTATTTGTGACTCACCCATCCCTGCCCTCCCCTACTAGATTGGGGTGAGAAAGGAAGACGTTGACTTGGAGGTAGAGAATCTTAGAACATCCTCAGAGTTGAGGCACCAACACTCATATTTTACAAAGGAATAAACTGAGGCCCAGAGAGAGAGGAGCTTTTCAGAATCATATCCAGATTCCAAATACTACTGTCTTTAGTCCAGTCCATTCAATCTTAGTGACTATTGTTTTTCTAGATTGTATTTTAAACCCTACATACTAAAATTGCTGGTAACTAAGAGATACGTATTGTTTCTAGAGCCAGTGCTAACATTTAAAGTTTCTTTTACTTCAACATTCATTGCTCACGTTCCAAGTCATATAAATTAACCATTACAGAAGGCTATCACTCAAGAACCAACCATGCCCTCAGAACGCTAAGGCTACCCCAGCAAGGAACCCAAAGGGGGGGGGGATCAGTACTTCTAGTTTGAGGATTTTTTAATCCCTAAAAGACATCAGCGTCTTCTATCCTATACTTCCTTGTCCATCTCTGCTACATAAGAGTGGCCCCTCAGAGAATCATTTGGTTTGAAGCCACAATTTAGCCTTCACAAACATCGTAGGTGGCAATGTAGCCTGGTGAATGAGGTATTGTGTGTTGTGTGTGTGTGTGGGGGGGGTTCACATTGCTATAGTACTGGAGGAAGTTACGATATTTGGAGGTGTGGGCTCATGTATATTTAAGATGCCTAATAATATTTGCATTTCCTCCTCAACAAGCTCATTCCTTCCATTTAAAGGTGAAAAATGAAATCTAGACTCAGGTAGTTTCAGAAATTTCCCAGTGACAGGTGTGGAGAGGATGGGAGTGGGAAGTTGGTGACCAGCAGGCCAAACAAGAACCCTTCTCTACCCCTGAACTGTTGTGGAGGTTCCAAAACGGACTTTGCACAGCCTGGAGTCCCTAGGAGGCCAGCTGCAGCATCCCTCCGAGTGAGTGGGAGGGATGGCGGGGAAATTCTAGGGGAGGCGCTGCCTACAGGAGACCCAGCACTCAGTCTCCCCTCCCTCCCCCCGCCCCGCGTCCAGGCGCAAACCCCTCCAGCACCCTGCTCCAGCTGTCAAGCTTCCTTCTGCCTGGCCCTTCAGTCCTCACCCAGCCCGCAGGGCACCCCCCTCCTGCAGTCCTCTCCTTCTCCTGCTCGCGTGGAAGGTGGCGGGGGGATCGCGGGGTCTCTACCTTTGCCGGGGGAGGGCGCGCGTTCCGAGCTGAAGCGCCGGCGCCAGAGCTGGAGCCGGAGCTGGGCTGGAGGGGACGGGCCAGGCAGACGCGGCCGCCGCGGGGCCGCCCCGCTCCTGACGACACAGCTGCCCGCCCCCCACCTCAGTCCGCCGCCCGCCTGCTCCAAGTCTCTAACCCCCAACTCCAGGAACTTCGAGTCTGGAGAGGACCCGGCTTGCTGTTCACCCCAACCTTACTCCCCTCCCCCGCATTTCCCCAAGGCTCTGGGCTGTGCCACTTTCTCCACTTCCTGCGCTCCCCATCTTCCCGCGCCCGGCGCAGCTATGTTTCTAGCTGTTTCCCCTTCTTTGTAATCACTCATCCCCTCTCCTTTCATCCCATCTCTGATAGGTCAAGATAGGGGGCGGGGTCACTGATAGGACAGTTTGGCAGTTGCCCACTCTACCAAGGTTTCACCCACTCCTTGTTACTGCCAAATCCTGACTTCCCTGCCTAACCCCTTTCCCAACTCCTTTCCATCCACTACTGATTTCTGACTTAGGAGATCCTATCAGGGGCAAGGCAAATGTTCTACACGCCACGTTCTGAAATATAAACTAATTCTCTCCTCCCATGGGCTGTACACTGCTTAAGAGAAGCTGCCCACCTTCTCCTCCAGGTTTCTCACCTCCCTAAACCCCAGAAACCAGATATCTCACATTTTGAGACCTGTTTTTCCCAGTTCAAGGACACTTCCTTCTTCAAGACTTGTATCTTCTTATTTCTGGGGTGGAAGTTTAGGTGTACAGAGCACTCTAGCTTGAGTCCCTTTCTCCATGTCCTAACACTCCCACTTTGCCCACTGACCTTGGCAGGTGTTGCAAAAATTGGGAAATGAAAAAAGATCCTTTCTTAAGCTTTTTCCTGCTTGAAATCTGTCCTAGGGTTGTCAAGATTCTTGGGGTGGTAGAGCAAGGAGGAGACAAGCCTAGGGATTTACTGGTAGTAACTGGAGACCCAGGCAGCCTGTTTCTGGGATCCCGCCTCATCCCTTCCCACCCTTCATTGAAGCAGTGGTGGTTATGTGCCGTGGGTGGAGTCCGTTCTGACTCACAGTGACCCTATACAGGGTTTCCGAGGCTGTAAATCTTTACCGGAGCAGAAAGCCGTATCTTTCTTCCGCGGAACAGCTGAAAGGCTTGGGTTCCTGGAATCTTTCCTCTTACACTTAGGAGGGGCTAGGAAAGAAGGGGTAGGGAAAGCTTTGTATGTATGACTGTGTTTCATATATACACATGCGCATACACTATGCAAAGCACATACACATATACACACACTTGAGGGGTGGTTGGGGAAGAAAACATGAGGCCCTCTAGTGGAAACAGAGGAATCTAAGCAGTTCCTGATTGTTTCTACAATAGTCTCTTTTGGGAAAACTCCCCCACTTTAAAGGAGCTCTGGTACCTTAGTGGGTTATGAATCCGGCTGCTAATTGCAAGGTCAGCATTTCAAAACTATCTGAACCACAGGAGAAAGATGAGGCTTTCTGCTCCCATAAAGATTTACAGCCATGGAAACCCTATACAGGGTCATTATGAGCCAGAACTTACTCCATGGCACACCACCACTGCCACCCCCACTTTGAAAGCAAATGAAGTTGCTGAGTAATAAATTAGATGGAAGAGGGCTTGGGAGTACTGTTATTATTTCTACACTGGAGATCTGGGGCAGGGCTGAGAGAAAGTCTCTCTCTCTGTGCCTGTCTTCCCCAGTCTTAAAGAGGCAAGGGGGTCTACCATTTCCCATCTTTCATCCCTAAAGTGCTTTCTTCACTATTAGCAAAGCTTCATCTCCCTTTCCTGAATCACCTCCTGTAGTCATATATTTATCAAACACTTCTGAGGGCCTACTATTTATTGGTTCTTGTTCTGCAGGACAGCTAGATCCATAGCCCAGTTTAGGAATAGCTTTGAGGGGATGGGGGTGGGGTATGTGTGTATGTGTAGCTTCTCTGATCTCAGCCAACCTAAAAAAAACATACAGTGTAAGTAAGAACAAGTCCTCTAACCTTTCTCTCAACCAGGAAAGCTACTAATCCTTAAGGCACTCAGTTTTCTTTGCAGTAAACACTTTTTGTAAATAACACCTTCCAGTTGTGTTTCTCACTCCATCATCCTCAAATGTCTCTACATAAAGTTAAAGACAATCCTTTGGAGACTTTTTTTTTTTTAAACTTCAAAGAAGGACATGACTGTGATCTCTCTCTAATGAGTAAGGTGGAATCACTCTTACTCTAGGCTCCTTTGTGTCTTCTTTATGATCTGTTCCTCCATCATACCCTACCCAAGTCAGTTACTGGTAGGTGGTAGGGGAAGAAAGGCCAAGAAACATCTAAGGAGGAGGAGGCGTCTAATGCCTACGGTTCCAGGTGCTCATTTCTTTACTCAACCACATCATAAAAATCAGAAAGAAAGAAACCGCAATGAACAAAGGGAGAGGAAAAAACAACAGCCACTTGTTCTCCCCGGCCTCATCTTCCCCCTCTTCCTCTTCAGGGTAGGGGGCCACATCCGGGACCCAAAGCTGGGTCCCAGGCCTGGCTACTAGGCAGACAAAATGAGTTTCACTTCCTGTAAACCCTAGAGCTGGGGCAGGATGTTTGGCACAATGAGGACCTTAAGATGAAGGTTAAGTAGTCAACAGGGGCCCACTTTAGGATTCCACCTGAAGAAAGAGGCATTGAGCAGAGACCACTCCTCAGGGTGTACAGTCAAGACCAGTAATTTTAGAGGTTTCATCCCACACTCTCACCTCTAATTATTAGTAGTACCAAAATTAAAGCCAGGATGCTACATGGGGATAGAGCTGAGGCACATTTGGTGAAAGAAGAGAGAAGTTAAGGATGGCATTGTCGGGACACTTGCAGTAACTATGTATTAAATGCAAATCAGTCTTTTTTGCAATCTGAGTTGGGCCTAGGGTGGAAGTAATGGAGGTGGAGGATGGGAAGTCAAGTTGTGGCCCAAGAAAACTTCTGGGGCTTAATTTCAAAGTCTTAACAGGGTTCCTAGTCAGCCAGTGATCTCAGTTGTTTTTAATAGTGCATAAATTCTAGTGAAATTCTACTGTTGGAGGTGAGTCACTAATAGACCCATCTGTTGGAAGAAGGCTAAGAAGTGGATTTGGAAGAAGGTAAAAGGGTTAATTTAAAAAAAAAAAAGCAAAGTGGGCTAGAGTAGAGCAGAGTTGACACCTGAGGAGAGGAAACAGCAACCTGCCCCTCCCAGGCTCTAGGGAAACTAGTTTAGCAGGATTTAGCCCTGAAGGAATTGCTGAAAGGAGCTGAGAGAACATTTAGGTTAGCCTAAAGAACAGGGAGGAGTCCTGGTGTGGTGCCAGAGGGTAAGTACTCCACCTCAAGTTCAGTTTGAACTGCTAGGTCTGAGGTTTAAACTCACCAGCTGTTCCTCAGAAACCCTGAACAGGGTTGCTGTGGGTCGGAATGAACTCCAGGGCACTTACCACGACCAAGAACAACAAAGAATAGGGAAGCCCAGGGCAAGGCAGGACTGCAAAGAGAGCGATTGTATGAGTTCAGATTATTGGCAAGTTGCCTCACTTTCTATCCCAGTAGAGGGTTTCTAAGGAGCAGCTGGTGGGATTGAACTGTCAACCTTGTAGTTCACAGTCCAGTGCTAATCCTATAGCACCACACTAGAAATTCAATCCCTAGCTCCCAGGAAACGTTGTTGTTGCTGTTATGTGCCATGGAGTTGGTTCCAACTCATAGCCACCCTGCACAGGGTTTCCAAGGCTATAAATCTTTATGGGAGCAGAAAGCCTCATCTTTCTCCCCCAGAACAGCTGACCTTAAGGTTCACAGCCTGATTTGTAACCACTATGCTACCAGAAACTTGGAAAAGGTTAATTAGAATGTTAATTGGCAGTGGTGTCACTAGGCTTGGTGCCACCCAGTGTAGTAACTCAGTATCACTCCACCCCCTAGACTTCCTCCCATGCCAGATCATACAGAATTCTTGTTGTTAGGTGTGCTTCAGTCAGTTCTAACTCAAGTGACCCTATGCAGAACAAAGCAAAACACTGCCCAAGCCCAATTATGTGTTATTCTTACAATCTTTGAGTCCATTGTTGTAGTCATGTGTCAATCCATCTCTTCAAGGGTTTTCCTCCTTTTTACTGACCCTCTACCAAGCGCCACCACTCGTCTGTCAGTTTGTCATACTGTGGTGGCTTGTGAGTTGCTGTGATTCTGGAAGCTACACCACCGGTATTTTAAATACCAGCAGGGTCACCCATGGTGGACAGATTTCAGATGAGCTTCCAGATGAAGACACACTAGGAAGAAAGAGTGACGAACTACTTCTGAACATTTAGTCACTGAAAACCTTATGAATAGCAGAGAAGCACCATCAGATATAATACCAGAAAATGAGTCCCTCAGTTTGGAAGGCACTCAAAATGCAACTGGGGATGGATTGGCAAAGTGGCAGCATCAGTGGGTTCAAGCCTGGCAACAATTGTGAGGTTGTTCCAGGATCAGGCAGTGTTTCATTCTTTTGTGCTACATAGGGTTGCTATGAGTAGGCACCGACTCAATGGCACTTAACAACAACAACAACCAAGCACAGTGTGTTTCTCTTGATGACATGTCCAAAGTACATGAGATGATGTCTCACTGTCCTCACTTCTAAGGAGCATTCTGACTACTTTTTCCAACACACATTTGCTTGTTCTTCTGACAGTCCATGGTGTATTCAATATTCTTTGCCAACACCATGATTCAAGGGCATCAATTTTTCTTCCTTATTCACTACTCACCTTTCTCATGCATATGAGGCAATTGAAAATACTGTGACTTTTGTAGGTGCACCTTATTCCTCAAGGTGACATCTTTGCTTTTTAACATTTTAAAGAGGTCTTTTGCAGCAGATTACAATGTAATATGTCATTTGATTTCTTGACTGCTACTTAGGGTGTTGATCTTAGATCCAATAAAATTAAATCCTTGACAACTTTAATCTTCCTGTTTATCCTCATGTCATTAATTGGTCCAGTTGTGTAGACTTTGATCTTCATCAATAAGTGCTTCAAGTCCTCTTCACTTTCAACAAGCAAGGTTGTATTATCTACATATTGCAGGTTGTTATTGAGTCTTTCTCCAGTTTTGATGGCACATTATTCTTCATAAAATCTAAATTATTGGATTATTTGCTCAGTATACAGATTGACTACATATGATGAAAAGATAAACCCTGATACGCATCTTTCCTGATTTTAAAACATGCAGATTCCCCTTGTTCCGGTTGAATGACTGACTCTTGATCTAGGTACAGGTTCCTCATGCATACAACTAGGTGTTTTGAAATTCCCATTTTTCACAATGTTATCCATGATTTGTTAGGATGCACACAGTTGAATGTTTTGCATAGTCAATAAAGCATAGGTAAATGTCTTTCTGGTATTCTCCGCTTTTCAGTCAAGATCCATTTGACATCAGCAATGGACTTCATCCCATGCCCTCTTCTGGGTCAGGCTTGGATTTCTGGCAGTTCTCTGTCAAGGTACTGATGTAAACAATTTTGAATTATCTTCAGCAAAATTTTACTTGCGTCTGATATTAATAATAATGTTCAATAATTTCTACATTTTGAATCCTTAGGAATAGTTATCAATTTTAATCATAGAATAACATGTGATACAGTTATAAATTGTTTAAATGTAATATTTCTTAGATTATATGAATGCTACCAACAAAATAGTTCTGTAAAAATCTCTACACTGAATTTCATTATTAGTTGCAACATTATTAGTAAATGAGCAAAAGCCTTTTTTCATTATTTTCTTTTAATTACTACTTAATTCTCAGAAAAATTATTGATATAGATTCTCAATTAACACAATAATGTAGCTAAAACACAGATAATTTGACAGAATCAGCTGTAAGTACACTGGTAGCAATAACAGCATTTGCTTGTAAGTGTGTGCAGATGAAACCACCTGATTTGAAGCATCACTGTAATAAGGTAATAATGACAACTTCAATTACAGCACATCAGAAGGTTCAAAAAGTAAGTTAGCATAGACTTCAGGGGCAAGATGGCAAAGTAGGCAGATTTGCTCAGCAAACCCTCTGCAACAAGGATACATACAGGAGATCAAGTGAAACAAATATGGATGGTGATCCTGGAACCCTGAGCTTCAGCGGAAAGAATAGAGTGCCCACTAGGAAAAGATGCTGAGCAGAAGCAACAAGAGAGGAGATAGACACGTGGGCTGTCAGTTGGTATGGCTAAGTGCAGCCATCTTGAGCTTTTGCAAGTGATGTCCACACAGCAGAATGGAGGTCCAAGATAAGTACTAGAAGTTGGTGGCAAGGGGGATGTGGTTCTCCCTGGTTCCCAGGATCTCTGTAGCCAGGGAAGTGGTCAGTCCCTACCCTCACCAACCTAGCAGCCAGTGACACCCATTCCTAAACAGCCTATGCTCTGTCTAGGGTGGGCTACTGGTTGTACCATACCTGTGTCTGGAGGCTTATAAATTTTGCCTCTTTAGATCTTTTATTGCTGTTGTCTGTTTTTTTTTTTTTTAAATGTTTTATTGTGAATTACGTGATATTTTACATAGGAGAACATTGGATTTACATTCATTCTATCATATATCGTCTCATTGCCTTGGTTACAATCACCTCCATGCAATCCTTCCCCCGTGCCCCCCAGGTCTTCAGCACACAGTCGCTCTCCCTCTCTGGATCTAAATGTTGTCTGTTTTTGTTGTTAAGTGCCACTGAATTGGTTCCAATTCATATAGATTCTTTATAGGGTTTCTGAGGAGTGGATGATGGTTTTGAACTGCCACCTTGCAGTTCGAATCAACCTTGTGGTCCAGTGCTTATCCTACAGCACCACACCAGGACTCCTTGTTTGTTTTTATGAGACAGCAAGTGCGCCCATATCACCCAGAGACACATTTGTCTCTTGCAGATCCACTCAGTGAGCAAGTGCCTCTACTCACTCCTGTACCACCTGACCAATAATAATCAGCAGCCGATATCAGACAAACCAGACCTGAACTATACTATATAAGCGATGAGCAGAGAACTGAATACACACTTTCAGTCTCTGTCATATCTACCAGGAGACAGGTGGTGAGTGCCTAAGAACACACCAATGTATAATCATCCATTAACTATGAATATAATGACACCATGATGTTTTGGAGACAACAGACAATTTTAGCTTATATGAAGAAATAAAGCAGAGTGCCTCAAACAAGTGACAAAAATTCAGAGTCAGAAAATATAATACCAGAAAGGGTATCCGAACTATCTGATAAAGAATTCAAACGAATGGTATTTAGGTACCTTCAATGGATTGAGAGAATGATCAAGAAAACTGCAGATGAAGTCAAGGAAAACACAGACTATACTTTAGAAAAATCTTGGAAAACACTGCAAGAACAAATTGACAAAATAAAGACAGAGATCTAGAATGTTAATACTAACATCTCAGAAATAGAAAATACACTGTAAGGGCAAAGGAGTAGAATGAATCAGTGGAAGGTTAAATTACTGAACTTGAAGAGTAATCTCTCAATATTTATTTGCTATGGAACAATAAGAAAAATCAACAACAACAACAAAAATCTGAACAAAGTTTAAGCATTATAATACCATCAAGTCAAGAGGAATAATTTACATATGCTTGGAATTCCAGAACTGGAAGAGAATTTAAAAAAATAGAGAACTGTCAGAGTTGTTAGAAGAAAACTTTCTTAATATCATAAAAAATGAGAAGATATTCATTCAAGAAGTTAAATAAACCACACCTAGTTGATCCCTAAAGAAATTCATCATGACATATTATAATTAAACTTTCCAAAACCAGAGACAAGGAAAATATTCTGAGAGCAGTCAGGAAAAACAAAAAATTACCTACAAAGGAGAATTACTACAAGCTTTGATTTTTAGCAGAAACCAGGCAGGTAAAAGGACAATGGGATGACGTACATAACACTCTGAAAACATTTCAACCAAGACTCATACGGAAAAACATTGTCCCTTCCAATATTATGGTGAAATTAGAACATTTCCAAGTATTGTTGTTAGGTGCCATTGAGTCGGTACCGACCCATAGCGACCTTATGCACAGCAGAACAGAACACTGCCCGATCCTGGGCCAACCTCACTACTATTGCCACACTTGAGTCCATCAATGCTGCCACTTGGCCAATCCATCTCGTTGGGGGTCTTCCTCTTTTACTCTGACCCTCCACCTTATCAAACATGATATCCTTCTCCAGCAACTGGTCCCTCCTGACAACATGTACTAAGTATGAGAGATGAAGTTTGGCCAGCTTGGTCTCCAAGGAGCACTCTAGCTGCACTTCTTCCAAAATGGATCTATTGGTTCCTTTGGCAGCCCATGGCACTTTCAATATTCTCCTCCAACACCATAACTCAAAAGCATCAATTCTTCTACGGTCTTCCTTATTTACTGTCCAGCTTTTGCATGCATATGAGGTTACTGAAAATACCATGGCTTGGGTCAGGCGCACCTTAGTCTTCAAGCTGTTATCTTTGCTCTTCAACCTTGCCTTCTGTGCCACCTCACTTTCTTGAAAGATTTCAATTTTTATTCCATCAATTCCTGGTGGCTTGTTGTTTGCCAGTTCCTTCAATTTCCAGATATGCAGAAATTAAAGGAATTTATAAAACCCAAACCAACCTTATAAGAAAAACTGTTGCCAGAGAACCAATAAAGCCAGACAATAACCTGAGATTAACATACATGACATCTATCTAGAACTCAATCCAGATATTTTGTTGTTATTGTTAAGTGTGGTTGAGTTGGTTCCAACTCACAGTGACCCTGTAGAGGCTTTCTGAGGAGTGGCTGTTGAGCTTGAACCTCAAACCTTGCTGTTCAAACATACCTTGCAGTCCAGCACATTAACTCACAGCACCACATCAGGACTCCCAATCCAGACAATGTTGTTGTTGGTAGGTGCTGATGAGTCGGTTCTGACCCATAGCAACCCTGTATAGGGTTTCTGAGGAGCAGCTGGTGAGTTTGAACCGCCAACCTTGCAGTTCAAACTGACTGCAGCACATTAGGCAGTAGTGCCACTCCAGATAAGCAGAAGTATCCAAAGTAAAACCCGTTATTAAGTGTTGTGGAGTCATTCCAACTCCTTGAAGTAAAACTTACAAAACTGGTAATAGGGAGCCAGAGATACGTTTGCAATAGCAACAACAACAAAAACAAAGTAAAAAGTGTAAAAAGAAAGTAAAATGTAATTACAGAACTTCCAAATGAAGAGAAAATCCAGTAGATTTCAATAAATAAAAAATAAACCTAACTGAAACCTTAAATCTCTCCTAACACTAATCCTGGTGGTATGCGACCAAGTCAGTTCTGATAACAGGAGCAGAAAAAACTCATCCTTATCCCATTGAGCAGCTGGTAGATGAGAACTACTGACCTTACAGTTAGCAGTCCAGCTCATAATTCACTACAGTTCCAGGGCTCCAGCATTCTGATGTGGTGCTGTAGGATCAGCAGCGGACTGCAAACCACACAGCAATTCAAACCAATCAGCTGCTCTTCAGAAACCCTATAAAGGGTAGCGCTGAATTGGAATTTACTCAATGGCACCTAACAACACCAGGGTTCCTTAATGCTAACTTTAGTCCTACTCATAACCCTAATAAAAACAAAGCCCTGGGTCTCACCTGTTGTTGTTAAGTGCGATTGAGTGGATTCTGACCCTGTACAGGGTTTCCGAGGAGCGGTTGGTGGGTTTGAACTGCCGATATTACAATTAGCAGTCCAGTGCTTATCCTAAAGTGCCACACCAGGACTCCAACTCAGTGTTGTCACGAGGTTTGGTCTGCACTCCACCCCCACTCCTCTAGTGATGTCACTGCTAGTTGGGTGTACCCAGAAGCCTTCAATTTGCCTTCTAGACCTAGCTACATAGTCCTAATCCTGTTTCCTTACTCCTAGGTGTGGCGCTTTGGGTTAATGCGCCAGACTGCAAAGCCGTTTGAACTGCAAGGTCGGTGGTTCAAGGTCACCAGCTGCTCTTCGGAAACTCTATACAGGGTCGCTATGGGTCGGAACCGACTCGATGGCACTTAACAACAACCACCTCTGCAGAGCCCAGGTGTGGCGCTGTAGGTTACTGCGCTGGACTGCAAAGTCGGCTTAAACCAAAGTCGATGGTTCAAGTTCACCAGCTGCTCCTCCGAAACTTTATATAGTGTTGCTATGGGTTGGAACTGACCCCATGGCACTTAACAACATCCCTCACAAAACAAAGTAAATTAGCATCCAATTTAGCCTTGTAGGTATATTGGTACATCCAAGTGGTGCTGAATGCAAAATATTGTTATAACTACAGGGATGTTGTTGTTGGTAAGTGCCGTCGAGTCGTTCTGACCCATAGCGATCCTGAACAGGGTTTCCGAGGCTGTAAATCTTTACAGGAGCTGAAAGCCTCATCGTTCTCTCACGGAGCAGCTGGTAGTTTCGAACCGCTGACCTTGAGGTTCGCAGCCTGATTCGTAACCACTACGCTACCAGAGCTCCTTAACTACAGGGATATTTTATAAATAATAATAAGTTTATATTGAAACACTGCATAAAGATTTTACAGTTACTTTGGTGTCACCCTGTGTGGTCCGCACCCCCACTCCTCTGGAGACGCCACTGCTAATTGGGTCCCTCCAGAAGGCTTCACTCTGCCCTGTGACCTGCCCTAGAGGCTCCCAGGGTCGGAGGCCGGGCAAATTTAGGCCCTCGTCAGTACGCCTCCGATTCCGCGGAACCGCCCCAGGGGCAGGGCCAGGGCTAGGGCCAGGGCAAGGCCTGTCGCGCAACCCGACCCGTAGCCTCCTCAGTCATGGAAGCCGCCGGCAACCCTGAGGCTGCGGGAACAGGTGACGGACCGGCAAGCTCTACACTCCTACGCCCCTCGCGCGAGTCTGTCCCGAGGGTTGACTTGGGCGGGGTTAAGCCGGGCGGCAGAGGGCAAACGGCACACGATTTCTACCTCCCTATTTGCTTAGAAAGGGATTACTGGGGTCTTCAGTTTGACCAGCAATATTCGAGAGCTCGAGTTTGCCTGTTCAGCCCCACGCCGTCAAATCTCTCTGGGATCCTAGTGCCCCTTTTCGGGTGTAGGTTGGTTTTGCACCCTCTACCCCCTTCCCCTTCCCCCTTCCCCCCGAGTTCCCGGACCCACGAGGAGTGCGTTTGAGGAAGAGGGACCGTGCTTCGGAACTTCTCTTGGCGCCCAGATGACTGTTTTATATGCAACTGTTTTAAAGGCGCTTAATAATGATAGCAGTGGTAATAAAGGAACCCACAGCTCTTATTTTATTAACTTCTTTAGTTTCTGCTCCCTCTTCCTTCCCCTACACGTTGGCCATGAATTGGTGCACTCTCCCTTTAAGACAAAGATGGTGGCTTGCTAAGATCGGGACTCCACTTCCGGTGGGGAGGAGGCGGAACCCTAGGCCGTTCACGCCGGAAGTGGTTTGCGTTTTCAAGATGGCGACTCCCTATGTAACTGACGAGACCGGCGGTGAGTGCGGGAGACGCGATCCGCTTCTCCCCTGGCTCTCGGGGCAGGGGTTCGGACTTGGATAGGGGTCTGCGCCCCGCCCACCCCGGGGCCCCTCCTTTGCTCCGCCCTCCGTACCGCCTTCCCCATTCATTCTCTCCTACGAGGTGTCAGCTGCGCCCCCTTCTGGTGTCTTGTTTGGGGGTCCTGGCTTCCGGTCACCCAAACCCTAGGGTCCTTCAATGCTGGTACCTACTCCAGAACTTTCACGGACCCAAAGCTTTTCTCCATCTGTAGGAGCATCCTATATCTCTTGTCGTTTCTCCAGCCTTGGAGGCACCTACAATCTCAGTTCCCTCCAATTTCTGCCTTCCCTTGCTCCCCTCCCCCATCTTTTAGTGATGCCTGCTTGCTGCCATACACCACCCTCTTTTATATTCTTTTTTACCCCCGAAGCCACATCTGCTGAAGAACTCATTGCTACAAAGTGCTTTTCACTCTCTCTCCCTTATTTTCATTGTTGAGCTATTGAAGTCCAGAGGTGTGTAGGAAAAAGGAACCTAATATAACTTCAGGCTTGGGTTTCCTCCTTGATGTGGTACCTTCTCTGTTTTCTCTAATCATTGGTGATGATAGAAGTTGAGGGGCTCCTCTCAAGCCATTTGACAAGTTGATAAAATCCACTATTACTTCTGTCTACAGAAGAATTTCTCTCCTTGTTGGCTTAGATGCAAAACTGTCTGCTGTGTGAGGTTTCTGTGTTGTAAACCGAGATTCAAGATTATCATCATGGTTTTGCCCCATCCAATTGTATCCGTTTTGGAAACTTAATAAAATCTTCCCAGTGAGGATCAGATAAGATATGTGAAAGTAATTTGTAAAGTGCTATGCAAGTACAAGATGTTACTGTTTTTGTATCCGTCATCGTGTAAACGTAGTTTTCTGTAGAACCCACGCTGTATTTGCTGTGGTACATACAGCCTGTTTTAAAATGTGTCACTTAAGCCTGTTGCACTCCATGTTTGTTTTCCTTAACCCACCTGTCTTATGGCACCTAATGTAACCCATTTCTCTGCTGCTTATTTCAAATCTCACATTTCAAAGTGGTACCTCTCTCCTCCTGCCCTCTACCCAGTATGTCCTTCTCCAACTAACTCCTTTTTAATATGTGCTTTGGAAATACCATTTATTGTTCAATATACTTGTCTCTATCCTAAACCATTTTCTTTACTTTGACTTAATGAAAATCTAAATGTCACTTCTTGCCCTACTTCCCCCTATCCCCCTGACCCGCAGAGGTATCTTCTGTTTCCTGTGCCTTTGTGGAAAAGCAGAAGAAATCAGTCTGCTTATCGTCTTTCCCTTATTAAGGGAGAAAAAACAAACCCACTGCCATGGAGTTGATTCCTGTACTATAGCAAGCTTGTGCTATTTCCTGATTACTGATGCAATCCTTGGGGAAGGCATCCTAATGCATCCTGAAATCTTAGTGTCAACATCCAGACTTATTGTATCATTTTTTCTTCCTCCACTTTGTTTCTTGCTATCATTCTCAGTGTCTTCAGCACCTTTGGAATACTTTTATCATCAGAAGGCATTGACTTGAGGGCTTCAAAAAGTCCGTGGAAATTTTATATTAGCTTTTAACACCATTTTTCCACAAACTTTTGAGGTCCTCTCATATTTCAAAGTAGCTACACATCAAAATCACTACAAACTAAATCTTAGCCAGGACATTGCTTCTTCTTCAGGTGCTACCCATCACCTTTGCCTCCTTTACTGTGCAAACCAGCTTCTTGCCTCTCCTTAGGCTCGCGGTGTATGACGCTGTAGGATAAGCACTGAACTGCTAACCACAAGGTTCAGACCCACTTAGGAACTGAGTTGATGGCACTTAACAATAGACCTGCTGGAAGGAGCCTTGCTGGTACTGTGGTTAAATGCTTTACTGTTAACAAAAGGTCAGTGGTTCACATTTACCAAGGAGCAGCTAGTGAGTGTGAACCCCCAACCTTGCAGTTCACTGACTTTGCAGTCCAGTGCTTATTTTACACTACTCCTTAAATACAAATTTAGGTATGTAATTTTTATTCAATATAAATTATCCATCAGAGTCTACTGTTAAAATGGGCATAAATTCTTTTAATCTTTTTTTTGTGTGTGTACATTTTTTAATGAGGTTGAGTCAGATGATATATTCCTCAAACAAAAAAACTTTGTTGTGAATTGAGTGAAGCTCTGAGCAGATCAGTTTTCCATTCAACAATTACATATTTTGTTTCATCTCATTGATTGCAATCCCACCAATGTAGCATCATTTATCCCACTTCCTTCCCATGTTTCCTGTTTCTAATCCTCTTTTCCTAGCCCTTCTGAACTTTATCATTGGGTAAATGCTGCCCTTTTGATCTCAGATGGTTGATTATTCTAAGGTGTGTGTCCCTCACTAGTGTTATTGTAACCCTTATTGTTGTTTAGTGCCATCAAGTTTTTGAGGTTCAGTTGGTAAGCATGAATTACTGACCTTATGGTTTAAACCAACCTTGCAGTCCAGTGCATTAACCCGCAGCACCATACTAGGACTCCTGATAGACTTATCATTTGGCTAAAAAGTGAGCCATGAGGATGAGTTCATTTCCAGGCTTGAAGGGTGGGGTCATAGTATCAGGAGTTTCATCAAGTCATCAAGTCTTTATCTGACCTGTAGGGCCAACCTTTTTAAAATTTATTTTGAGTATTGTTCCACATTTTTCTTTCACAATTCGCAGGACCTTCTAATGTGATCCCTTTCAGAGTAGTTGATAGTGGTAGCCAGGTACCATCTAGTTCTTTTGATCTCAGGGTTATGGAGACTAATGTTAGCATAGTCCATTAGTCCCTGCAATTTATTGGTTCCATGGGTCTTCAATTTTCATCACTCTTCTTTCTTCCAATCAGGGAGAGACCACTAGTTGCACTTTAGATGGCGGCTTACCAAAGTAGGATGTAAAACGTTGTCTTTTTTAAGACCTAAATATTTTTCTTTCCTATTAAACATTATATGTAAAAGCTTTAAAAATACTGGCAGAATGTTTTATTGTTTGTACGTACCATGTTTCCAGAATTTTTGCTACAAGAATTCTTTTGACTATTTTTATGCATGAAATTGTTTTCCTGCATTTAGGGTTATTTTAGTAGGACAGATTTTCCAGAAGTAGAATTATTGGGCTGGAAAGTACAAGTGTTTATTTTTTTAGTTATAATATTAATTCATATTCATTATAAAAGACTTACAAAATGCACTTTTGCAAGTAGAATGAAATGTAAATCACATACATGATTAGTAGTTTTTCTTTCTACATACACATATAGCATAGCATATGCTATTAACATGATTTGGATGATACTGAATGGGGTGTATTTCCCAAAATATGATTCTCAGAACAGTTAGTAATCTTATGAGATATACTAAGATATAAATTTAAATAAAACTAAGGTTTTGGGCAATCATAAGGAGTCTTCAAAAAGTTTATGGAAAAATTCTATTATTTTTAAATTCCATTTATCCACGAGCTTTTTGAAGGCCTCTCCCTGCCCTGTGCATTTGAGAAACACTATAAATGATATGAAGGTAAGTCAGAAAGTATTGCTAAGTATGTCTAAGTGATAATTGGATGGGTGCAGAGAAGTTCTCTCAGTAATACACTTTTGTCTTACTCATTAGGATGCTGTCTTAGTTCTCTAGTGCTATGTAACAGAAATAGCACAAGTGGATGACTTTAACAAACCAAGTTATTCTCACGGTTTTGGAGTCTAGAAGTTTGAATTCAAAGCACTGACTCCGGAGAAGAGTCCTCGTCTCCTTTCATTATTTGTAGGCCCAGCATTCCCGGAACATTTTTCATGTGTCTTGGCATCAGTTTTTCCCTGGGTCTAGAAGCTGCAGTCGGTACCAACTCGATGGCATCTAACAACAAGAAGAAGCTTCACAGTATAGAGACCTCAGGTCTAAAGGACACATTCCATCCCCAGCTCTTCTTTCTTAGTGGTAGTAGATCTCTCTCTGCTCACCTTGTTTCCTCTGGTAGCATAGTGGGTTATGAGTCAGGCTGCTAACCACAAGGTAAACAGTTCGAAACTATAGCCACTCCGAAGAAAGATGAGGCTTTCTGCTCCCATAAAGATTTATAACCTTGGAAACCCTATACAGGGTTGCTATGAGTCAGAATCAACTCCATAACACATAACCACCAACCAAATGATTTTGCTCACTCTGGGAAACTCCTTTACATTGGATCAGGGTTGTGATGGGATTTAGGGTATTGCTGCCCACCCTTAATTATTGGCTTATCATATAGGATTGTATCATGGGGGAATAATCATATAATTGCTACATTTATATCATTATATAATTGCCAAACCACAAAGAAATCATGACCCAGCCAAGGTGACACATACAAGGAAGACACACAATTCAGTATATGGCAGTTGCCTTCAAAAGAAAAAGGTTCAATCAAAATAATGGCCTCTGAGGGGAGCTATTTAGCCAGTTAAACTCAAGGTAGAGAGGTCATCTCAGAAGGTTGTGGTTGGCAGTTTTTGGAGATCCCCAAAGGGGTAAGTAATCTTATTAGAATTCCTTGAAGGACATAGGATGATCATTTAATTTTAAGAAAATTGAAAACTGCATTAGTGAGAAAAAGGCCAGGAAAGTTGTACCAAGGAATATTTTTCCATCTTGACAATGCAAGAGCCCATTCTTAAAGGATAGCCAGGGCTATCCTATGAGAATTTCATTGAGAAACCTTACCGCAGTCACCCTACAGCCCTGATCTTGTCCCTCCAGACTTTTTTGTTCCCAGTTCTCAAAGGACCTTTAAAAGAAACACAATCTGAGCCCCTTGAGGATGCACAAATGGTGTAAATGGAAGAGAACAGAGTTCTTCAGGAAGGGTTACAGAGAGATGGAAACTGCCTTCAGAAATGAATACAGCTAGATGGAGGATATGTTGAGAAACAATAGCTTCACATTTTTCTGTTTTGTTTAATAAAGATTTTTTATGGGTTTATAGCAATAACTTTTGACTGGCCCTTATATCATCATCTTATTTACAGGAATAAGAGAACCTATTTAAAAATAAAAAACAGGACATAATTAACTCAGAGAAGCCTTGCAGTTAAAACATTTTTTGTGGCGTCTTTAACTCAGGATTTCCCAAGCTTATTTAATAATTTTGGGGGTAACTAAAACTCTTATGGGAATTACCAAATTTATGCCTGGACTGTCCACTCTTATATTCAAGATA
Organism: Chrysochloris asiatica; assembly: GCF_000296735.1. Classification (NCBI taxonomy): domain Eukaryota; kingdom Metazoa; phylum Chordata; class Mammalia; order Afrosoricida; family Chrysochloridae; genus Chrysochloris; species Chrysochloris asiatica. The sequence continues at coordinate 1,830,287 of NW_006408551.1, read as the reverse complement.
CTCTATTACATTTGAGTTGATAACAACTCACAGCTGCCCTGTAGGACAGGTGAGAAATGATTTCCAAGGCTGTAAATCTTTATGGAAGCAGACTGCTATATCTTTCTCCTGCCCAATAGCTGGTGGATTTGAACTGCCAACCTTTTGGTTAGCAGTCGAGTGCTTTAACCACCATGCCACCAGGGCTCCTGTATAATACTCTCTGATATGAACACAGTGTGTTGAGCAAAAAGCTAATGATTTGCTTAATGAGGGAACAGCTTAAAACAGTTGCTGTTTTAACACAGGTATCAAAGATGATGGCTAATTTGCAGAGCTCAAAACAGTTGTAATCCATAGGGTTTTCATTGGCTGCTTTTCAGAATTAGATTTTTCCTAGGCCATTTTAATCTTGAAGGGTCACTGAAACCTGTTCAGCACCATAGCAACACACAGCCTTCACTGAGTCTGGTAGGTGCACGAGAGGTATGTTGTCTGGGAATATGAGAATTCTACCACTGAAACACCAAAATGCACTTTCCTAATCATTCTTGGTATATTGTGAGTTTTTCCACTGCTATCTATGTGTGTCATTTCAAGCTCACCAGCCGCTCCCCGGAAGCCCTCTAAAGGATCATTATAAGTCGGAACCAACTTGAAGGCACTTAGCCTTTTGGAATGCCAATTCCTTTCTCATCTCTAGGTGCAGAAATGCTGGCCATTGCAATATTACTCCCACCTAGCCTCCCACCTACCAGAGCTGGTGCATAGTGGTTATGAATCGGGCTGCGAACCACAAGGTCAGCAGTTCGAAACTACCAGCTGTTCCGCGGGAAAAGATGAGCCTTTCTGCTCCAGTAAAGATTTACAGCCTCGGAAACTGTGTACAGGGTGTCTATGAGTCGGTACTGACTCCACGGCACATAACAACAAATCCATTACCCTTTTTCTCAGTTTTCCTTGTCCTTCATCTCTTTCAGTATTTAACATTGTTTCCTTACCTTTCTTAAAGGTCTCCATGGGCACAGCACTGACTTGATCCTCTTCTTTCTACCAATTATTTCTTGTTATTTATTGCTGACACATTCTCCTCCTTGAGCAAATGATCCAGAACCATTTTCCAGGCTCATTCCTTCAACATTCATCTTCTCTTTTTATATTTTCTCTGTTGAAAACTGCATTCAGTCTTAATAATTGTTGGCTGAGACCATCCTCAAGTCTTGATCTGTGACCCAGTCTTCTTTGAAACACCCCCCTCCCAAGGACTTTACTAATCACTTCTGCCTAACCTGTTAGATGTCTCCTTCCAAGCCTGGCTATTGTGTGGGACTTAGTCTCTTCATTGTCTTTTTGTTACTCCTGAAAACTAGGCTCCTTTCAATTTAAGAGTTTTTAATGCTAATTTATTTAAGGAAACCGATGGGGGATTACAAAACAGCAGACATGGGGAAATGAGAAAGTGTACAAAATTCTTAAAATAACAATCTGTAATCTGTAGTTTCTGACTCTCAAAGATATTACCTGAAAGTCCTGATATTCTGCCCTTGGTTTTTATTTCTAGGGGTGGGAATCGCCATACTTCTCCCTTCTTTTTGACTTCACCCTTGGATGCCATCAAGGCCAGAGGATGGAACCAAGATAACATAAAATAGGTGCTCCTTTGTGATAATGGGCTATTTGTATCTCTGAGGGCTTCTAGACAGGATGGCCATTCAAGAAGCTTCTGTTCTGCCTTTCCTCATACTCCGTCTTTACTTCAACTATAATTTCTATGCAATTAAAGTAAATGTTTCTGGCATTGTCCCTTTCTCCTTAATTCCGTATGAAACACTGCTTGTCTAGAGTTAACTATTTTCATAAAGTTTTCTTCTCCGCATTTTTTCTTTATATCAATTTTTATTCTCCAAAATTTACACATTCAAGAGTGAATTCATTTATATCTGTGTGTTTGTTTGTCCCCTTTCTTCTTTACTAGAATGTATTATGCTATAAGATGGCAAGAACTGTGCCTGTTTTATTGAATGCTATATATCTAGCCCGTTATAGTGCCTGGAACAACAGTAAATGACCAATAAACATTTTAAATGTATGTGTGAATAAATGTTCTAACTGTAAGGTTGACTGTGAAAATCAAATACGAGATGACATGTGAAAAGCACCAGGTTAAATCCACTATGGTGCTATTTTCCTTATTTCCTCTCTGTAATTCAATTCTAGACAGCTTTTAGATTAGAATCCACCGTTAATGGGTTCTTCATAATAAATTTCTTCATTTTCCTTTCAAAACCATGTTGTTGTTGTTAAGGGCTTTAGAGTCTGTTCTGATTCAAAACAACTTCTGTACAGGGTTCCAAAGGAGTGGCTGGTGGGTTTGAATCACCAGTGTCTGGTTAGCAGTCCACTGTTTATCTTACAGCGCTACACCAGAACTCCTATACCCAGAGAGACGATTTAAGTCAAATCTTCTCAGACTGCATCTTATCACATTCATTTTCTCTACCTTTAGTGTATGTTACACATTTTCAGGTTAATCTTTAAAAATTACTTTGAGCAAATCACCTGTACTCCCTTACTGGCCTTCAGTGCTTCCCATACTCTGAGGCTTAAGTCCAAATTCCTTTCCTATTTTATATGCCTTTTGCCCAAAACATACTGAGTCCTCAATTGTTCCCTAAGTGGTTGACTTAAATATTTGTTCTTTAACCAATATTTACTGTTGTCAGTGGGCTAGGCCCTTTGCTACAAAGATCATCAAAAACACAGTACGTCTTTTCCATCAATCAAACAGTTATATTAAACATCAGAGCACGAAAAAAGCTAAGACAGGTACTGTGGGTACCTGGCATGGGGTAAGGAGGTCAGGGAAGACCAGCAGAAATGATCTGTTAAAAGAAACGAGAAAAATATTTTTAAGGACAAGTGAAGCAAAAACAATATAGGCTTGGGTCCAGGTTAGATTTATGAATAAAGTGGCTGGAAAAGAGTGTGAATGGCAGGTGCTAAGAGGTTGAACACTAGCAAGAACTAGAACAAAAAGGTCTTTTGTGTGCCCTGAGGGCAATAGGAATCCAGAAGAATCTTAGTAGGGGTACAGTTTACAGGAATTATCCCTTTCCTTTCTCCTTTTTCCGCACCATCACTTCTCACTTATGTAAATCCTGTTCATCTGCCAAGGTTCACAATAGATGCTGTGTATTTCATCTTTTAAAATCACCTAATCAAAAGTAATTCACTCTCCTTTACATCTGTCATTCTCCAAATTGTTCAGAATTAAAACCTAAAATTACACATTTTAAAAATCCATAATATAACATTAGTGAGAATTATTAAAATATTTATAATTTTATCACCCCAACACAGTATTATCATTTAAAATGGATATACTGTATATATTTAGCCATTCTTACAGAATTGGATATAATTTTTAGCTATCAGTAGATAATGTCATAATTATCACATGATTCTCTCTCCCTCTTTTTTTTCTTGTTGGAACTATTTTCTTATGCTAAACTCTCAAAATTTGTCTACTAAAACAAAGAGTGTTGAATTATCTTCTACTTCTGCTACTTTGAGCCTTCCCCTCAGTGAGTGAATTCTGAGTGGTTTTCTTTGGTAATTTACCTGGCACCATCACTTTTCCATTCTCACTGTCTCAGTCCATTCTGTTGTTTTATGCCAGAATTATTGCAATCTTTTTTCCTTGCTAGTTTCCCCTGTCTCCAATGTTTTCCCTTTTCAAATTGCCTTCTCATTATGCCAGATTAATTGCTCTAGAACACTGCTTTGAATAAAGGGTTTATTATTTTGACGAACACTTACTGAATGCATTTCATGAGCCAGATATTAAACTTCTTAACTGGCATTCAAAGTCTGATCATTCTCCTTCATTGCTTTATACCAGTGAGTCCTCTGGCCCAGCCAGAGTACTTCATTCACTGTCTCCCATATATGGCATGACTGAATTTTTTAGAATGTTTTAAAATGAACTTCTATGAATGATCAGACTTTGAATGCCAGTTAAGAAGTTTAATTTAGAATTCTTTTTGCCCCCCTTTTCATTTACTTTCGTTTGGCCCTTTTTTCATAGTCCTCTAATCCCTGTCCTCCTCCATAAAGCCTCTGTTTTTCCATTCATTGATGTTTTTACTCTGCCTTTATACTCAGGTACCACATTTTGTCACTTTGCCTCATTTGCCATTTAACATATGCAACCTTTATATATTTGACTGTGTATTTCCTGTTTCAACTAGACTATAAGCCCTTTGCAGTAAAAGGGTAGAATCTTGGTCTTTTATAAATCCAAAGCCTATTGTAGCTAGATGAAAAATATCCTTAGTGGCACTCTTTATTCACCAGATAAAGTCCAAAATTCTTGACCATGTTTCTGAAGGTTTTCTAAAATCTGGTTCCATTTTCTTTTTTGGGTCATTACACCTAACTTACTATTTCCTAACACAAACTGTCTGATTCACCTGTAACCTTCTTTGTTTTCTAAATTCTCCATGTGTCACTTCCACATTCAGACTTTTTAAAAAATATTTTAGTACTTTTTATGCTTTTTCATTTTTCTCCCATCCATCTGTTAAATTTTATTAATTTCCTTTGATATATTTAAAAAATGATTTACAGTGTGAATAAAAAACCAATTTATTTAATATTTAACCAGTATTTAACAAATATTTAATTCATGTGGGAGGCTTTAGAAATTTTACCTTTAAAACCTCTGCTTTTTACATTATACAAAAGAGATTTTTAAAAAAAGTTAATGGTTCCTCCCACCTTCTCTTCCTCCCACCACTTGTCGGCCAGTTTGTTGTCCAGTGGTGGCTTGTGTGTTGCTGTGATGCTGGAAGGTACATAACCAGTATTTTATAAAAACCAGTAGGGTCACATGTGGTGGACATGTTTCAGCTGAGCTTCCAGACAAAGGAGGAGAGGCGGACCACTTCTGAATGTTTAGCCACTGAAAACTTTAGGAATAGCAGGGGGATATTGTCATATATAGTGCCAGAAGATGAGGTTGGAAGGTACTCAGACTACGACTAGGGAAGAGCTGTCTCTCCAAAGTAGAGTTGATCATGGAGTAAAGCTTTCAGGACCAACGTTTGTTGATGGGGAGCAACTCAAAAGGAGGAGGAATAGCTGCAAATACCCATTAATAATTGGAACATGGAATGTACAAAGTATGAATCTAGGAAAGTTGGAAGTTGTCAAAAATGAAACAGAACTCAAAAAATTGACATCCTAGGCATTAGTGAACTGAAATGGACTGGAATTAGCCATTTTGAATCAGACAATCATATGGTTTACTATGTTGAAAATAAATTCAATAGGAATGGCATCGCTTTCATCAAAAAGGACTTCAAGATCTTGAAGTACAGTGCTATCTATGATAAGAATGCAAAGACTGGAAACAGGAAGAATGAGTAGTTGGAAAATACAGCTGTGGTGATAGAAATGATGCTGGAGACTGCATGATAGAAATTTTTTTTAAGACCAATGACTTATTCATTGCAAATACCAGTTTTAAACAACATAAAAGGCAACTATACATATGGACCTCACCAGATGGAATACACAGGCAAATTTGCTACATCTGTGGGAAGAGACAGTGGAAAAGCTCAACATCATTTGCCAAAACAAGGCCAGGCACCAACTGGAACATACCAATTGCTCATATAATCGTTTTTGTGGACTGTGGTATGCCAGTAGACCATGGCATCCGCTGAGCTCCCAGGCCCAGCAACTCATTGCCTTAAGATGTCTGATGATATCTAATAAGTTTTCATCATTTTGCCCACTGTATGCTCTACCACAGTCATAGTTTGTAGGAAAGGTAAATATCCATATGGCAATATCCTCTTTCAAACTCACATTTGTGAAATATATACATATATCCTACTCCTCCTCAACATCCATTCAGCCTGTGTCTGTCCACATATCTACTTGCAGAACATTGTTGTCCCAAGGGATACATGTTTTTTTAATGTTTGTGACTAAATGATAAGCATGAAACAGTCTGCTAGATACCAAAGTAAGATGGTTATCTGAAGGAAAAACACGGTGTGATTGTCTGATTTGCAAGCTAAGCAAGTGCCTCTTTTCTTGGAACACCATTTTTACTTGAGTAACTAACAGGCTCATAACTCAGACTTGGGTATCTGACAGATATTTTCCTGAAAACGAAGCAAACCTGTCAATTCAGTAAACGACTAACATTACCAATGATAAAGTTTGAGTTTCAGATCAAAATTAGTAACTATTAAGCATGGGACTGCTAACTGAAAGGTCAGTGGTTCGAATCTACCAGCTATTCTGTGGGTGAAAGATGTGGCAATCTGCTTACCACCTTGGAAACTTGAGTTCTGGGAAACTTGTATCTGGCAATATGCAAGTATACACTTGATAGCTTCCCATTACTTAATGATTTTTTAATACTTGACATTTGATTTTTAAAATATTGCATAATGACGTAGTATTCTAAAGTAATAGTGTAAAGGGGGTTCTGGCACAAAAAGTTATAACTATTCTACAGATTCTGCACCTCTGTTTTTCACTTAGTATATCATGAACAGCATTTCAAGTCAGAACATTTTGAGCTTGCAGCTTGCCCTTAGGAAGTTAGCTGCTGAAATCCAGATAGCGGTGGTATCTCTGTCCCAATGACTGCTGTGGAAGCTAGCAGCAGCGATGGAAAAGAGGGGGAGAGAGTTTGAGACCTCTGTCACCTATTACCGGTAGGAGGAGGTGGGGAAGCACAATTCCTGCAAGGAAATATGGCTGGTGATCCACGGAGGAGTCTACAAGAACCCGCCTGCTTCCTTGAAGATCCTAGAGGAAACTAAGTTCTGCTGGGACAGGCTGGTGCAGCTGCGAGTAAAAGTTTTGATGATGCCATTCCTTTGATGCCAGAGAAACACTAAAGCAATATTATGTTGGTGACGTCCATTCATGTGACCTTCAAACTGTAAACAGTGGCAAGGATACTATGAAAAATAATACATATACAAGTTGCTCGTCATATTGGTTTTTCCCCACCTTGGGTGCTATTTTCGTTGGTTTCCTGTATCATTACACTACAAGCTGGAAAGCAGATCCTCCTGAAGAGACCTTGTTAATGTCTGGAAAGCACACCCTCCTTGCGAGTGAAACTAGAGACTTGCTTTGAGGGTTGCAGAATTGCCCTCTTCTCGAATCCTGCCAAAATTGTTTTCTTATGCTTGGAACCAAGACAGTAGACCAGACATCTTCCTCAGACCTAGGCCAATGTCCTGCATTTCTCGGAGCTTCACTCCCAAAGCCCCTGCTCACTTTGCTGTGTCCTTACCAAGATTTTCCTTCACTGCTTTCCACAAGTACCTGCACATTTAGCAACTTCTGTTAATGATTGTAATTCATAGATTGTATTTACATTGCCCTTTGATAACAATATTTTAAATTACATTAGACATTTTTAGTAAGGCAGCACACTCTGGTTTTGAAAGTTTTGTTTTCTTTCCCATTTTGCTTTTAATTAGGTTTTTTTTTTTCTTGGAAAAAAAAAAAAGTGTGTTTAAATCTAGCACATACAATGGAATACCATGCTATTAAAAAGTGTGAGTGAACCAAATCTATTAATTCATCTAGTGATAACCATTCAAGTGTTTTTCCAGTTTTTTTCTGAATAATGCAACATCAAATATCCTTGTATGTTAAGTGCCGTTGAGTCCATTCCGACCCATAGCAATCCTGTATAGGGTTTCCGAGGACCCTCTGGTTCAAACTGACTTTGAGATCCAGCGCATTAACCGACACAACCCCAGGGTAGCATAGTATAGAAACAGGCCTAAAGTTTTCCTGTTTTTCCAATTCCATTATATAAAATTTCCTCATTTCCATGAAGTACCTTGTCATTTCTGTTCTTGTAGTTGTTTTTGCCTACTTTTTAAAGCCTCTTCTACATTTACTGCCTTTTGATGTAGTAGTCTGTTTTCTTGTGTTTTTAACTCTTCCTCTGTTCCTGACTTATACCAACTAAATTATAAAACTTGAAGCTCTTTGAGTGCAGGGATGGTGTATTATGCCATTTTTACCCCATAGAGCCTATTTTCTTTTTTTTTTTTTTTTAAGTAATATAGAAGAGAGATTAAGGGTTGCTATAAGGTGCTTTAATGGTTGGATAATGGAGGGCTGGATACTGGGAAATGTTTGAAATAACTCACCAACTTAATTTCTCTAATTCCAGGCAAGTATATCGCCTCAACACAACGACCTGACGGAACTTGGCGGAAGCAGCGGAGGGTGAAAGAAGGCTATGTGCCGCAAGAGGAGGTCCCAGTGTGCGTGGTTAGGCCTCTGGAGGGGTTACTTAATTGGCTCCTAACAGAATGATAAAATGGGCGTGCTTATGCATTCAGGGAAGATGCCCCTGGGCATTCAGGAAATACAATGGGAGGCAACTATCAGGGGTCTGGGATTTTGGAGTGAGGTTGGAAATAGTTAATCCTGTTCCTATGGCCTGTTCCTCAGAATTTCCAAATTGCGTTCAGAGATGGAGAGCTGGAGCGCCGTTCTAACACAGATCCAGCGCTTCTGGTCTCAGTGACCCTTCTATAATATGGCCTGCCTAACAGGAAAGTTGGGGCTGGACCATGAGTGACTAAGGAAGTGGGATGTGATTAGGGCTTGAAAAGTTAGGGGCTCAAGTCAGTGACTCTTTGAAACTTATTGACATTTCTGTTTCCTTCAGGTATGAAAACAAATATGTGAAGTTTTTTAAGAGTAAACCAGAACTGCCCCCAGGGCTGAGTCCTGAAGCCACTGTTCCTACCACCCCATCCAGGCCTGAAGGTGGTGAACCAGGTCTCTCCAAGACAGCCAAACGCAACCTGAAGCGAAAGGAGAAGAGGCGGCAACAGCAAGAGAAGGGAGAGGCAGAGGCTTTGAGCCGGACTCTTGAAAAGGTGTCCTTGGGAGAGACGCCCCAACTCCCTAGTGCCCCACAGGGCTTCTGCGCAGTCCCTACCGCTGCTTCTGACCAGGCCGACTCAGCTGCTACCACTGAAAAGGCCAGGAAGATAAAGAATCTGAAGAAGAAGCTGCGGCAAGTCGAAGAGCTGCAACAGCGGATCCAGGCTGGGGAGATCAGCCAGCCCAGCAAAGAGCAGCTAGAGAAGCTGGCAAGGAGGAGGGCACTGGAGGAAGAGCTGGAGGACTTGGAGCTCGGCCTGTGAGGCCTTTAGGGAGTAGGGAATGGACTGCAGAACAAACCATGGGCTCTCTGGGGTCCTGGGGGATGTGGGCAGCAGCAGTCAGGAGGGGTACCCCCATACTGGCTCACTTCTACCTTTTGCTGCCTAACTGTCCTCCAGAGTCTAGCCTTTCCCTTATTTCTTCTTTTTCTGCCCCCAATGCCTACTTTTGGACTTTCCCTCTTCCGTTCCTAGTGTTCAAATTTTCAGTGACAACCCCAGGTACCTTTGCTGCTGGTTTGGGTGTTTAAAAGAAAATTGGGTGGGTGGGAATCTCTTAGCTGAGATTGGGGGTAAAGGGACTACACCCAAAACTTGGAGTCTTGGTTCCTGTTCACAGTGTTTAGGGGTTATTTTCCCCTCCACCCCCACTTTTTTTCCTTTTTTTTTAAAGAATGAGAATAAACTCAAGTAGACATGTCTGGATTTTCCTCTCTTTTTAGCTCCTGTTGTTAAGTGCCATTGAGTCTGTTCCGACTCATAGTGACCCTGTATAGGGTTTCCGAGGGGCAGCTGGTGAGCTTGAACTGCTGACTGTGTGGTTCCAACCAACCTTACAGTTGAGTACTTCTCTTATAAACCAGGACTCCGTTTAGCTCCTAGTAGGGGTTTTATCTTCCTAAGCTTGGCATACGAAGACAAATATTAGGGTTTTTAAAAAAAATTATGAGCTTATGACCAAATTAGCAACATTGATTTCTATACATGTTGGCCTAGACTTAATTGGAAAAAATGATAATCAAATGAAACTTAGAATAAGTTTAATTTGACATGTTAATTTATATATGCCATTATTATGCTGCATATTAATTTGGCATTTGTGCCTCCCTTACTGTTTTCTTCTTTGTGAAAAGAATGTAGACTGATTTCACAACTTTACCTACAACAGCTCTTTTGAAATTTCAGTTTCTCAGATAGCAACTCAAAGTAACATTGTGGGAAACTAATGGTATATTGAGAAGCCCTCTTTGTTGTCGTTAGATGCCACTGAGTCTGTCCAACTCATAGTGACCTTATGCACAGCAGAACGAAACACTGCCCGATCCTGGGCCAACCTCACTACTGTTGCCACGCTTGAGTCCATCGATACTGCCGCTTGGCCAATCCATCTTATTGGAGGTCTTCCTCTTTTTATCTGACCCTCCACTTTACCAAACATGATGTCCTTCTCCAGCGACTGGTCCCTCCTGAAGTATGAGAGACAAAGTTTAGCCATCTTGGCCTCCAAGGAGCACTCTGGCTGCACTTCTTCCAGAATGGATCTATTGGTTCTTTTGGCAGCCCATGGCACTTTCAATATTCTCCTCTATCAAAAGCATCAATTCTACAGTCTTCCTTATATTGAGAAGTCCTCTTAAGTAAAGGAAATTACAGCTAGCCACTCCTTCCCCCTTCAAAAGAAAGTTACCTAATTCTTTTTAAAAAAATAAGGTATTATGCTTTCATTGAGAAGTTACTTAATTCTTACATATCCTTTGATTTCTATACCTTGACTTATCAGTCTTTTCCAGTTAGTTTAGTGATCAAGAGAGAAGTTGGCTGCAGTGAACTCTCTCAGGAGAGAAAGTCTAATATATAAGGTTCCCACATAATCTGACCCCTATTTAACTTGCCAACCTTATTTCTTGCTATTACTCAGCTCTGGTTATACTGTATGCCCCATTTATACTGAATAACTTTTAGTTCAATGAATGATCCATCCTCTGAGTCTTAGTCCTTTGCCCATGCTGGTCCCTTTGCCCTGAACAGTCTTCCCAACTCCCTTTTCCTTAACTCTTTGTTGGTGGATCTTAGTTTATCCTCTTTTAGAAAATCATCCTTTACTCTCATATTAACTGGCTTCTTTAACACCCAGCATTAACACTCAGCACTTTTGTTGTTATCATTGTTACCAGTTCCAATTCATAGTGACCCATTATACAACAGAATGACATGCTTCCAGGTCCTGTGCCATCCTTCCAATTGTTGTAGACCATGTTGTCAGTCCAACTCATTGAGGATCTTTTTTGTTGTCCAAACTATGTGAGATCAAGTCTCACCATCCTCACTTCTAAGGAACATTCTGGCTGTACTTCTGACACAGATTTGTTCATTTTTACTTTTGGCTGCTGAATCACTTAGAACTCATAGCACCCTTATTCACAACAACAACATGCCTGGCCCTGTGGCATCTTCACAATTGTTAGACTTGAGCCCACTACTCCTGCCACTGTGTGCCAGTCCATCTTGTTGGGGGTCTTCTGCTTTTTCGCTGACCCATCACTTTACCAAGCATGATGTCCTTCTTTAGGGACTTTTGGTCTGAAGTATGAGAGACACAGTCTGGCCATTCTGGCTTCTATGGAGCATTTGGCTGCACTTCCAACATAGATTTGTTTGTTCTTCTACAGTCCATGGTACTTTTAATATTCATCTCTAACACAAATAATTCAAATGTGTCAGTTCTTCTATGGTCTTCCTTATTCACTGTTCTACTTTCACATGCAAATGAGGTGATCAAAAATATCCTGGCCTGGGGTCAGGCATACCTTATTCCTCAAACTGACATCTTTGCTCTTGAGCACTTTAAAGAGGCCTGTGCAGCAGATTTTTCTAATGTAGTATGTTATTTGATTTCTTGACTGTTGGTTCCATGAATGTTGATCCAAGCAAAGTGAAGTCTTTGACAATTTCAATTTTTTCTCCATTTATCATGATGCTACTTATTGATCCAGTGGTGAGGATTTTTGTTTTCTTTTCATTGAGGTACAACCCATACTGAAGGCTGTGGTCTTTGATCTTCATCAGTTAAATATTTTAAGTCCTTTTAAGCTTTCAGGAATCAAGGTTTATCATCTGCATATTGCAGATTGTTAATGAGTCTTCCTCCAATCCTGATGCCATGTTCTTCATATAATCCAACTTCATATAATCCAGTTTGCTCAGCATACAGATTGAGTAAGTATGGTGAAAGAATGTAACCTTGGTGCATACCTCTCCTGATTTTAAACCATTCAGTATCCCTTTGTTCTGTTTGAACAACTGCCTCTTGGTCTATGTACATGTTTCTTTTGAGCACAGTTTTTAAGTGTTCTGGAATACTCATTCTCCCCAATTTTGTCTATAGCTTGTCATGATCCATACAGTAGAAAGCATTTGCATAGTCAATAAAGCACATATAAACATCTTTCTGGTACCCTCTGCTTTCAGCCAAGATCCATCTGACATCAGCAGTGATATCCATCCCTTGTTCCACATCCTTGTCTGAAACTTGGCAGTTCCCTATCAGTGTAGTATTGCAGTCATTTTTGAATTATCTTCAGCAAAATTTTACTTGCACTTGATTTTAATGATATTGTCTGATGATTTCTGCATTCTACTGGGTCATATCTCTTTGGA
>NW_006408551.1:1786413-1816275 GCF_000296735.1 Chrysochloris asiatica | reverse complement strand
ATTTACTTGTCCTGGTGTGGCGCTGTGGGCTAATGCGTCAGACTGCAAAGTCATTTGAACTGCAAGGTTGGTGGTTCAAGCTCACCAGCTTCTCCTTGGAAACCCTATGCAGGGTCACTATGGGTTGAAGTAGACTCGATGGCACTTAACAACAACAACAATTTACTTGTTAGCCCTCTTCTTCATTAAACCATGAGATCCTTTGAGCTCTGGGATGGTGTTTGTCTTAGGCTAGTTTCTTTAGAGAAACAAAAACAGTGAAGTTTATATATGTTTATATAATAATTTTTATCAAAAAAAATCACTCACAGGTGTAGAGGTGAACAAGTCCCAAGTCTGTAGGTCAGATATCAGGCTGGAGGCTTTTGACTCATGTAGCTGCAGGACTGATCAACCAAAATTGGCAGGTCAAATTGTAGGCAGGCAATAGGGCAAGCTGCTAACAACTTCCATGATTGAGCAGGTCACAGGTTTAAATCCAAAGAACTAGAGGTTGGAGGACAAACCAGGTGCAAGATCCAGACCCAGCAGAGAGCAAGAAGCAAGCTTTGCTCCAGTGTCCAATACATTGGATATAGACCACAATCCTGAAGAAGTTTTCTATTATTTGATTGGCTACTTATAGCAAGCAGGTCTCATTAAGGGGAATTACTACATTTTAACTGCCAAACCACTGAGAATCTTGGCCCAGTTAAGTTGACACAAAACCATTAACATATAGTTTTGAACCTGTATAATTCTTAAACCATGTACATAACCTCTAAATAAAGGCAGTTATAAAGTCAAACTTATGCTTAACATGATATAACTAACATGTACAACTGAAAACACACTGACATCATTTACATTTATATTTCACAAATAAAGCAAAATTATTTGATGTATACATAAAATAGGAATATATATATATATATTTCTAACAATGAAAATCCTCGTTTCTGCAAATTAGGGATATGTTGCCTCCAATATCCAAAGAGGCTTACCAGAAATTGCATCTCTAGTTGTGGGAGGGCCAAATGCAATAACTTAATTCTTCACTTTAGTAGGAATATCTCAACATGCCCCATATCACTGGACCTCTAGAAATTTCACTGAGGTAGAAGATGCCTGGAGTTTTGTTGGGTTATTTCTCTACCCTCTGCCACACAGATAGGAGGGCAGTGGCTCTGTAGGATAAACACTGGATTGTGTGAACCACACAGTCAATGGTTTGAGCCCACCAGCCACTTTGTAGGAATAAAATGAGCCTTTCTGCGTCTGCAAAGATTTACAACCTCATAAACTATATGCAGGGTCATTATGAGTTGGAACCAATTCTACAGCACTTACAACAACAAACACAAATGTTTTACCAACTCTAGTGTCGTTGATACTTCTTTACTAGGTCCAGTAACCATAATGTCATCTATGTTAACAGACCAGTGTGATGTCTTGTGGCAGGGAAAGGTAATCAAGGTCCCTGCAGACTAAATTATGCTGGAGAGATGATATACATCTGAGCTAGGACAGTGTAGGTGTATTGCTGGCCTTTCTAGCTGAAGGCAAATGGCTTCTGGTGAGCTTTTGAAACTGGAATTGAGAAAAAGACATTGGCTAGATCAACAGTTATATACCTAGCACCAGGAGATATATTAATTTGCTCAAGTAATGAAACATCTGGAACAGCAGCTGCAATTGGAATCACCATCTGGTTAAGTTTATAATAGTCCACTGCCGTTCTCCAAGATCCATCTGTTTTTTTGCACAGCCCATATGTTGTTAGGTGCTGTCAAGTTGGTTCTGATTCATAGTGACCCTGTGTATAACAGAATGAAACACTGCCTGATCCTACACCATCCTCATTATTCTTATTAATGCTTCAGCCCATTGTTGCTGCCATTATCATTGGGGGGTCTTCTTTTTACTGACCCTCTACCAAGAGTGATGCCCTTCAGGATTTGTACTTCTTGATAACATGTGTGATGTATAAGATGAAGTTTCACCATCCTGGCTTCTAAGTATTCTGGCTGTACTCTTTTCAACACAGAGTTGTTGTTCTTCTGGCAATCCATGGTACATTTAATATTCTCCAACACAATCACTAAAAATTGCAAAGAACCAGATGTTGATGCAAAATACAAACACAGCATAGAGCAAGAATGCCTTGCTTGTATTTTTGTTGTTGCTGGGTCCAGTTGAGTTGGTCCTGACTCATAGCAAGCTCATCTACAACAGAAAGAAACACTACCTAGTCCTGTGCCCTGTGCCATCCTCACAACTGTTGTTGCACTTGAGTGTGTTGCTGCTGTCCCATTTAGTTGGGGGGCGAGGGTGGTCTTTTTAAAAAGTCTTTTTATTAAAAATTTTCTATTATAAATTAAAAAGTCTTTTTTAAATTTCAAGAATGGCTAAAATATTTTTATATATCATGGTACAATGACTTGTTCAGCCAGATATCACTATTATCTTAGGAAGTTATAGTAATGATACTGGTATAAGTTTAGCAAAGAGACCACCAGAACAGTCCATACTGCTCTGAAGTCCTTATCTTGGAGAAAATTGCGTTTTCCAGGATCCCTTGACAATTTTTTTCTTTTTGAAGTTTTTATTATGAATTGAGTGATAGTTTACATGTGAGTGATAGTTTACATGTGAGAACATCGGTTTTACACAGATCATTTCATTGCAATGATTACAATCCCCTCCGTGCATCATTGTTCCACAGTATTTGCTTCTATGCCCCTCAAAGGGCACATTCTGCAAGCCTGCCTTCTGGCTGCCAGTACTCAGTCTTTCTCTTTCTACCATGCCAGGACTCCAAGCTTGAGGGTTTAAGGACCATAGTTTTTGGGATCATTAGATCAATTGGCAAGGAGCTCTGGTAGCGTAGTGGTTATGAATCGGGCTGCAAACCTTAAGGTCAGCAGTTTGAAACTACCAGCTGTTCTGAGGAAGAAAAGATAAGGCTTTCTGCTCCTGTAATGATTTAGAGCCTTGGAAACCCTGTACAGGGTTGGTAGAAGCTGAGTTATATGAAGAAAAACGTGGCATCAAGATTGGAGGAAGACTCATTAACAATCTGTTATATGCAGATGTTACAACCTTGCTTACTGAAAGTGAAGAGGACTTAAAATACTTACTAATAAAGATCAAAGACCATAGCCTTTGATATGGATTTCATCTCAGTGTAAAGAAAACAAAAATCCTTTAATTGGACCAATAAACTACATTCTTATCAATGGAGAAAAGATTGAAATAAAAAACTTCAGTTTTCTTGGATCAACCATAAACACTCATGGAAGCAGCAGCCAAGAAATCAAACGACGTATTGCATTAGGCAAATCTGCTGCACAAGACCTTTTTAAAGTGTTGGAAAGTGAAGATGTCAGCTTGAGGACTAAGGTATGCCTGACACAAACCATGGTATTTTCAATAATATATATACATGCGAAAGTTCGACAATGAATAAGGAAGATCATAGAAGAATTGATGCATTTGAGTTATGGTGTTGGAGGGAATATTCAAAGTACCATGGACTGCCAAAAGAACGAACAGATCTGTGTTGGAAGAAGTATAGCCAGAGTGCTCCTTGGAGGCCAGGATAGCCAAGCTTTGTCTCTCATATTTTGGATATATTGTCAGGAGGGACCACCACTTGAGAGGGATATCATGTTTGGTAAGGTGGAGGGTCAGAGAAAAAGAGGAAGACCCCCAGTGAGATGGATTGGCAAAGTGGTAGCATCAATGGGCTCAAGTGTGACAACAATTGTGAGGTTAGCCCAGGACTGGACAGTGTTTTGTTCTGTTGTGCCTAGAGTTGCTATAAGTTGGTACCGACTCGATGGCACTTAACAACAACAGGTCAATAGCTTAACATAGTCCATAAAGTCAATGCTCTACATCCTACTTTGGCAAGTAGTGACTGTAGTCTTAAAAGCTTGTGAGTTGTTATCTATAATACAAGTATTGGTAATATGAAACAGAGAAAAATCAAAGACTCAAGAAAAGTATTAGTCCAAAGTACTAATGAATCACAGGAAGCCATCTTCTATTAGTCTGAGACAAGAACTAGATAGTTCCCAGCTACCACTGCCAACTGCTATGATCAGGATCTCAATAGTAGGTCCTGCATAATGTGGGAGAAAAATGTAGAGCCAAACTCTAATAAAAAAAAAGACAAGACCAGAGTCACTAGCCTTTAGACATCTTTCATACCTGGAAGTGAACCCACTCCCAATCAGCAAAACAATAGACAGGCCTATAAAATGAACACCACCACCCTTGAGGAACATACTCCTTAGAACAATCGAACATACTCGTTAGAATAATCAATCATAAGACCCAAAGGGTAGCATTTGCCGAAAAATGAAGTTCAAAAGGCAGGAAAGATGGGAAAATGGAAATAAAGAGCCAAGGATAGAAGCTGAAGAGTGCTGTTATTTGTGGAGATTGTACTACAATAAAATGATTTTTGTTGTTGTTGTTAAACTACCAAGAAGAGATGATTTGCTTTGAAAATTTGCAGTTTACAGGTTTTTAGTGGTCTAATCAAAATTTGTCTTGGTATTTATTGGATCCTGTAAGTCTCTGTGCTAGTCTGTTTGTGGAGAGATACAATTATGAATACACTATGGAACCTTCACTTAAGTAAGCTATTAAGTCATGCCAGTTACTAATTAGTACTGTTGTTTCTAGCTGTCCAATTATGTGACCCCCTGTATTTTATCCCATGCACTGTTGTGATCCATAGAAGCATCACTGGCTGATTATTTTTTATTTACTTATTTATTTTTTTCCTAGACTGGAAACTTTACTGAAACTTGAACAGCATCATGGCAGCACACAGGCCTCAACTGACAGACAGGTGGTGACAATGCTGAGATACATTGGTCAGGATTGAAGTTCGGTCTTCTGCATGCAAAGTGAGAACTCTACCACTGTGGCTGATTATTTTGAAGTAGATTACCCAGCCTTTCTTCCTAGTCTTAGTCTAGAATTTCCACTGAAATCTGTTTGGCATCATAGCAACACTCAATCCTCTACTGACAGGTGGTTAGTGACTGTGCATGAGGAGCATTGACTGGGAATTCTATCACTGGACAAATGAACTGACAAAACAAAAGGACTGCTGGAGCAAGATGGTGGACTAGGATGCCCTGAACAGACCCTCTGCAACAAATACATGGGAGATGAAATGAAACAGATACAGATGGTGATGCTAGAACACTGAGCTTCAGAGGATAGGACAGAGGTGGACAACTAGAAGAGGCAGCTGAACAGGAGCCACAGAAGAGAAGGAAAACAGGCAGAATGTTGGCTGGCCTGGAGCAATGTGGCTGTTGATACAGCAGTCTCAGATGCAGGACACAGCTTGAAGGTTGGCGGTAAGGGAGGGAGGTTGGTGCAGTTTCCCATTGTTCTGTGCCCTCCTGGTAGCCGACAGTGAATCCAGTACCTGCCTTGCCATCCCAGTGGCACCCCGTCCTGCACAATCTTGGCTCTGCCTGGTGTCAGAAGCCGGGGTGCCACCCCTGCTTCCGGAGGCACGTGAACCCATCTTGAACTATGCTAAACAATGAACAGAGAATTTCTATCACATCCACCAGGAATGTTGAGTGCTTGTGAACACAACATACAATCATCCATTATTTATAAATACAATGGCACCACAATGTCTTAGAGAAAACAGACAATTTCAGCTTATTTGACTACATAAAAGGGTGTCTCAAACAAGTGACCAAAATACAGTCAGTATATGTAACACCAAGAATGATATCAGAACTATTTGATAAGGATTTATAAGAGTGATTTTTAGGTACCTTCAATGGAGAGAAAGATTGAGGAAAGGAGAACTCAGCAGCAACTAATAATTCAGGAAAACACTGTTAAGAACAAACTGACAAAGAAAATGAAGTATTGGAAACCATACAAAAATAGCGATTAGAAAGCCAAAAGATTAATACTAAGAATTCAGAAATAGATAATACATGAAAGGGTAAAGGAGAATTGAATCAATGAAAGGTCAAATTTTTGAGTTTGAAAAAAAATCTCTCTGCTAGAGGAACCATCAGAAAAAAAGAATTCAAAGGTCTGAAAAAAGGCTAAGATTTATGTGGAGCACGATCCTGGTGTGACCCTGTGGGTTAATGCACTACACTGTAAAATGGGTTTGAACCACAAGATCAGTGGTCCAAGCTCACCAGCTGCTCATCGGAAACCCTATACAGGGTTGCTATGGGTCAGAACCTACTCGACGGCACTTAACAAGAACAATCAATAGGAACAATTTACATGTGGTTGGAATTCCAGAATAGAAGAAACAACAAAACAGACAATTGTCCAAGAGTTGTTGGAAGAAATCTTCCCTAACAACAAGAAAGATATTCATTCAAGAAGATAAATGAAATCCAAACAAGCTAGAAGCCAAAAGAAAACCACTAAGACTCATTATAGTTAAAGTTTTCAAAATCAAACACAAGGAAAGAATTCTGAGAGCAACATTGGAAAAATGAAAAGTTACCTACCAAGAAGAAAAAATAAGAATAATCTCTGATTTCTCAGCAGAAACCAGTTAGTCAAGAAGACAATGGAATGACATATATAAAACTGAAAGAAAAATATTGTCAACCAAGAATCATATGCCCAGCAAAATTGTCTAAATACAATGGCAAAATTGGGATACTTCAAAATAAACAAAAGGATTTGTGAAAACCAGAGCAACCCTACAAAGAAGGCTAAAGGGAGACCTCTGGACAGAGAACCAACAGCGACAGACAACCCAAGACTAACATACATGACAATAATCACTTAGGAGTCAACCTAGATATAGACGTATTCAAAGTAAAACAAAATTACAAAACTGATAACGGGGAGCCAGAGATACCAATTTGCAACAACAAAAAATCCCATAACAAAAAAAGAAAAAGAAGGAATAAGGTAGTTATAGAACTTACAAATGAAGAGGAAATATAGATTTCAAGAAGAACAATGAATTAAACCTAACTGTAACCCTAAAATTAGGCCACGTCTTACCTCTAGCCTTAGCTCAACTCATCCCCAGTCCTGTCCTTAACCCTAACACTAAACGAAGGTCTAGGCCTAGCCTAGACCTAGCCATAATCAACACTAGCTCCTTACTTCTACCCTCCTCACCCTCAAAAGAGAAACAACAAAAAGAACCCCACTACCCACCAGTTGATTGAGGCTTGTAGTGATCTGTTCCTTACAGCCTCAGAAAACTTATATCCCACCCCCACCACCTTAGGGTTTCAAAGACGAAATCTTTACAGAAGTAGACAGCTTTATCTGTCTTCCATGAAGTAGCTGGTAGGTTTAAATCGACATCCTTGCAGTTAGCAGTCTTATGCTTAACAGTTAAATACTAGGCAGAATTAATTAAGTGCTGTGGTAGAGGTAGCAGCAATGTGTTGAGAGAGAGCTAAGAAAGAAGATTATTTTCAGGAGGGCTGGGGAAGTTTAATGGTGGAGTTGGCTGTTGAAGGCTATGACTCATTTCAAGAAAGGCAGGTATGGGACAGCAAGTATGTGTAAGGACTTGGCAGCATGAAAGGTACATGATGGATTTAGGGTGTGGTTTCAGTTTTGCAGGGGCACATTTCATCACATGAAATCAATATGTATCACTTGATATGGGAAGAAAATGTGCACATAAGTCAGTGATTTACAAAAATATGGGTCATAAAATCAATTCAGAATGTTTGGGACAATATTAGTTCTTAAATGAAATAGAAAATGGCAGAACTTGATGTTTAATAAGGGGAATGTGTTCTATAATAATTTTTTGTTTTAGTTAAATATATGTATATATTTATATGAGTTCTGAGTTAGAATGCAAGATATATTCCTCACCTTAGTTTACAGGAAAATTGGTTTGAATGACTCACTGATAGGATGATTACTGAGTGGCTGAGATATCATCCATTCTCCTTCTGGTCCTATGTCAGCTAGATAGGTGTTACAGATTAAATTATGTCCCCCAAAATATGTGTTATAAAGTCTAACCCCTTCATCTGTGGAGGATTCCTGGTGTGGCATTATAAGAGAAGCACTGGACTGCTAACCACAGGACTGGGGATTCAAACCCACCAGCTGCTCCTCAGCACTTAACATATCTGTGGATGTAATAATTCCCATCTGAGAATAGGAGTTTCTTTATTATGTTAATGAGATGTGTTATAAGCCAGTAATTTTTTAGATATATAAATGAGCAGATTAAGCAAAGAAGAAAACATATTGAAAGGGAAAAACCAACAGCATTTTAAAACAATAGAGGCCAACCAGTCTAGAAGCCCAGAAAGTTCAAGGTTGGCCTGCTAGAAAACCAGAGGCGGATTTTCCTCCCACAAAGAGAGAGTTCCACTAGCGCCAAAGCCCTACTTCCAAACTTCTAGCTTCCTAACAGTAAGAAAATAAATCTCTGTTTTTAGAACCACCCACTTGTGGTATTTCTGTTATGGCTGCACTAGGAAACGTAGTAGTGAGGTAGGTGGATATTAGCTTAGTAACGTCCCCAGTAGCAGTAGTAAATTAGTCTCTGGCTTTGTTTTCTATTCCTGAGCCCATTTTATTATTTGTACTTTCTATTCACCTGCATGTGACTCCTTCCTAACGTGCAAATATCAAAGATTCTAGGGATCTGGAAGCAAGTTATTTTAGAACTGCAATTTCCCTTCAAGGGCTTAGAGCCTTGTGTTAGTTTCTTATTGTCCACTAGGTGATGCTATGAGGGTCCAAAATGTTCAAGTTAATCAGTGGCTGGACTCAGCTTGTTTAAAAAATTCTGTACTAAATAATCTTTTCTCTCCAGCCTCCCCAGACATCCAAGGATAAATATGGATTTATCCCCTCTCTAACAATAACCTAGACCTTGAAATTGAGAGTAAAGAATTTAGGATGGAAAGGTTACAATTTTTTTGGTCAATATTACTGTCTTTCAAGGATCAGGAATGCTTTCCATTCTGTTCTGGAGATCAGAGAAAATGCTGAACTTCAGTGGAATGGATGGGGGCTACATCCCAAGAGGAATAACTGGGTGAATGGAGCTAATAGTATTAGCTGAGAAGTGAGAAAAGAGGGAGCGTTCTAGGATCTTTTCCTTGTGAAAAGTAGGAAGTCATTGAATTTTATTAAATTCAGCAAACGTTTTTCAAGAGCCTTATATAGGCTTGGGGAATACAAAATTGAGTAAGCTTCAATGCCTTCTTTCTAGAAGGTGACATTCTAGCCAAAGAGAGGTACTCATAGTGAACTAATTTAGAATATTCAGTGTCAAGTGTTGCAGAGGTTCCCATAGGAGCAATGGAAAAGGAGAGATTCTGCTTGGGAGTTCAGGAAGGATTTACAGAGAATGATAACATCTGATTAATAGGAGTTCATCAAATCAAGTAGAGCAGGAAGAGAGGGTCATTTTAGTCAGAGGGGCTGGTAAGGCACAAAAGAGAAAACAACAGTGTGTCTGAAGAAAGAAAGGCAAGCGGGAAAGTGAACTTGAGGTCAGATGCCAAAGGGTCTTAAATAGCTTACTAAAGGGCTCAGAGTTCATCCTATAGGCACTGGGGAACCTGCAAAGGAGAGTGACATGGACCTCTTTTTTGAAATAGTTGAAATGAAAGAGTCTGAAGGCAGAGGCAACAGTTGTAAGGGGAGAGAAAATGCTCACAGGAAGCTTCTGCTGCCAAGGGAGCAGGCTTTTGGACATGGGAGTCATCTGGTCCAAATGTCCTCAGAATACATGCTCCAGACATAGGAGCATGCATTGATTCCCCCTAGACCCATGACCCAAGGAAAGTTCCTAGTGAAGATCAGTATATGTTCTCCCCCTAAAAGACAGGGTTTGAAAAGCTGGGGAAAAGTTGAGAGCAGGAATCCCACCAAGGGCTATTATTTATGCAGGTGAACCAGAACAGTAGAACAGGAACCAGGACTTTTAAAAATTTAGGAATTATAAATTAATTTTTATATCTAATGCCCTGGTGACACTGTAGGATAAGCACTCCACTGCTGACCTCAAGGTTGGTAGTTCAAACCCACCAGCTGTTGCTCGGAAAACCTAGTCAGTGTTGCTATGATTCGGAACCGACTTAGTGGCACTCACAGCAGCAGTTGCCATTGAGTAGATTCTGATTCATTGCAATTTCATGTGAGCAGAACAGAGCTGAAGGCTGTGATATTTTGGAAGATAAGTACGCCTATCTTCCAAAACATATTTGGGTGAGTTTGAACTGCCAACATTTTGGGTAGTATCTGGGCACTTATACATTTGTACCACCCAGGGACTTATTTATCTTCATGACTGAGCAATGTTCCATTGTATATCTATACCACATTTTGTTTATCCGTTTATCTGTTGCTTGACATTTAGTTCAGGTGTTTAGCTTTTATCTTAGGCTGGATTCTCTATAGAAGCAAAACCAATGAAACGTATGTTTATATATAAAGGAAAGTGTCTATGAAGGAAATGTCTCATAGTTGTAGAGATGTGAGAGTCCCAAATTTTGATCAGATAAACCAAAATCAGCAGGCAGTTAGACAGAAAATAAAGCAGGCTGTTGATGGCTCTCAGGCTTGACAGGTAATAGAGCAGGTACTGGATCAAGTCCAAAGAATATGAGGTTAGAGAATGAGCCAGATCAAGATCTAGACCTCATAAAAAGCAAACAAGCTTCGCCTGAGTGTCCAATGTATTGAAAGCAGGTCATACTCCTGAGGAAACATCCTTTCAATTGGTTGGATGCTCATAGCCAATCAGAGCCAATCATCATAGAGTTAACTACTGCTGCCCACAGACAATCATAGAGTTAACTATACTGTATTATATCTCACCCTGGGGATAATCACATCTCAACTGCCAAACAACTGGTAATACTGGCTTGCTTGACACAAGATCTTAACTGTCATACCTTAATAGGTTTTGGGAGAAAGGCTTAACCAAAGCTCAAGTTCAGCAGACGTTCCCTATAGCTAGGATTCAAGGTTGTAGCTAAGATTCAAGGTTGGCAACCAAGAGCAGAATCTCAGTTTTAGCTCTGCCTTCTTTGTGAGTGAGCAAAAATTTAGAAGTTTACTTGAAGTAAAAAGTACTGCTACTAGGGTTTCAGATCAAACGTGTTTAAACATGTCTCCGCAATCAGTGGATGGCTGCAGACAAGTTCTCATGTAATATGTTGTTCTAGTCTTATTAGGGTGCCTTCAAAATGAAGGCCAAATCATAACAGGGGCTTCAGAGGAAATCTGCTGAGCCAGTTACTATTAAAGCAGAGAGGTCAGCTCAGAAGTTTATTACAAAGAAGTTTTCAGAAAACTGAAAACTCCATTGGTGAGAAAAAGGCCATGAAAGTTGCACCAAGGAATATTTTCGAGATAGGACTGGGAAGGGTGAAAAGGATCTACAAGTAAGAATTCAGAGGGGTAGACTTCTCTATATTTACAAGGCCAAGGACACCAGTCTAAACTGAACAGCTGAATGGACCGATAGATATGCTTTATTTGGCCACACAGTACATATTGTTGAAGTTTAAAATTTATTACCTTTTTTTTTTTTTTTTTAATTTGGAAAATTCACACAAAATATTCTTGGTTATTGCAAAAACAAACACAATAACCATCCTTCTCACAACACTCTCTACTCAGGTTCCATAATTCATTGCAATGGCCACAAAAAGCTCAGACCCCCATACTCACAGTTATGGAGTTTATTAGGGAAATTAGCCGCTTGCAATACAGGACCAGAAATATTCAGGATACATTTCTTTGGCCAGGACAGCCTCTTCTCTGCCATGCTCACAGGAAGATGTCTCACGGGCCCCTGGCCTCTGCCCAATGTTATAAAGCTCTTTTAGGACTGCTAGTAAAAGCCTAAAGGGCACTCAGTTATGCTATAGTTTGCAGCCCTAGTTCCTTGGGCTCTAGTTCCCTGGGTCTGCAAACCTAGTTCCCCAATTAAGTGCCTGGAGACACCCACTTTACAAGTGAGCCTCACGCCCAAAGACACTCAGCTTTACTGCTCTGTCTGGTGCTCCAATTCTTGGGTCTGCTACTGCGGGTCCTCTGCCTCTCCTCTGGTGTCACAGCTTTCTGTCTTTGGGTTGAAGAGGGTCAATGAACAAGGACATTCAGGTCCAAAAGGCACTCCAGTCCTGACTCTTTTTCTTAATGATAGTGGGATCTACCTCCTGCCTCTAAGATGACTCATTTTATACCCACGTGAGACTTCCAAGTTTTCACAATTACTCCTGTTAACAATCACTCACAACTGAATCATACAATCCATCAACACCTTCCTCCACCTTTTCTTAATCAGACCCATCAGGAAAAAGTAATTTGGAGTTTACAAAGAATATTACTAGAAGATACATTAAATAATTTACTGCACCACCGTTATGAACATGATACATTCAGTGACATTATGTGATGTTTACAATATTATCCCTCATTTGAAGTACATGTATCTATGCACTGTGCCAACTTGCAAAGAACACAGAAGAATAAATTTGTATCTTTAATGCCATATTAGAGTTGTTGTTGTTGTTGACCATGGAGTCGGTTCCGACTCACAGCTAACCTGTGTAGGCTTTCCTTAGCGTAGTGGTTACAAATCAGGCTGCTAACCTCAAGGTCGGCAGCTATTCTGCAGGAGAAAGATGAGGCTTTCTGCTCCCGTAAAGATTTGAAGCCTCGGAAACCCTGTGCAGGGTCACTATGAGTCGGAACCGACTCCACGGTACTTAACAACAACAACAGCAGCAAATCTTTACGGGAGCAGAAAGCCTCATCTTTCTCCTGAGGAATGGCTGGTAGTTTCGAACTGCTGATCTTGAGGTTAGAGCCCTACTCGTAATCACTATGCT
The DNA here is from genome assembly GCF_000296735.1 of Chrysochloris asiatica. Classification (NCBI taxonomy): domain Eukaryota; kingdom Metazoa; phylum Chordata; class Mammalia; order Afrosoricida; family Chrysochloridae; genus Chrysochloris; species Chrysochloris asiatica. The sequence continues at coordinate 1,803,430 of NW_006408551.1, read as the reverse complement.
AGCAGAGCTCCTTATCTGCACTTTAGTTACTCTTACCCTTTTAATCTCATATGAATAATTTTTTAATAGGGATCAATGATAAAAGAAAACATTAATTAACCTAAACTATTGTTTAATTTAAGCAGCTCTCGTAGCGTAGTGGTTATGAATCGGGCTGCGAACTGCAAGGTGACCAGTTCAAAACTACCGGCTATTCTGAGGGAGAAAGATGAGGCTTTCTGCTCCTGTAAAGATTTATAGCCTTGGAAACCCTGCACAGGGTTGCTATGAGTCAGAATCGACTCCACTGCACATAGCCACCATTGTTTAATTTGGAGTCCTGTGTGGTGCTGTGGGCTAATGCATCGGACTGCAAAGTCATTTGAACTGCAAGGTTGGTAGTTCAATCTCACCAGCGGCTCCTTGGAAACCCTATACAGGGTCGCTATGGGTTGGCATTGACTCGACAGCACTTAACAATGACAACATTGTTTAATTTAAATATGACTTTATGGGATAGTTTTGGTTCAGGTTTAAAAATTGTTTCCAGGCAACGGATTTAGGGGTTCCTTTAGTCACACTGTATCCAGTAAGTCTGGTTTTCAGTAAAAATTTAAAGATTTGTTCCACAATTTTTCTTCTTGGGATCAAGATTCATGTACTAGGTCCTTGATCAAATTATTCAGCAATGGTAGCTGGGCACCATCTCTTCTTGTCCCATGGCAAAGAAATTAGTAAGCAGTTCATGGAAATGATTAGACCTGTAAAAATACCATTTCCTTCTCCAGTTTTGGGTCTCCTTCTTCCTCTATTGCTCCAAGCAAATAGAGATCAATTGTATCTTGGGTGACTGACTATTCACAAGCTTTTAAGACTTTTAAGACTTCAGGCACTGCTTACTGACTCCTGGTACTTTTAAGACTCCAGGTACTGCCTTTACTCTTTTTCAAAAAGCTTTTTGTTGTTGTTGTTGGAAATTGAGCAAAGGTTTACAGAGTAGAGCCTCAGTTTTACAGTCAACAAATCATATACTTTACTTCATTACAATGATTGTAATCCTCTTCATGTACCAACAGTTAACAGTATTTACCTCTATTCATTTGCACATTGCATTCCCCCATGTCTCCCTCAACCTTCATCCTTTACCTGCTTAGCTCCCTCTAGTATAGTGCCTGCCCTGTCACCCATGTTAACATGTGCCTTCCTTCTGTTGTTATGTGCCGTGGAGTTGGTTCCTACTCTAGCGACCCCATACAGGATTTCCGAGGTTGTAAATCTTTATGGGAGCAGAAAGCCTAATCCTCCCCCTGCCCTCATATAACCATCATAGATGGTTTCTTTTATCAAGAAAACCATTTCTTAACTTTTTACAACATTGGTCTGATGCAATATTGGTCCTTTTGTGATTCACTAATTTTATTCAGCATATTGTCCTCCAGATTCACCCTCATGCAGTGTTTCGCAGATTCATCTTTATTCTTCAACATTGAGTAGTATTCCATTGTGTGTATGTATCAAAGTTTGTTTAACCACTCTTCTGTTGATGAAAATTTAGGCTGTCTCCATCTTTTTGATGTATCTTTTGTAGACATTGAAGGATCCTGTTTTCTTATCCATTCTGTTGTCTCTGTCTCTTGACTGGTGTATTTAATCCGTTTACATTCAGTGTAATTATTGATAGGTATGAATTGATTGCAGTCATTTTTCTTTTTTTCTTTTTGTGATGCTGCTGGTTTCTATGTTCCACACAATTTTCTGTGCTGAATTCATTTTGTTTATGGGTTTCCTTTTCCTTTTCATTTCTGGTGTGTTAATGTTTACTAAATCTTGCTGATTTTCCTTTTTTTAAACTTTTTTTTTTTTTGACGTGCTGGTATATTAGTTTTCTTTGAGGTTACCTTGTCATTACTAATTTTTTCCTTATTTAAAATAAGATTTCCCTATCTTGAAACTTGCTTGACTTCCTTGCCTTTTGGAAGTTCAGTATTTACACTATTGCCTCTTTTTGCTTTGTAGTTATAATTTATATCATTATAAATTGGTATCTCTGGTTCCCTATTTTCAGTGTTATAGGTTTGTTTTACTTTGAATACTTCTATATCTGGATTGAGTTCTGGGTGGTGTTGTCTTGTATGGTAATCTCAATAAGTTGTCTACTGTTGTTAGCGTAAGGGAATAGGAGGAAAACTACTGAGGAAAAATACTGGGACAGCGGAAAAGCGGCATTGGGAAAAGATCAAAATAAACCTCTAAATACAAATAAATAAATAAAACAAAATAAACCTCTAAATACAAAGAATGGAGGAACAGGATATGGTCAAGAGAATCTGTCTCCTTGTCAGAGAGGCAGAAAAAACTATCTACCTGTTTGTATGGAGCCCAGTGGGGCTTGTGAACCCTCTCTCCCTATTCAACTATCAACAGAGGCTGTTAACCAGCTACACATTAACTTCCCCCTTAACCAGTTTTCAGCACAGGCACAAAATTGCTTATGTCAAGTATCCCAGGTGCCTCTGCAACTGATTCCATCTTGAAATCTTAGACTCCATCATGGACAGCAGATAAGAGTACAGCATGGGAAAAGACTGAAGTGACACATGAGGTGGAACTATGCAAGCAGGAAAGTCTATCATCTCCTTTTTGAAGGAAAGACTCTCTCCCTATAAATACATGTAAGGCTGTAAGCACAGGGAGATGTCTTTGGCATGTCTCCCTGCATGTATTCATTTTCTAATAAACCTCTTTTATACAATATTTCATGACTTTCTAGTCTTCTGTAGCCAGACTGGTAACACTGCTGTTGGTTCTCAGTCCAAAGAACATTCTTTAGCATTCTTTATAAGTTTGGTCTGGTCATTACAAATTCCTTTGATTTCTGTTTATCAGAAAATGTCCTAATTTCCCAGTTGTAATTGAGGGACAATTTTACTGGTTGTATGATTCTTGGTTCACCCTTTTTTCTTTCAGAGTTTTGGATATGCCATCCCATTGCCTTCTTGCTTGCATGGTTTCTGCTGAGAAATCAGAGCTTAGTCTTATTGGTTCTCCTTTGTAGATAACTTTTCATTTTTCCTGAGCTGCTCTCTGGTTCCTTTCCTTGGCTGGTTTTGGAGAGTTTGACTATGATATGTCTTGGTGATTTGCTTTTGGGGTATGTCCTGTTTGGGGTTTGTTTAGCATCTTGAATGCTTATCTTGTCTTTCATGATATTATGGAAGTTTTCTTCCAACAACTCTTCAACAATTTTCTCTGTGCTTTCTATTGTCTCTTCATGTTCTGGAATTCTGATCACTTTTAAGTTGTTCCTCTTCATGCAGTTTACTGAATAATGAGTGTTCTACGATTGTTACAGTCTGCACAATGCTGAGGACATGATTGTTACATAACATATTACTGTTGTATCCTAGTAAACACAAGCTTGAGGAGCTCTGGTGGCAGGTTATGCACTGAGTTGCTAACCATAAGATCAACAGTTGGAATCCACCAGCCGCCCAGCAGAGAAAGATGAGGCTTTCTGCTCTTGCAAAGATTTATAGCCTTGGAAACCAGATACAGGGTCTCTATGAGTCAAAACTGATTCCACAGGACACAACCACCATCTCCACCAAAAACAAGTTCACCACCCAAAGAGAAGAATCCTAAGCAGAAGGAATTTGCATTAGTCAAAACCACACGGACGTGACTCCAAAGTAATTAGCCCTATAGGCAGCTACGTTAATTGCTTGATAAATAGTTATGTGATTTACATAGCATTGTTATTCTCAATTACTTCCTTTGTTTCTAAATCCTGGCTTAAACAATTCATTCAAGCGTTGTTACCCATAGAACTACCTGAGTTCAGGAGAACCCAATCCACTATCTAGATTAAGTTTGGTGCCTTAGAAGAGACCACAGCTGCGTGTGCCAGCTTCTGAGTCACAGGGACTGTTAATCAAGTGGTGCTGAAAAAGGCAATGTCTCTGAATTAGATGGCCCTGATAAACTAGTCATACCTGTGTTCAGCAGAGGCGGTAAGCCAGGTTCATAAATAACTTTAATACAAGGCTCTATGTGATATGTGGTGGTGTGCCTTAGAGTTGGTTCTGACTCATAATGACCCTATATAGGGTTCCCAAGGCTATAAACCTTTACAGGAGCAGGAAGGCTCATCTGGTAGTTTCTAACTACTGACCTCGAAGTTAGTAGCCCGACTTGTATCCACTATGCTACCAGAGCTCCTTAATGAGTACTACGAGAGAGGTAAAAAGGTCTATAGAATTTGGAGAAGGCAAGGACTACTTTCAATTGGAAGATTATTTTTCTTCCCCCAAGCATTCCACATACTCCCTCCCCCACTTAATTTTTTTTCTCTTAAGGATTGTTGTTGTTTGCCATCAAGTCAGTTCCCACTCATAGGGACCCTGAATAGGGTTTCCAAGGAGTGGCTGGTGGGTTTGAATTGTGGACCTTGTGGTTAGCAGTCCTATAAGGCCATACCAGGACAGGAGTAAGGAGTTTGGGTTAAGACTATGGAAGGAGTTAACACTGTCTGTGACTCCATGGGGAGATTATGCCTGGTAGTTCTGCATTTGGACCGCTCCTGGCTTCTGTCCCATAGGTCTCTTCCCTTGGCTGATTTTACCCTGAATCCTTTCCCTGTAATAAATTGTAATCAAAAGTATAGCAGTTTTCAGTGAGTTCTGTGAGTCCTTCTAGCAAATTATCAAGACTGAGGGTGGTTTTGGAACCCCTTGAACTTGTGATTGGTGTCAGAAATAAGGATATGTTACAGACTGTTACTTTGAACTGTTTCCTCTAAGTTCATTATTTCTTGAACTTATGCAGAATGCATCTCAATGGATTCTGACCTAAGATATTAATTGTCCAGAATATTTAAAAAAAAAATTATTGTGAATTGAATGAAGGTTTACAGAGCAGATCATCAGTTTTACATTCAACAAATCATTTACTTTGCTTCATTACAATGATTGTAATCCCCTCCATTTACCTCTATTCACTAACATTGCACTCCTCCCTGTGTCTCCTGTTACCTTCATCTTTCCTCAGCTAACCTTCCTCTTGTTGTATATTGCCTGCTCTTTCACCCATGTTAACATGTGTCTACCTTCTAGCCTGTAAATAATTTTCCCTTCCCCCGCCCCACATAACCATCATAGATGAGATTTATCAAGAAAACCTTTTCTTAACTTTTTACATTTATCTGATACAATATATGTCCTTCTGTAATCTCACTCAGCATAATGTCCTCCAGGTTCATCCACATCATAAGGTGTTTTGAAGATCCATCTTTATTCTTTTGAGTAGTATTCCATTGTGTGTATATACCAAAGTTCGTTTAACCATTCTTCTGTTGATGGACATTTAGGCTGTCTCCATCTTTTTGATGTGTCTCTTGTAGACAGCATATTGAAGGATCTTGTTTTCTTACCCATTCTGCTCTCTCTGTCTTGTGATTGGTGCAGTTAATCCATTTACATTCAGTGTATGGATTGATTGCTGTCATTTTGCTGTGGGTTTTTGTGTGGTGCTGCTGGTGTCTTTGTTCCACATAATTTTCTGTGATGAGTTCATTTTGTTTGTAGGTTTTCTTTTCATTTTCATTTCTGTTGTATTAATATTTACTAAATCTTCCTGATTTCCCTTTTTTTTTGTTCTGATGTGTGGGTGCATTACTTTTCTTTTACCTGTGATTTTATTAAGTTTTCCCCTATTTTAAGCAGTTTGTTTTATCCTGAAATTTACTTGACTTCCTCACCATTTAGAAGTTCTGTATCTACACAATTACCTCTTCTTGCTTTGCAGTTAACTTCTTTATAAATTGATATCTCTGGTTCCGTTTTCAGTCTTATAGGTTTGTTTCACTTTAAATATTTCTATATCAGAATTGAGTTCTGAGTAGTGTTGTAATGTATGTTCATCTCAGGTTGTTGGTTGTTAGTCAAAAGAGCATCCTTTAGTATTTTTTGTAAAGTTGATCTATTATTACAAATTTCTGTACTTTCTGTTTATCTGGAAAGTCCTAATTTCACTCTTGTATTTGAGGAATAGCTTTGTTGGGTATATGCTGCTTGGTTGGCAGTTTTTCACTTTCAGAATTTTGGATATGCCATCCCATTACTTTCTTACCTGCTGAGAAATTAGAGCTTAGTCTTACTGGTTCTCCTTTGTAGGTAACTTTTCATTTTTGTTGAGCTGCTTTCTGGAATCTTTCCTTCACTGGTTTTGGAGAGTTTGATTACGATATGTCTTGGTGATTAGCTTTTGGGATCTATCCTGTTTGGGATTTGTTCAGCTTCTTGAATGCTTATCTTCTCATCTTTTATGATGTTATGAAAGTTTTCTTCCAACAAGTCTTCAACAATTTTTTCTGTGCTTTTTATTGTTTCTTTCTGTTATGGAATTCTGATTACCTGTAAGTTGTTCTTCTTCAGATTTGTTCAGTCTTTTTTTTCTGATTGTTCTTCTAGTAATATTGAGAGATTTATCTTGAAGCTCACTAATTTGGGCTTCCATTGTGTTACATTTACTCCTTTACCCTTTCAATGTATTGTCCATTTCTGAAATCTTGATATTAATCTTCTGAATTTCTAATTACAGATTTTGTTTTATTTCAAAATTTGCTTTGATTTTGTCTGTTCTTGTATTCCTGAATTCTTCTAATTCTTTTTAATGTGCTCTCCTTGCTTCCCTCCATCTTCCAATCAATCCTTTCGATGTACTTAAATATTCTTTCTAATTCTTTTTCCCTTAGAATTTCAGTTCCATTACCTTTCCTTTCTTAGAAACTTTTTTTGTGTCTTCATCTTAGTCACTTGTTTATGCCATTCTCTCTTGTTTCTTTGTGTGAACTAAAATTGTCTGTTGTCTTTGGGACAATATGGAGTTTTTATATTTGTATTTAATTGATGATTGTATGTTGGTATGTTCTTAGGCTCTCACCAACTGTCTCCTGTGGGTGTAGTTAGAAATTGGAAGCATGTACTTCATTCTCCTTTGCCATTCGTACACCTCAATTTTTGGTAGTTTTGTTTGGTGTAGCTGCTGTCAATTGTTGATTAGGTGTTATAGGAGAGTATGGTTGTGGCTTGTCTGTATGAGAATCATTGCTGTCTCTTGTCAGGTGGGAAATAGAAAATCCCTCTCTTCCAACACACAAGAAAACTAAAGAGAATAAACAACCAAGGAACCAATGATGAAAAGAGAAAATAGAGAGAAAAAATAAATTAAAACAAGCAACAACCAGGAAAAAAAATGTGTAAAGGCAGATGAGGGACAGGGAGCTATAGATGAGAAAGATAAAAGAGAAAAATTTTTAAAAGGGAGAAAAAAACCCTAAAAATAGCTAAAAATAGAAAAGAGGGACAGGGAAATGGTGCTATAGAAGACAAAAATAAGACAGTAAATAAAAGTAAGAAGAAGAAGAAAAAAAGAATACTTAGAAAAACCAGAGAGGGGGAAGATGAGAAGAAAAAGAGAGTAGAGACTAGTAAAGAAAGATTAAAAGGGGGAAAAAAAAAAGAATAGGGGAAATGGGAAACAGAAGAAAAGAAGGAAAGACAAAAGCAGAGAAAAAGGAAAACATTCAAAGGAATGGAAAAAAAAGAAAGAGGAGAAAGAATAAACAAAAGCAATAAATAAATAAATAAAACCCACAACCACAGTGAAGCTGTTGGACCTGGAGAGGAGAAACTTTCAGGAGCAACTGCAAGTGAAGAGGCTCATGGGTGACTGTGGGAGGGATGTGACAGCAGAGTTCCTGGTCTCAGATGGACTTCTGTATCTATTTCAGGGCATCCAATCTGAAAGTAGTTCATGGAGGCCCTTGATGGAGTTGGTGTCAATGTCTTCTAGGACCACAGGACAGCTGGGGGTAGGGTGACTAGCTGAATGCTGGTCTTGGTGGCTCTATGAGTTCTGTAGGTCTGAAGTCAAGCTCATTTGAATCCAAGCAACAAGGCTACACAGCTGACCTCACCTCACTCTGGCATGGCTCCCAAGCACGTGGCTCTGAACTCCCAGAGACTAGGGTCTAGATGGACGAAGGTGGGAGTTGTTTATACCTCTGGTATCCAAGAGAGCATGGGGGAAAAGAAGGAATCCCATCATTCCTGTTGCCTGTGTGAATCTGCTCTGCCAGGACTCCCTCTGTTGCCATCATAAAATGATCACTCTGCGTCTGGCCGGCAGTTCACCAGTTGGTCTCCTTCTGTCACCGTACCTGCTCAACTTCTCTTCCCAGTAAACACTCAATCCACTTCTCTAACTTTTCCTCTAAACTTCACAGATAAAATTTTCATCTGTGTCTGTTTCACTTGGCCTCTTGTATATTTACTGTAAATGGTCTATGTAGTGTGTTTGCCTAGTCTGCCATCTTGAAAGAAGTGACTCAAGAAGGAAATTTTTAAGGGCTATTAACAACTTGGCTAAGTTAAGGTGCCTAGTTGTCTGATCAAACACTACTAGCTTAACTGCTGTTATAGATTAGTTCTGTCCGTAATATTTTTATAGACACAATGTAAATTATGTATAAACTTTTTTTAATTAAAAAGAAACCTAGGTGACAGAGGGTTTGGTAATGACTTTTTGTATATAACACCAAAAGTATAATTCATGTTAGAAGAATCGGATCAGTTGGACTTTGTTAAAATTAAACTCTCCTGCTCTGCAAAAATCAGAGAAGAAAAGAAACCTTTTTCTATTGTGTTAATTTAGTTTTTCATATTGATTTGTAAGAGGTCTTTAAATTTTAATGATATTAAGTTTGTCATATACCAATTTATATTTCTTAAAATTTGATATTATTTTAAGATACATCATTATTTTAAGGACAATTATGAAAGAAAAAGGAAAAAAAAAACATATTTTATCACATGCTAAAATACCATTGATTACAACTCATCTTCTTAAGACTGAATAATGGTTACCCACTGAGGGCATGGGACAGGGAAGAAATCTAAACTTCTTTAAATGGACATCATTTTATGGGCTTGATTTTGAAATCATGTAAACATTTTTATAGTTTGAAAATAAAAATCGAGGACTTCCAACAAGATGGCAGACTAGGCAGATGTGCTACATGGACCCTCTGCAATAAAGATTCTACAGACCCAATAAAACAGACACAGATGAACATCTGGAACCCTTAACTTCAGAGGAAATATTAGAGAAGTGGATTGAGTGCTTGCTGGAGGAGAAGTTGAGCAGGGATGCTGAGAAAGGAAGACTGGTGAACTGATGGCCAGATGAAGTGCAACCATCTTGAATTTTTCTGAGTTGTTTTGGTGATAGAAGGTGACCTGGCAGAACAGATTCACATAGGTGACAAGAAAGGTGCAATTCCTTCTTTTTCCCACACTCCCCTGGTGACCAGAGGCATGACCAGCTTCCACCCTCATTCACCCTCAGTGCAGACCCAAGTATCTGGGAGTTCAGAGCCCTGTGGGTGTGAGCCATTGCTTGTGCAAGGCGAGAGCTGGTTGAGCAGCTTTGGTGCCTGGATTTAGGCCAGGTTTGGCTTCAGACCTACTGAACATGCCATCACCAGACCAGCATTAGTCTAGCAGAAACCCTCATAACCAGTCACCATGCCCCCAGCTGCCCTGTGATTCTAACAGACTGAAACCAGTTCCATTAAGGGCCTCCACAAACTACTTCTGGATTGAGTACCCTGAAAATAGATACCACTTAGGCTTATCGGAAAAGCATCTAGGTCTATCACAGCCTTCCCACACCCACCTTGTGAGCTCCTTTGCTGGCAGCAGCCCCCCAGAGGTTTCTCCTCTCTGGGTCTAACAGCTGACTGTTTTGTTTTATTCTTATTTGTTTATTATTGCGTCTCCTTCTCTTTCTTTCCCTCGAACTTCATCCTTTCTATCTCTACTTTGGTTTTTCCTTCTTTTCTTCTGTTTCTCATATCCCCTTTTGATCTTTACTACCCTCTGCTATGGGTCAGAACCAGCTCTACAGCACTCAACAACAACAACACCCTCTACTTGCTTTCTCTTTTCAACTTCTCACTCCCTGTTCTTTTAATTGGCTTTAAATTTTCTTCTTTTTATTTTCTCTCTTATTTTTCTCATCTGTATTTTCACTTTCCTGTCACTTTTTTTTTTTCTTTTTAGTTATTCTTTTTCTGGTTGTTTTTATTTCTCCTTTATTATTTTCTCTTTTCACTGTTGGTTGCTTGCTTGATTATTCTATTTTGTTTTCTTGTGTCTATGGGTGTGGCAGAAGGTTCCTTAGGATGGGATCTAGCCACACATTTGGTCACTAGGGTAGCGTAGGAAAAAAGAAGAAATTGCACCTTTCCCATCATCTGTGTGAATCTGCTCTACTAAGCCACCTTCTGTTGCTAAAGCTGCTCACAAAAATTCAAGATTGTTGTGCCCTTCACCAGTTAGTCTCCTCTTGCCATGCCAGCTCGGTTTCTTTGCCCAGCAAGCATTCAATGCATCTCTCTAACCTTTCCTCTGAAGTTCAGGGTTCCAGGATATTCATCTGTGTCTGTCTTAGTTGGTCCCTTGCATCTTTAGTATAGAGGATCTGTGCAGTGTGTCTGCCCAGTCTGCCATTTTGCCAGAAGTCTCCTCCTGAAATTTCTTGATGAAGCGCTATCGTTTTTGTCTTTATTTATTTATTCTTTTTAAATGTATTGCATCTTTATTAATAATTCCCCAATCTTGGAAGTAACGAGATGTCCTTCAAGAAGTGAATAGCGTACACAAACTATGGTAAATCCATACAATGGAATTTTACTCAGCAATTGCAAGACATGAGGTATCAAGCAAAATTCTACTAAGTAAATGTCTCATAAGGCTTATTACTTCTGTACATCCCCAATAATATTTTTCTTAGTCAAGTCCAAATACAATTATTTTTTCCTTAGATCACATCAACAGTCTCCAGCTATTACTTCTTCCAAAGCTATCCTCCACACTGAAATGACAGTGGTAGTTAAAAATAAACATGGATTATTACTTTTATGTTTAAACAAGTGACTTCATATTGTGTTATAATCAAGGCACCCTACAATCAAGCCCCTGTTTGTGATGTGCCCTTTTAACTTGGATTCTAACCTCCAGTTCTGGAAAAAGTTGTATTATTTATTTGATAATTTCTTCCTTTCCATTTCTCTGATCCCATTTTTGGATATTGAATATTCTGGGTTGATGTCCTTTTAATCTTTTTACTCTCATTGAAACTCTTCTTACCTTTTGGTTTTACTTTCTTGGTAATTTTCTTGCTTTAACTTAACTTTTTCTCATTGAATATTTTTATTTTAGCTATCATATTTCTAATTTTCATGACCTCTTACTTGTTCTTTATTTAAAAAAATAGCTGCTTGTATTTGTTTCATTGTTGATGTTTTGTCTTATCTCTCTGAGGACATTAACTATATGTAGGTGAACCAAAAATTATCCATACTCTGGCTGTAGAATTTACTTTAATCAACTTTTAGAAAAGACAAATACGTCATTTTTTAAAAATATAATCTTCTGAAAGCTTTACTCCATTCATATCATCATGGTCAACTCTACTTTGAGGAGGCAACTCTTCCCCAGCCATTTTTTAAATGCCATCCAACTTGAAAGGCTCATCTTCCAGCACTATATCTGACAATTGTTGTTAAGTGCCCCGAGTTGGTTCTGACTCAGTGACCCTGTATATGGTTTCTGAGGAGCAGCTGATGAGTTTGAACTGCTGACCTTGCAATTTAAACCAACCTTGCGTTCCAGTGCTTATTCTGCAGCACCACACTAGGACTACACATCTGACAATATTCTGGTGCTGCTCATAATCTTTCCATCTTCTGGCACTATATCTGATGATATCCCACTGCTCTTAATAAAGTTTCAGTGACTAAACATTCAGAAGTATCTGCCTTTCCTTTTTCCTAGTCTGTCTTAGTTTGGAAGCTCCACTGAAACCTGTCCACCATGGCTGACCTTGCTGGTATTTACAATACCAGTGGCATAGCTTTCAGCATCACAGCAATATACAAACCACCACAGTATGACAAACTGACAGACGAGTGGTGGAATTGGTATCAGATATTAACTCAAATTGAAATGGTACTATGCTACATGGAATTCTTTATTTGTTGAAGTACCATACGTTAAGGGTGCTAGATGGCAAGTAATGTTAATATGTGCAATAGGAACAACTGCTTTGAATGTGTAAATGCATGATCATTCTGAATATTGGCAATATCTAACAGAACTACTGCTTATTCTCCAAAGAATATTGGGAGCTCTCATTCCTCAATGACATTGGGAAGAGAACTGAGTATTTGCTCTGTGATTGAGTTTTCCATAGGAACACTGTTAAGTATTGTTTAATTTTCCTGTCCTTCTTAATGTACTCAATCAAATGGATGGGTTGAGCTGGTTTAGTTGCTAAGAAAAAAAAAGTCAATATCCTATTGATATTGTGAGCTGAAATGGACCAGTACTTGTCACTTTGAATGAGATAATCACATGGTTTACTATGCTGGAAATGACAATTGAAGAGGAATGGCATCACATTCATCATTATAAATAATATTTCAATATCTCTCTTGAATTATTAGAATAATATCCATATGTCTATAAGGAAGATGAACTAATATGAATTTTATTGAAATTTATCCATCAACCACTAAGAAATTGAAGAATTTTACTGACTTTTTCAATCTGCAATTGATTAAACATCTAATCAAGATGTATTGATAATTACTGGTGATTGTAATAAAAAAGTTGAAAACAAAAAGTAAGGTTCTATAGTAGGAAAATATGACTTTGGTGATGAAAATTGCATGGTAGAATTAAAAAAAAATGTTTTATTGTTAGTTATGTGATAGTTTACATGGGAGAACATTAGCTTTACATTCATCCTATCATATATCATTTCATTGCCATGATTACAATCCCCTCCATGCATTATCAACCAATCTAGCCTGCCCCCTGGGCATCAGCACATGCATGGTAGAATTTGGTTAGACCAACTTCTTCATTGCAAATACCTTTTTTCAACAATATAAACAGCAAATATACATACGAACCTTGCCAGATGGAATATACAGGAACCAAATAAACTACATTTATGGAGAATTCTGCTCAATATCATTAGCCAAAACAAAGCCACAATCTAACTGTTGAACAGACTATAAATTGTTCATATGCAAGTTCAGGTTAAAGCTGAAGAAAATTTTAAAGAAGTTTATAAGAGCCAAAATACCACCTTGCATAAATCTGAATAATAGTCACATTAGCTGGTATTCCTTATGTTGTTGTTGTTGTCAGGTGCCATCAAGTCGGAACCGACTCATAGCGACCCCATGCACAGCAGAACAAAACAATGCTCGATCCTGGGCCAACCTCACTACCGCTGCCACACTTGAGTCCATCAATGATGCCACCTGGCTGATCCATCTCATTGGGGGTCTTCCTCTTTTTCTCTGACCCTCCACCCTACCCAGCATGACATCCTTCTTCAGCGATTGTTTCCTCCGGACAATATGTCCAAAGTAGGAGAGACGAAGCTTAGCCATCCTGGCCTCCAAGGAGCACTCTGGCTGCACTTCTTCCAAAACAGATCTATTGGTTCTTTTGGTATTCCTTATAGGCATATGGATATTACTCTATCCCACATGAATTTAGAGACTATTTCAAGAACAGATTTGAGGCATTGAATACTAATGACTGAAGACCAGTTAAGTTGTGAGATGACATCAAAACCATTATACATGAATAGTCAACCATTCAAAATCCAAAGGACAAAACTCAGAATGGTTGGGAAAGAAGGCAGAATGGAAACAAGAATTGCAAGGAGGAAGTGGGATAAGTGATGTTACCAGGGGATAGCAATGGTTGAAATGAAATAAAGTCTATCATTTGTTGAATGTAAAACTGATGATCTGCTCTGTGAACCTACACTCAATTCACAATAAAAAGTCAAAACAAAACAAAAAACCCCGTCATACATGAAGAAAGCAAAAGATCATTAAAAAGACAGAAAAGAAAGAAAAGACCAAAATGGATGTCAGAAGAGACTCTGAAATTTGCTCTTTAACACTGAGAAGCTAAAGCTACTGGTTGTTGTTGTTGTTAAGTGCAGTCAAGTTGGTTCCGACTCATAGCAACCCTATATAAGAGCAGCTGGTGGGTTTGAACTGCAGACCTGTGGTTCATAATCCAGTGTTGATCCTACGGCTCTATACCAAGAGTCCAAAGCTACTGTAGGAAATGATTAAATAAAACAGCTGAACAAAAAATTCCAAAGGACAACTTGAGAAGACAAAATAAAGTATATAATGAAATATGCAAAGACTGGGAGTTAGAAAACAAAAAGGGAAGGACACACTCAGCATTTCTCAATGTGAGAGAACTGAAGAAAACAAATTCAAGCCTCAAATTGCAATACTGAAGAATTCTGTGGGCAAAATGGAGTGCTGGTGTGATGCTGTAGGGTAAAAGCTGGTTTGAAGTGCAAGCTTGGCAGCTCAAACTCAGCAACAGTTCCTTGGAAACCATATACAGGGTCACTATGAGTTGGAACTGACTTGATTGCACTTAACGGAAAAAAAATTTTTTTTAAGTTTTTTTTGTGTGTGTGAATTGAGTGAAGGTTTACAGAGAACATTATTCAACAAATCATATGCTTTGTTTCATTTCAATGATTGAAATCCCCTCCATGTAACAATAGTTATCCTACTTCTTCCCTGTGATTCTTATTTCCTTTCCATCCTCCTTCCTAATCCTTCTCAACTTTGTCCTCAGATAAATGTTATATGGGCAAAATATTGAATGAAGCAGGAAGCACCAAAAGAAGATGGGAGGAATATAGAGAGTCACTGTACCCAAAATAATTCATCACCATTCAACCAATTCAAGAAGTAGTATATGATCAAAAACTGATGGTATTGAAGGAAGAAGTCCAAGCTGCATTGAAGGTATTGGCGGGGGGTGGGGGTGGGGGGACTCCAGGAGTTGACAGAATATTAATTGAAATATTTCAACAAACAGATGCAGTACTGGAAGCCCTCATTTGTCTATGCCTAGAAATTTGGCCAATTGACTGGAAGAAATCCATGTTTTTACTCTTTCCAAAGAAAATTAACCCAACAGAATATGGAAATTATTAAACAATATCACTAAAATCTGGATTCCTGGTGTGGCACTGCGGGTTAATGCACTGGACTACAAGGTTGGTTTGAACCTTAAGATTTGTGGTTCAAGTTCACCAGCTGCTCCTCAGAATATCACATGTAAAATTTAAAGATAATTAAGAAATAATTGCAGCAGTACAATGACAGTGAATGACAAGAAATTTAAGCCAGATTCAGAAGAGGATGTGAAAGAGGACTATCATTGCTGATATTGGCTGAAAGCAGAGAATACCAGATAGGTGTTTACTTGTGCTTTATTGACTCTGCAAAGGGATTCAACTGTGTGCATCATAACAAACTATGGATAACATTGCAAATCATGGGAATTCCAGAACATGTAATTGTGTTCATAAGGAAACTGTACATAGACAAGAAGACAGTTCTGTACATACAAGGGTATACTGAATGGTTTGTAATCAGAAAGGATGTGTGTCAGGGTTATATCCTTTTACCATACTTATTCAATCTGTGTGTTGATCAAATAACCCACAAACCTGGACTATATGAAAAGGAATGTGGTATTGGGATTGGAAGAAGGCTTATTAACAACCTGAAATATGCAGATGATACAATCTTGCTTACAAAATGGGAAGAGGACTTGAAGTACTTGCTGATAAAAATCAAAGAATACAGCTTTCAGTAGGAGATACACCTCAGTGTAAAGAAAACAAAATCCCTACAAATGGACCAATAAATATCATGAAAAACAAGAAAAAAACTGAATTTGTCAAGGATTTCATTTTACTTGGATCTACAGTCAACGTTCATGGAAACAGCAATCAAGAAATCAAATGACACATTACACTGGATAAATCTGCTGCGAAAGATCTCTTTAACGTGTTAAAGAGCAAAGATGTCACTTTGAAGACTAAAGTGCACCTGACCCAAGCCATGATATTTTCAGTTGCCTCATATGCATGAGAAAGCTGGATTGTGAATAAGGAAGATGGAAGAAACACTGGAGCCTTTGAATTATGGTGCTGACAAAGAATATTGAATGTATCATGAACTGCTAAAAGAATGAACAAATTTGTGTTGGAAGAAGCACAGCAAGACTGTTCCTTAGAAGAGAAGATTGCGAAACTTTGGACATATCTTTAGGAGGGACGAGTCCTTGGAGAAGGACATCACGTTTGGTGAAATAGAAGGTCAGCAAAATAGAGGAAGACCCTCAAGGAGACAGGCTGATGCTGGTTGTAACAATGGGCTCAAACATAACCATGTTAGGATGGTCCAGGACTAGGCAGTGGTTCATTCTATTGTCCTTAGGGTCACTGTGAGAAGGAACTGACTGGATGGCACCTAACAACAACACGTTTTCATAACTTTGCTCCCTGTATGCTGTACTGTATGAGAAAAAGCAAAAAAGTGTTATTTCTAGGGTTCCAGTTCACACATGAATGGGTTTAATCCAAACAAAATGTGTCTAAACATGTCTCTGTGATTAGTGGTTGACTACAAACTAGTGCTTTCCATGATAAACCTGTCAGTCTCTTTAGGGTGACTTCAAAAACAATTTCAGTCAATACAGTCTTTTGAGGATATATGCTGGGCAAATTAAATTCAAGGCAAAGAGGTCAGCTCAGAAGGTTATATTGACTGTTTTGGAGGTTCCAAAGGGGTAATCTTTTTTTTTTCTTTCAGTTTTTTAATGTTTTATTGTAAATTATATGATAGTTTACATGGGAGAACTTTAGTTTTACATTCATTCCATCTTATATCATCTCACTGCCATGGTTCCAATCCCTTCCATGCATCACCAACCACCCAAAGGGTATATCCCAGAAACCCGCTCCCTACACTTCCCCCTCCCCCCCCAGTTTTCAGCCCACAGTCCCTTTCCCTCTCTGGGTCCAAAGTCCCCAGTCGCTTCATCACTCCACGTCATCACCA
>NW_006408551.1:1769808-1785544 GCF_000296735.1 Chrysochloris asiatica | reverse complement strand
CCATCTGCCTCCATTTTTCCTGCAGGTCTTTCTTTCAAGAGGTATCTTTTATTCTTCTAGCCGCTCCAGGCTGGTCTGCTCATCCTTTCAAGGGGAGATTTCTCATCTCTGGAGATCTGGATGTGGTTCCGGTTTCTACCTATAGTTTTATGTATTGCAAAGGCTCTGCAAGATGCCTCATTCACTGGGTACACTGTAGCCTCAATTTAGGTATTCCAATCAGTCATAGGCAGAAGACGGACTTATAAGCCTTCTAGTGTGGTGTTTCTGACTATTCCTTTCTCTCCCTCTCTAGTGTCTACTCTATATTATAATGCAAGGGAAACCAAGATTAAAACAAACAAAAAACAGTCAAGCATCTTAACATGATTCCCCCCCATTCCCACCATGACTCAATCCCTGTATCTCAGAGCCCTGCCGTTCCAAGGCTGTGCATATATCATCCTTTATCTCTGTCCCCAAAGGGGTAATCTTAATAGATCTTCTCAGAGAAGATGATCATGGGGGCCCATTATGAAAAAGTATTCAGAATTTTGAAAACTAAGTTGGTGAGAAAAAGGCAAAGAAAGTTTCTCTGAGGAATTTTTTTTTTCCTATAAGGCTAGTACTTGTATAGGAGCTCTGGTAGCGTAGTGGTTACAAATCGGGCTGCGAACCTCAGGGTCAGTAGTTCGAAACCACCAGCTGTTCCATGGGAGAAAGATGGGGCTTTCTGCTCCCGTAAAGATTTATAGTCTCAGAAACCCTGTACAGGGTCGCTATGAGTCGGAATCGACTCCACGGCACATAACAACAACAAGTACTTGTATACCTGCTCATTCCTGGAGGGTAGCAAAGCCTGTCCTATAAGAATTTGATTGGAAAACCATACCCTGTCCACCCACTACCCTAAACATAAAGACATCTTTTTGTCCCCAAAACTCAAAAAACATTTTAAAGAAACAAGATTTGAGTCTCTTAAGGATTCCAAAACAGAAGGCATTTAACTACTTACCAACAGATCAAAGAGTGCAGAATTCTTCATGGTTAGAGAAATGGAAACACCACCTTCAAAAGTGTATTGACCTAGGTAGGGGGTAGACACATCATAGTTCGGGTGTTGGGGAGGGCAATACACAAAAAGGGGTGGGGGTGAATGGCAGGGGCCATATTAATTAAGGAATTAAAATGAAGGAATTGAGACATATTAATCGAGGAACTGAAATAAAGAAATGAGACACGGGGGACCCTGAGCATGAAGAGCTCATTGTTCTAACAAAGTAACAATAAAATGTTTTCCTTGGATAGCAGAGCTACAAGGAAGAAATATTCTATGTACAGTCCCCTAGTTAATTTTTTCCTTTTGAATCATTCTCTGATTTATTCATGATTTTATTAGTATCCCTTTACTTTAGATTTTGACTCTCCTACACTTTAGAATATTTTTATTAAAAGTTAGAAGCCATATACTAACTACGTTTTATTCTACTTGTAATCATTGGTAGTTTTGATACTAAGATTTCTAGGAGACAGGATTTGTCAATTGAATTACTGCCAGCTTAGGCTTAGTGATTGTAAACATTCTTCCTTGTAACCTTAGTTTGGGACAATAAAGAATCCTTAAAAGCAACTAGGCCATAAATAAAGGCTATGGGTATATAGATACATAAATAAAAAGTTTGACTTAGATGTTCTTAAATTAATGATCAGTAAAATAGGGATGTTGTTTTCATAGCCTCAGTTTTTTAAATGTTCTGATAAGTGATATTTTTGTAGGCTATAAACAGATAGTGTAGGGAAGTAGTTAATGGAGAGTTAATTGCACCCAACAACTAAAATTAACAAGACTTAACAGACAAAGGTCAAGAAACATATGTGAAGGTTAACTTGCTTCTCAGAGAAAAGAATAGAAGTTATTTATGTAGGTACAAATGTTTTAACTAAAAGGTTTCAAGGCGCCAGGATATCTCTTGTATGTGTTGATGTAATGTGTCTTTGCTGTAACATCTCATCCCTGTTGCAAATCTAAGGGTCGTAGACCATGAAGAATGTGCCCCAGAATAGATTGTATTTTGAGGACATTGATTACTATGAAAACAATGTTTTTTGTAACGGTATATAAGAGGGTTGTGAGAGAGGAAGAGTAGAAGAATAATAAAGCATGTAGGAAGAAGAATAGAGGGGAAAGCAGGAGGGGAGAGAAAAGAATGGCAGAAGAATGAAAGCAGGAGAGGGAGAGGAGAAGAAGAGTAGAGAAGAAGAAGAAAGAATGAGAGGTAGATTAAAGAATAAGCAAGTAGAGTAAAGGAGGGGGAGTACAGAAAAGAATGAGAAGTAGAGTAAGATGAGAGTAAAGGGTAAAAAATGAAGGGAGAGAAGAAGAATAAAGAAAGAAAAAGAGCAGGGGAATGAAAGCAGGAGCAAGGGAAGGGAGTAATGAAGCAGAAGAAGAGGAAAGCAGGAGAGCAGGAGAGTGGAGTAAAGAAGCAGAAGAAGAGATGAGCAGGAGAGTAAAGAATGAGAGAAGAATAAAGCATGTAATAAGAAGATTTTGAATTCATCACGACTTATCGACTATGTGTAATTCTTTTTCCACCCACGCCCGCATCCGCCTTCGGGAACCCTGGAATAAGTTTGCTGGGGCTGGCTCTCGGCAGGTGAAAGAACAAGATAGATAGGGGAAGACTGAGGCAGGTTTGCATGGGCTAAATGTGACAGAGATAAAAAGTGATATATGCTCAACCGCTCAACCTTGGAACAACATGGCTCTTTAATACAGGGATCGAGGCATAGTCGGAAGAGGGGAAATATGTTAAGATGCTTGACTGTCTTATGACTGTGGTTTCCCTTGACTACTATTGTAAAATAGACATTTGAGTGGGATGAAAAGGAATACTGGGAAACATGATTACAGAAGGCTTGTAAGTCCATCTTCAGCCTATAACTGATTGGAATACCTAAAAGGGATTTTAGAACTTCCCAAGTGAAATAGGCCTCTTGTGGAGCTTTTGCAGTGTTTTGGATCTTAGGTGAAATCCTGAGCCCCATCCAGAACTATCTGAGGTGGGATATTCCTACTAGAAATGACAAGCAGATCAGCCTGGAGCAGCTAGAGCAACAGAAGATACATCTAAGAAAGATTAGCAGGAAAAATCCAAAACAAAAATGGTGGTATAATTGGCTACTACAAGAACAAGCAAGTTGTTCACAGGGGAGCTATCAAGGCAAGCAATCAAGTCCCTTCAGGACAAACCCCCCTCCAAGACTGAAACTCAAAGGGAACACATGAGCAAACATATAAGCTTACTGGTGACCACATTGGTCTACTGGTGAGTGGAAGATGGGGAGAGGCAGCAATGAAGAAATGGGCTGAGTTCAACCTGCTTCCATAGACTCCTGTTGACCTGGAGATGAGACAGAGAAGAGGAAGGGCTGGTTGGTCCGAAGTGTGGTGAGACCTGGGGACTCCTGAGCCCCTGGACAAGGATATAGCCACAGAGGGCTAGAGCTGAGAGTGAAGCATCCAGCTGATATGAAGTGAGGGGAGATGCTCAAGAACACCCAAACTTGCAGATAGTACCCATTTGATCTAGCCTTGATGGCCTGATAATCAGAACTTGACTAGAGGAAGATTAAAAAAAAATTTTTTTTTGGATAAAGGAAATGAGTATAAATTGCTACAGTTTTGATGAACTTGACCTATACTCATGGATGTA
Source organism: Chrysochloris asiatica (assembly GCF_000296735.1). NCBI lineage: Eukaryota > Metazoa > Chordata > Mammalia > Afrosoricida > Chrysochloridae > Chrysochloris > Chrysochloris asiatica. The sequence goes on along the minus strand of NW_006408551.1, from coordinate 1,781,849 downwards.
GTAGCTCAACATACCAACAGAGAAGGTAGGAGTCTTCACATCAAGTATCAATCCTATCTCCTTTGTTTACAGGGTAGATAAGGATGGGCAACTTAGACATTAGCTAACTAAAAGGAGGGGGCAATAAAGGCACGGAGTGACTGGCTTACAAGTTTTGAAGTGGGAGTTTAGTTTCAGAGTGTGTGAGGGAAGATAGAGTCCCCACTGAATAGTTTTCATCTTGTCTAGACGGGTCTGGTGAAAAGAGATGGGGAGATGTGCCCTGAAAACTTTCACTCAATCCACAATAAAAACCTTAAAAATAAATAAATAAATAAATAAGTCAGTGAAAACCCTATGGATGACAACAGAATGTTGTCCAGTACATTGTTGGAAGTAAGTTCTCTCAGTTGGAAAATATTCAAAATATACAATGGACTCCACAATGGAGTTAAGTAACAATCATGAAGATGGCATGGGACCAGGCAACCTTTCGTTCTGTTCTCCAGAGCGACCTCATTATTAAATCTTAACTGATTCTCTGAATGAAGATAATTTTATCATTTTTTCCTGTGGCTAGTTAGCATAATGTAATAACTTTTGCTTCATGGAAAATTCCCCTTTTTAATCTGATGACAGAAGCCCTCTTTTTCTTATGTGAGCATGTTGGGAGTCCAGAGTCCCTTGGAAGCATACATTCTCAGTTGTGGCTAAGTGTTCCTCAAACAATGTGTTATTTAATCTTCATGAAAACCCTATCAAGTCTAATGAAGTTTCCAGATCAGACTACTGAGATGAAGAAAGGCTAAGGCTCCTTTGGTTTATATAAGGACAGACCAAGCTTCAAACTTTCTCTCTGTTTACTGTTCTACTCTGATTGTACCTGTTTAATGACCTCATTAAGTTAAGAAAATAAATAACAGAATGAGCTCAGAAAAAAAAAAAAAGAGAGATGGGGATAAGATTCTTATGATTCAATAGTGAGTAATTGTTATCATGACTAATTGCGATAGTCACAACTGTAAAGGTAGAAGTTTTGTAACAACAACGGGAGAGTAGTTAATCTTATAGTCCAGAAACAGAGGACCCTAGGACCATCAAGGGAGAAGAGAACAAGCGGAATGCATGATCCTATCCAGAGAAGCAGTGACACCAGAGATGGAGGCAGAGATGAGGACATGGAGAGAAGGAGTAGCTGAGGACTCTGGACTTATGGAAAGAGAAGGACTGAGTGCTGGCAGCCAGGAGGCAGGCTTGCAGAATGTGCCCTTTGGTTGTTTAAATTATTGCATATATCTGAGTGTTTTTGTGTACATCTCCCCCCTCCTCAAAAAAAAACCTACAAAAAAACAAAGTGAATGGAAGCAAATACTATTGAATGATGATGCATAGAGGAGATTATAATCATTGCAATGAAATGATGGCGTAAAGCTGATGTTTTCCTACATAAACTATCACTCAGTTCACAATAAAAACTTAAAAAAAGAAAATGAAAAAGTGTAACTGACCTAGTAGGAAGATATGTCAAGAAACAATAGTTTCACATTTTGATATTTTTGTTTATTAATGGTTTCTATGATGTAATAGCAATACTTTTTTAACTTACCCTGGTATTCATGGATATTTACAATACTTTTAAATCCATATGTAGAAAGATCCTCTGACAAACCTATATATATTTGCTGGTACAGTCCCATTTGCCTTCCTACACCTGTTTAGCTTGCAAATCTATCTATATATTCACTTGTTAATTACAGTTGTTACTGTTATTGCAGGATTGTGTATGTAATATATTTACCTTTGCTTCCTAAAATTCTTGTGCTGCTCCTAGTATCTGCCTTTGTCTTAATCATTTTGTGCTCACCTCCCCTTATTTTATTTTCATGCATTACATTTTGTGAAGTAAGATGTTATGTGATTTGTACATGGTGCAAACACCATAGTATAATATAGACAGTCCCTGGATTACAAAGGAGTTATATTCCTAAATTTGTCTTTGAGTTGCATCTGTATGTAATTTTGAATAGTTAGGTATAGTTTATATCTAATGTCAGTCAAATGCTTGTCTTAGAACATAGTATATAGTATACCTTTCTAAGCAAAAAAAATATTAAAGAAACACCTCCAGGTATACTAAAGCATCTTTAACATAAGCATTGAGTAAAGATGATAACAATGTTTAGATCTTTGTCCCAAAGTAGCACCCATTTGTTATTAGGAGTTATTATATGTATCTCAACATTTTAATATAATAGGCTTTATACCACATATATAATCACAGATATATGTTAGAAAGATACCTAAACAGACTTTATGTGATTCATGACCATACTAAAGAAAGATGTTTCTAAACATGAAACAAAACCCTGAAGCTATTGTGATCACATAAACACTGAAGATTTATAAATGGAAAGAAAAAGATGAGTTTGATGTTTATATTTATAAAGTTACATGTCTGCATTGACTTCTTTCTTTAAAAAATGCAGTCATACTATAAATGCTCTTTTGTAATCTACTTTGACACACTTTAATAGGTTGGGGGGGAAAAAGGGCAGCAGGCAAGCATATACATCCTCAGAAGTAGTTTCTGAAGAAAACTTCTGAGATTTTGTTTTCCTTAGGATCAAAAATCCTCTTTCTTGGTTTTCATTCCCTGTTTGCCATTTCAATAGTGTCTCCTTTCACAACTGAGGAGCAGTGCTCATGCTGCTGTCTGCAGCTCAAACTCCAACTGGAATTATGCCCACTTGTCCTTTTAAAATCCTTTAACTCTCTCTTCCTACTATATGCAGGATATACCCCTGTGCACAATATCAGTCTTTCCTCCCATTGTCAAATTAATGAATTCCATACCAAAGAAATTACATTGGTGAATGCCCATTATTATTTTTAAATAAGTTAGGGGCAAAGCAGGTGGTGGAGAAGAGAGCCCTCTTCTACATACCTCCCCCCATCACTGGCAGCCTCTCACCCTGATAGTCCTGTCTGCAGTTGCTGGCTTTGCAGAAACAGAACTGGATCTTTCCCAGGTTTCCCTCCCCCATCTACTTACTACCCTTTTCAAAGGGGAAGTCTGTGCTGAGCTCTTTCCCTTGCCAACCCTCATCAAACCTTTTTGCCAAATAAAAAGAGAGCCAAACATGGACTTTCCAGGCTTGTGACAGTTCCTTAACATTAGGACAAATCTGTTTCTTGGGGTCACAGAGTGAAGACAGCAGGTCAAAGTGCTCATTCACATCCCACCTCCCTTGGGAAAACTATAAAAACCAGTTTGGCTTTCATTAAGGGAAAGTCTGTTATTCCTAGGAGGAGCAAAAGTCTGTGTTATCACTGTTTCCAATCATACCAGATGCTGAGAGAAAGCCTAAATTCATTATTCCTCTAACTCCCTCCCACCCCCCACCCCCCCAAGCCTTATGTCCCCTTCCAGGAATTAGAATTCATCTCTTCATGCTACAGGCAATATGCTGAGCAATGGAGTCACCAACAGAACTCTCCAGCAATTTCCAGGGGAGACCTGAAGTAACACCCTTTTTTGTGAATTGGAAAAAGGGAACAGATTTTGATTTCCCTTATACTCTGACAGAAACCGAAGAATTTTAGGATTCTGGTCTGATGTCCTTCCAACTAAATGGAGTTAGCATAGTACCTGAGTGGGAACATGTGTGAGTGGATGAGTGAATGAAGATGTCAGAAGTGTTCATAATGGGGCACGAGGAAGTTTGGGGTATTATAGGAACAGAATGTGCTGGCCCAGTCCCTGAGCTATGCCTAAGCCCCTCCCACTTCCCACTTCTAGTGGAAAGACTGCACAATGCTGGCAGTCACTTCTGTTTGGCTTCTAGGAACTCATGACTAATTCAGAGAGTGTGTGTTTGGAAGGTAGGGGTGTCTTCCTTAAAAACAGAGATTTCCAGGGTAACAACTTGGAGAAGTCAGTCCCACTCAGCCAGGGAGTCTCTTTTCTGACTCCCTCAGAGCTTTGAGGGGAAAACAGACCAGAGGCTAACACTACCCCTTGCCACATTTCCCTAAATCAAGAGCAGTGTCTGGGCCAACCCTAACTTGGTTATAACGTACAGTTTTCTCGCCTCCCAGTTTCCAGTTCTAGATCCTAGACTTGCCCTTTATGTAGCATGATGTCCAGCCCTCCAGGCTACACCATCCTTTATTCTCAGCCCCCTCAACCCAATTCCATGGGGTAAGGGAGCTGTCAGAGGGTGGGTGACGGTTTAGAGATGAGAATCCCCTAGGCTTAGAAACCTCCACAAACCTTTTTGCCTTCCATTCATACCCCATGACCTCCACATCATTAAAAAATCATCTCAGGAAAGGAATAGCCAGAAACATCACCATAGAGAGCTTGTAAGTCTGTCTTCTGCCTATAACTGATTGGAATACCTAAAATGGGGCTACAACGTGCCCAGTGAAGGAGGCTTCCTGCGGAGCCTCTGCAATACATAAGACTATAGGTGGAAGCCTGAACCACATCCAGATCTTCAGAGATGGGAAATTTCCACTTGAAAGGATGAGCAGACCAGCCTGGAATGACTAGAAGAACAGAAGATACTTCCTGAAAGAAAGACCTACAGGAAAAGTACAAAACAATAGGGGCAGGCCAACTGTTACTACAAGAACAAACAAGTTGCTTGCCCAGGAGACATCAAGGCAAGTGGTCAGGTCCCCTCAGTGCAAACCCCCTTCCAAGACTAAGACTCAATGGAAATACACCCTCTGATTGGTGACCACGCTTGTCACTGATAAGGGGAAGTGAGGGAAAAACAGCAATGAAGCGGCGAGCTAAGCCCTACAATGTTCAATAGACTTCTGTGAACCCGGGTGAAGACCTGGTTGGTCAGCAGTGTGGCAAGACCTGAGGACTCTTGGGCTCAGAGTCAGTGACATAGCCACAGAGGACAAGAGTGGAGAGTGAAGCATTCAGCTGATAAGAAGGAAGGGCATATGAATAAGAATACCCACACTTACAGATAATACCCATTTGACCTGGCTTCGATGACTGTATGATCAGAGCTCAACTAGAAGAAGAAAGAAGAGGAAAAAAAGAGTAATCTGATACAATTTGATGAACTTGACCTACACCTATGGATGCAGTACCTCAAAAGAGGGAACAAATCCTTACAGCAAGAATTATTCCCACCCCCTCCACACACAGAGTAGACAGGGATAGGCAACTTGGACATTGGCTACCCAAAATGGGGAGAGGGGCTACAAAGGCAAGAAGTGACTGATTTACAAGCTTTCAAGAGGGAACCTAGATCCAGAGGGCCTGGAGGAAGGTAGAATCTCCAGTGAGTAGTATCCAATCTGTCTAGGCGGGGCTGATGAAATGAAATGCAGATCAATCTCTTGTGATACAATAGTTAATAATTGTTATCAGGACTGATTGTGAGGGTTGGAAATGTAAAGGTAGATGTTTTATAGCAAGGAGGGGAGAGATTAACTTCCCAGTCTAGGAGTGGAGGTCCCTAGGACCATCAACGGAGAAGAGCAGAGAGTGGTACCCTACCCAGAGAAGCAGTGATGCCTGAGATGGAGACAGAGACAATGACGTGGAGCGATGGAGCAGCTGGGGACTTCAGATCCAGAGAGGGAGAGGAACTGTGTGCTGAAGACCAGGGGTGTGTGGGGGGCAGGCTTGTGGGGTATACCCATTGGTTGGTTGATGATGCATGGAGGGGATTGTAACCATGGTAATGAAACGGTATGTGATAGAATGAATGTAAAACTAATGTTCTCCCATGTAAACTATCACATAATACACAATAAAACATTTTAAAAAATCATCTCAGAAATCAAAACTTTACCCTAGTATTATAGATTTAATTAAAAATATTCCTATACAACAAATACTGGCCTCTCTCAGTCTGGAGCAAAGAAGAGGGAAGAAAATCAAAGACACAAGGAAACAATTAAATCCAAAGGGCTAATGGACCATGAAATCCTTAGCCTCCATGATCCTGAGACCAGAAGAACTAGATGGTGCCTGGCTAACTCTGCTCAGAGCTCTGGAAGAGATCGCAATAGGAAGTCCTGGATAGAATAGGAGAAAATGTAGAACAAAATGCAAAATGATTAAAAAAAAAACAAAAACATGCTTACTGGTCTGATAGAGATGGGTAGAACCCATGAGGTAATGGCTCTTAGACACCCTTCAGTCCTGGAACTGATTTCCGTTTTCAGCCTACAACAGACAGGCCAATAAGGTGACCAGTAACATCAGGGAGGTAAGTACTCCATAAAACAATCAACCACAGAGACTGAAAGGGCAATAATTGCCAAGAGATAAACCTCAAGAGGCAGGAAGGGATAGGAAAGAAGAAAGAACAGAAACATAAGCTCAGGGAGGAAGTGGGAAGAGTGCTGTTACATTGTGAGAATTGCAATCAATGTTAGGGATCAAAATGTTTATGAATGGAAAACCAATTTGCTCTGTAAACTTTCACCCAAATCACATAAAATTAAAACAAAATATTTCTATACAAATTCTTCTCCCAAAATATATGAGTATAGAGGGGAGACCAGGTTGTAGGAAGAGAACAAGAAAGTCAAAGAGCTCCGGAGTTTTTGCTCTCAGAACGGATTTTTCATTTTGGGGCAGGCAGAACACATATTGTAACCCTTTGCACACATTCCTGCATCTCCCCCTCTGAGAGATGACAAATCACAGGGGAAAAGAGCTGGGTCAGCTTGGATCAGGGAGTGGGGGCTGGTAGAAGGGGTAGTCATGATGTCATTGTGGGAACAGAGAGAGTTAGTCACGCAGCAGTCCCTGCACATACACTCTGACTCAAGTTAACTGGCTCTAAGGGGGGTTGTTTGGGTGCCTGCAGAATCTCTTGGGAGGCTGAAGAGCATTGTACAAATAAGATTTTAAAGCCTGAGGCTCTGCTGTTTCCTGACTACGCGACCTGAAGCAACCTATTTAAAGACCCTAAGTCTCAGTTTGCTTTTCTGTAAAACTACACCCCACAAGGTGGTTGTTGATATTAACAAGGTAAACTATTTGGCAACTTTTACTATTTTAACATGGAGTCCTGGTGGCACAGTGGTTAAAAGCTCAGCTGCTAACCAAAATGTTCAGTTCAAACACATCTGGTGATTCAGAAGGAGACAAACCTAGTGATCTACTCCCATAAGGATTACAGCCAATAAAACCCCATGGGGAGTAAATAGGAGCAGGGTGGGGTGGGGTCAGGGGAGGCAATACACAAGGGTAGGGAGGAGGGGAGGGCTGTGGGAAGATAGAGAAAGACATTAGTAGGTATGCATGCGCTGAATAGAATAGAGGGCTCTATGACGTCTGCACACCCTTGGAACAGCAAGGCTAAATGATATAGGGATTGAGACACAGGCTGAAAGGGTAAAGGAGCAGTTATAATGTTAAGATATTTGACTGTTCACAAAAGGACAAATATTGTATAAGACCATTATTATAAAAGCTTAAGAAAAGATGTCCATACTAAAGGGGAGAAAATTTTTTTTTTACTCTCTGTTGCTTATCACTGATGGGAGAGAAGGGACAGTAAGGCACAGGTTGAGGATAATAACATCATAGCTTGGGTGAGGAAGGAAAGGGAAATACATGAGAAGGGGGAGGGGGATGGAAGAACAAGGAAGATAGGGGAACACATAGGAAGGTTTGCATGTGCTAAATGGGCCAGAGGTAAATAGGGATGTATGCTCAACCTCCGAACAACAGGGCTCTGTGATACAGGGGTCAGATCATAATCTGAATGTGTAAAAAGAGGAGAAATAATGTTAAGGTGATAGACTGTTATGTCTATAGGCTTCCCCTGCCTACTGATGTAAGATAGACACTTGAGTGGGATAGAAAGGATTATCAGGAAATACGATTACAAAAAATTTGTAAGCCCGTCTTCAGCTTATAATGGATTGAAATATCTAAAAGGGGTTTTAGTGAAATAGGCTTTTTGTGGACCCTTTGTTGAGTATAGGGCCTTAGATGGAATCCTGAACCCCATACAGAACATTCTGAGGTGGGATATTCCCACTTGAAAGGACATGCAGACCAGCCCAGAGAAGCTAGAGGAACAGAGGCTACTTCTTGAAAGAAGGACTAGCCGGAAAAGAAAAGAAAAGAAAAAAAAAAAGCAGATGTTTGGCTATTACAAGAACAAGCAAGCTGTTCATCTGGGAGCCATCAAAGGAAGCCACCAAGTCCCTTCAGGACAAACTCCCTTCCAAGACTGAAATTCAAAGGGAATATACGAGCAGGCTTGTAAGCTCACTGGTGACCACACTAGTCTGCTTGTGAGTGGAAGTGGGAGATAGGCAACAATGAAGACATGGGCTGAGCTTGACCATGTTTCATAGACTCCTGTCGACCTTCATATAAGAGAGAGAAGAGGAAAGGCTGGTTGGTCCAAAGTTTGGGGACACTTGGACACTGATCTAGCCATTGGGGGCTAGAGCTGAAAGTGAATTGTCCAGCTGATATGAAGTGGGGGGAGATGCGTAAGAACGCCCAAACTTGCAGGTGGTACCCATCTGACCTAGCTTGGATGGCTTGATGATCAGATCTCTACTAGAGGAAGATAAAAAAAATTTGATACAGGAAACAAGTGTAAATTGCTACAATTTGATGAACTTGACCTTAACTTATATAGATGTAGTAGCACAAAATACCAACTGAGAGGGAAGGGGTCTTCAAATTAAGCATAATCCTTGATTATGGGTAACTCAAACATTGGCTACCTAAAATTGCAGGGGTGAGGGTGGGGCGGGTGGGGAGGCTGTAAAGGCAGGAAGTGACTGGCTTACAAATTTTCATGAGGGAGTTTAGTTTCAGAGTAAGCAGGGAAAAGCAAAATTCCCACTGAATACTTTCTGTCTTATCTAGATGGGTCTGGTGACGGGAGATGGGGATAGGAGTCTTTCGATTTAATAGTGAGTAATTGCTATCATGACTAATTGTGATGGTCACCACTGTGGAGGTAGAGGATGTGTGGCAAAGTGGGGAGTAATTAATTTTACATTCCAGGAACTGAGGACCCTAGGACCAGCACGAGGAAAGAGCATGAGTGGAGCATGGGATCCCAACCAGAAAAGTGGCAACACCAGAGATGGAAGCAGAGGTGATAGTATGGAGAGATAGAACATCTGAGGACTCTAGACTCATGCAAGGAGAAAGGTTGTGTGCTGATGGGTAGGGGTTGGTTTGCAAAATGTGCCCTTTGGTTGTTTAAATGATTACATATTCCTGCATGTTTTTGTGTACTTCAAAAAAGGGGATTGTAATCATTACAATGAAACAAGATGCGATTGGTTGAGAGCAAAACTGATGTTCTGCCATGAAGACTATCACTGAATTCACAATAAAAGCTTAAAAAAAAAACAAAAAAAACATTTGGGGCAGGGTTTTTTTGTTTTTTTTTTTTAAAAAATTTAAGGTTTTTATCGTGGATTGAATGAAAGTTTACAGGGCACATCATCAGTTTCACATTCAACAATTCATATAACTTGTTTCGTTACATTGATTATAATCCCTTCCATATACCATCAGTTAAAAGTATTTCTCTTTGTCCACTTTAGCTTTTTTTTAAAAAACACACAAACAAAAAAACCCACTCAGGCATATATAATAAATTACATCTCCAAAGGGCACATTCTGCAAGTCTGCTCCTGGCCACCAGTTCTTAGTCCTTCTCTTCTTAGTTGATGAATCTAGAGTCCTCCATGCCCCCATCTCTACCTCCATCTCTGGTGCTGCTGCTTCTCTGGATAAGGTCCCAGATTCTATTTGTGTGTTCCTCTCTTGATGGTCCTAGGGTCCTCTGTTTCTGAACTGTAAGATTAATCACTCCCCTTTTTTTTGTTACAAAACTTCTACCTTTACAATTGTGACAGTCGCGATTAGTCATGATAACAGTTATTCACTACTGAATCTTACGAATCTTATCCCCATCTCCTTTCACCAGACCCATCTAGACAAGATGATAACTATTCAGTGGGGACTCTTTCTTTCCCCCCACACTCTTAACTAAGCTCCCTCTTGAAACCTTGTAAGCCAGTCACTTCGTGCCTTTATTATCCTCTCATTTTAGATAGCCAATGTCTAAGTTGCCCGACCCTATCTACCCTGTGCACAGAGTGGATAGCATTGATACTTGATTTGAAGACTCTTTCCCTTTCTGTTGGTATTTAGAGTAACTACTGCTCTGAGTATAGGTCAGGTTCGTCATGAAGATGTATCTTCTGTCACTGTAGCTGTTCCAGTCTGCTTGTCCTTTCTAGTGGGAATGTCTCACCTCACAAGGTTGTGGATGGGACTCAGGATTCCACCTAAGGTCCTATACTCTGTAAAGGCTTTGCACAAGGCTTATTTCACTGGGCAAGTTGTAGAACCCCTTTGCGGTATTCCAATCAGTTATAGGCTGAAGATGGGCTTACAAGTTTTCTCTAATCATGCTTCCATACATTCCTTTCTATACCACTGAAGTGTCTATTTTACAATAGTAGGCAAGGGAAAATAATATTCATAAGGCAGTCAAGGATTATAGTATTATTTACCCTCTTCAAGCTATACCTAGATCCATGTATGCCAGAACCCTGTTGTTCCAATGGGGCAGGTTTTACTCTGTCACCTGGGCCCACTGTGAGTTAAAATTGATACAGCACCTAACAACACTGTTTCACCCAATGCTTTCCTGACTGCTTAGTTCTTAGAATGCAATTCAATCCCCTATGTCATCAGAGGACCTGAGTGCTCACTTCATAAATGCTATCCTTCATAAGAACTACCATCTTTCACACTAACACCTCGAAGTACCCACTCTCTGTTTCTCTCTAAGGGGAGGAGAGTTATTTGCTTTCTTAAACTCTACCCTTTTCTTTTGAATTCTCCATATCTGTGTTCTCTTCTCCTCGTTACTATCTTCAGCTCCTGTCCTTCCCTCATTATCCTCACTAGTTCCTTTTTCTTTCATCCCAGTTGAGGTTCTAGGGACAGAGGCTTAGTAGGCAGGGCTGGAGCAAAACTCAAGAGTCTTAGTTTCAAGTAATGCATCAAAGGGGCAAGATGGCAGACAAGGCAGAAAGTCTGTGTGAACCCTCTGCAGCATGGATATGGAAAAACAGACATGACAGATACAGAATTTTGTCCTAGAACCCTGAGCTTCAGATAAGGGGATAGAGAAGTAAATCAAGTTCTTACTGGGAGAGAGTTGAGCAGACATGGAAGAGAGACAGCCATCTTGAGTGTTTGTGAGCAGCTTCAGGGATATGAAAATATATTTGCATTGCAGAAATCTACTTGTGGTTCACAGTGACAAAGGTACAAATTTGTTTTTTATCTTCTGGTTCCCCACACTCCTCTGGTGACCAGAGGCGACGCTGGTTTCCACCAGCTTACCCTCTCAGGGAAGCTCCTGCTTTCCAGGCAATCAGAGCCAGGTTGTGAGTCCCACTAAAGTGGGAGAAGCTATTTGAATTATCCCCACTCAGGTGGTTACTGCTCCAAATCTGCAAAGTTGGCCCTGGCCATCCCTGGACTAGCTCTCACTAGGAGAAGTGGCTGAATGGACATGTGGGGTAGAGAAAAAGGAAAAGAAAAGAAAAACTGGTTATCTGGGTGGGTCAGCCATGCACAGCAGGATCATCCTGAACTTTCTGTGGTGGCTATGAAGGCAAGAGTCCAGACCTTTATTGCTAGAGAGGAAGCAATAGCCAAGTTCTTTTTTTCTTCTTCTTCTTTCTTTATTGTGATGGTGGTGTGCCATTGAGTTGGTTCTGACTCATAGTGACCCTGTATAGGGTTTTTGAGGCAGTAAATCTTTTTTTGTGTGTGTGTAAGTTTTTATTGTGAATTATGTTATAGTTTACATGGTAGAACATTAGCTTTACATCCATCCTATCGTATTTCATTTCATTGCCATTGTTGCAATCCCTTCCATGCCTCATCAAATATCCAAAGGGTATAGCCCGCTCAACAAAATCCTAGCCAACAGAATTCAGCAACACATCAAAAAGATAATACATCATGATCAAGTGGGATTCATATCAGGGATGCAAGGATGGTTCAA
>NW_006408551.1:1765476-1766703 GCF_000296735.1 Chrysochloris asiatica | reverse complement strand
CAAGTGTAGGTGTTCTTGTGCATCTCCCCTCACTTCTTATCAGCTGGATGCTTCACTCTCCACCCTAGTCCTCTGTGGCCATGTCACTGTCTCTGGGCCCAGGAGTCCCCTTGAGGCAGTAAATCTTTATGGGAGCAGAAAGCCTCACCTTTCTTCCATGAAGTAGCTGATAGATTTGAACTGATGACCTTGCAGTTAGCAACCCAATGTGTAACCACTACGCTACTTACTATATATATATATAATTTTTGCTGCTGTTTTCTGGTTTGTTTGCTTGTTTTCCTTCTCTTTCGTGGGTGTGTTTTCTCTTCTTGCCTCACCCAACAGGAAGCAGTCACAACCGTATCCTCCTCAGCCTCACCAATTGGGCTACAGTCAATATCAACTGCTGTAAACTGGATTAATGACAACAACCAATGTTAGTTAAATTCACCTTGCACAAACAGTGAACAGAGTGCAACTTACAAGATTGTCTCTTGATCACATCCTCATGAAGGCATGTGGTGAGTGACAGCCCTGGACATCAACTTAATATAAATGCAACCACACCACAATGTTTTGAAAGCAGCAGAAAATTTTGGTTCATATGAAAAAACAAGACAGAGTAACTCAATCAAATGACCAAGCAGAGTTTGGAAACATTTTTGAGGGAAAAGAGACACTAGAACTACTTGAAAAATAATTTAGGAATATTATATTTAGGTACTTCCAAACTATTGACAGTAAGATCAAGGAAAACAAAGAAGAATTCAGAAAAACACTGTAGGAACAATCAAACAAAACCGATAAAGGATTTGTTGTTGTTAAGTGCCATTGAGTCAATTCTGACCTATAGTGACCCTGTATAGGGCTTCCAAGAAGCAGCTAGTGAGCTTGAACCACTGACGTTGCAGCTCAAATGACTTTGCAGTCTGACACATTAGCCCACAGCACCACACCAGGATTAGAGAAAGTATAAAACCTGCAAAGAGAAATCCACTAGATTAATACTAAGAGATCAGAAATGAACATTACACTGAAAGTAGAAAGAAGTACATTACAAAGAAGTAGATTTGAATCATTGGAAGCCAGAATTAGTGAGCTTGATGATAAATCTCTCAATACTAGTAAGCTAGAAGAACAATCAGAAAAAATAATGAAAAAATCTGAAGGAAGCCCAAGACAACATGAAGAGGAATAACCTACAGGTGATCAGAATTCCAGAACAGGAAGAGATAAAGAAAAGCA
>NW_006408551.1:1757766-1762561 GCF_000296735.1 Chrysochloris asiatica | reverse complement strand
GGTAGCCAGGAGCAGACTTGCAGAATGTACCCTTTGGAGATGTAAATTATTATATATGCCTGAGTGGGTTTTTTTATTTATGTGTTTTTCAAAAAAAGCTAAAGTGGATAGAGAGAAATACTTTTAACTGATGGTTTATGGAGGGGATTATAATCAATGTAATGAAACAAGTTATATGAATTGTTGAATGTGAACCGATGATGGGCCCTGTAAATTTTCACTCAATCCACAATAAAAACTTTAATAATAATAATAAAAAAAGAACAATATAACCAGCAAAACTATCCCTAAAACACAACAACGAAATCAAGTAATGTATCAAAATGTTTCTAATAATTCTTTGAAAGATGGAATTACTGGTGGTTTTCCTTTTGTTCCCTGGTTATTTTGGTATTTTCCAAATTTATTATAGTTGTTGTAGTTGTTGTTAGGTGCAATTGAGTCAGTTCTTACTCATAGCGACCCTCTCACAACAGAACAAAACACAGTCTAGCCCTGCACCATCTTTACAACCATCGCCATGCTTGAGTCCATTGCTCTTGTCATTGTGTGAATCCATCTTGGAGGCCTTGATTCAAAAGTCTGTAATGAATGTAGAACATAGTTTAACTTTGGTAAGATATCTTAATACAAGCACCAATAGGAATAATGCCCTTAGAGGTAAAAAATTAGAAACAAACTCAGTCCAAATGTAGAAAATAAAACTCTGAAAACAAATAAAAAGCCTGTACACTATTTCTTCATAAGTTTATACAATTCAATGAGTATGATGGTGTGGCGCTGTGGTTTAATGCGCTAGACTGAAAAGCCATTTGAACTGCAAGGTCGGTGGTTCAAGCTCACCAGTTATTCCTCAGAAACCTTATTCAGGGTTGCTATGGGTTGGAATAGACTCCACAGCACTTAAAAACAACAACAATGAGTATGATGATACCCTTAGATTTGAAAATAACTAACAAAATACATATTTAATATAGAAATACTCAAAAGTAGATATAAATAAATGAAGATTCTACCATCAGAAAATATTATTGTTATGTGCCATTGAGTCGGTACCGACTCATAGCGACCTTATGCACAGCAGAACGAAACACTGCCCAATCCCGTACCAACCTCATAATCAGTGCCACACTTAATCCCATTGATGCCATTGTGCCAACCCATCTTATTGAGGGTCTTCCTCTTTTTCCCTGACCCTCCATTTTACTAAGCATAATGTCCTTCTCCAGAGATTGGTCCTTCCTGGTAACATGTTTGGAGAATAGAGACGAAGTCTGTCCATCCTGGCTTCTAAGGAGCACTCTGGCTGTACTTCTTCAAACACAAATTTGTTTGTTCTTCTGGCAGTCTTCTAATATTCTTCTCCAACACCATGATTCAAATGCATTGATTCTTCTATAGTCTTCCTTATTCACTGTCCAGTTTTCACATACGTATGATGTGATTGAAAATACCATGACTTGGATTAGACACATATTAGCCCTTAAACTGATATGTTTGCTATTTAATGTTCTAAAGAGGTCTTGTGCAGCAGATTTGCCTAATGCAATACGTTGTTTGATTTCTTGACTGCTGCTTTCATGAGTGTTCATTGTAGATCCAAGAAAAATGAAGTCTTTGACAACTTCAATATTTTTTCCAATTATTGTGATGTTATTTATTGATCCAGTTGTGAGGATTTTTGTTTTCTTCACATTCAGGTGCAATCTATACTGAAGGCTGAAGTCTTTGATCTTCATCAGTAAGTATTCAAATCTGCTTTTCTTTAGTAGTCAATAAAGCACAAGTAAACATATTTCTGTTATTCTCTGCTTTCAGCCAAGATCCATCTACAATCAACAATGATATCCCCAGTTCCACATCCTCTTCTGAATCTGGCTTGAATTTCTGGCTGTCCTCTGTCGATGTACTGTTGCAGCTGTTTTTTAATTATCTTCAGCAAAATTTATTTGCATTTGATAGTAATGATACTGTTCAGTGATTTCCAGATTCTATTGGGTCAACTCTCTTTGGAATGGGCACATACATGGATCCCTTCCAATCAATTGACCAGGTACCTGTCTTTCAAATTTCTTGGCATAGATGACTGAGTGCCTCCAGAGCTGCATCAGTTTTTGAAAGACTCGATTTGTATTCCATCAACTCCTGCAGCCTTGTTTTTCACCTATGCCTTCAATACAGTTTAGATTTCTTCCTTCGGTACCATCTGTTCTTGATCAGATGCTACTTCTTGAAATAATTGAATATCAGCCAATTCTTTTTGGTCATCTTCTTTTGATAATTTCTGCATCGTTAAATATTATTCCCATTGTTGTTGTTGTTGTTAGGTGCCATCCAGTTGGTACTGACTCATAGCAATCCTACATACAATAGAACAAAACACTGCCCAGTCCTGCGCCAACTTCACAGTTGTTGCCACGCTTGAGTCCATTGATGCTGCTACTTTGCCTATCCATCTCGCTGGGGGTCTTTCTCTTTTCCTCTGACCCTCCACCTTACCAAACATGATATCCTTCTCCAGCGACTGGTCGAATCCTCAATATTGCAAGTCAAGAAGGCTTAAGGTTTTTCTGCAGTTCTTTCAGCTTGAGAAATGCTAAGCATGTTCTTGCCTTGTAGTTTTCTAACTCCAGGTCTTTGCAATTTCATTATAATACTTTACTTTGTCTTCTTGAGTTGCCCTTTGAAATTCTCTGTTCATCTCTTTTAATTCCTCATTTCTTTCACTAGCTTTTGTTCTCTACATTCAAGATCAAACAGTTGCAAACATCCATTAACAATCAGAATATGAAATGTATGAAGAATGAGTCTAGGAAAATTGGAAGTTGTCAAAAAGAAATAAAACACATAAAGATCAATATTCTAGGCAGTAGTGAGCTGAAATGGACTGGTGTTGGTTATTCTGAATCTCACAGCAAGTATGTTGGGAATGATAAATTGAAGAGGAATAGTGTCACATTCATTGTCAAAAAGAATACTTCAAGATATATCTTGAAGTACAATGCTGTCTGTGATAGGATAATATTCATATGCCTGCCAGGAAGACCAGTAATACCACTACTATTATTTAAATTTATGTACCAACCACTAAAACCAGTGATGATGAAATTGAAAAATTCTAGCAACTTTTTTAGTCTGAAAATGATCAAACATGCATTAAGATGCATTGATAATTACTGGTAATTTGAATGCAAGAGTTAGAAACAAAGAAGAAGGACATGTAGTTGGAAAATATGGCCTTAGTGGTATAAATAATGCTGGAGATTGTATGATAGAATTTTGTAAGACCAGTGACTTATTATTATAATTAGAAGTGGGCAATTTTTATTCAGAAAAAAATACATTAAAACTTTTATCAGATAAAAATAAAAAATTTCAATTGGTTCATGTCACATTATCAAAAGACTAGGAACATCAGGGGGTGAAGACTGAAAGAAGAAAGGCAGAGATGAGGACGGAGCCTGCAGGGGACTGTGCAGTAGCTAATCCCAGCACTCCATCATGACCTGGGTGCATCAGCCTTGGTAATGGCCTTGTCATGGCCTCTCATTCTTTGGTCAGAGACCCTCTGTCTTTCCTTGCCTGTCACCAGTCATTTGGAACTTAGTCATCCAATGTTACTCAGTTGAGTTTTGAGTGGATGAGGACAAGTAGCTGAGGGCAGCAATGAGTCAGGAGTACATCACTCCTCTCCCCCACCTTGATCCTGGGATGCAAAGAGTTTCCCTGTGGACTCCTACCCTTTCAGCCTCTAGTGTGAAGAAAAGCTCAGAATTGTGGGTTTACTGAGAAAATCAGTAACCTTTTCCTTATCCCTATCTCTGCTTCACAGTGCATTTGAATGGTGTGCAAATGGTGTGCTATGTAAGAATAACAGAGGACCCTTTTGTGTTTCCTCAGAAACCCTAGTCATGATGTAGGATAACCATGAACTACTAACCACAAGGTCAGCAGCTCAAACCCACCAGTTGCTTCATGGGAGAAAGATGAGGCTTTCTGCTCCAGTAAAGGTTTACAGCCTCTGAAATCCTACACAGGGTCAATATGACTCAATGACAGTGGGCCAGTCTTTCCTAACTACTGAAAGAAGACCGCTCTAAGCTTCAGCATGGTGTGTGGAAATAGGCAATGCAGTCAGCAGAGGAGCCCTGGTGGTGAAGTAGTTAAGCCTTTGGGCTAACTGAAAGGGTCTGTTGTTTGAACCCACTATCCACTCTGTGTGAGAAAGATGTGCTGTGTCGGTAAAGACACACTATGGGGCATTTCTACTTTGTCCAATAGGGTTGCTATGAGTTGGAACCATGGGTTTGGCATGAGTTATAGAGTCAGCATGGTGATTAGGGTTATAGGCCATTCCATTTAAGATCTCCTTGTCCTTGATAAATTTCCTTCTCTAGGCCTCCATTCTCCCTCATAGAATTGTTGGAGAATGAAATCAGATAATAGATAAAGTGTCTAGCACTAGTTATTAGTCGATTCCAACTCCTGGTGATTCCATGTGTGCATTTTAAAAGCAAAGAACTGGACTTGTCATCTAAGATGCTTCTGGCTGAGTTTGAACCTCCAGTCTTTTGGTTAGTCAAGCATTCCACTATTTGCATTACCCGGGACTCCTAGAATATAATGTTTTTGTTGTTATATACCGTTGAGTTGTTTCTGACTCATAGTGACCTTATGCACAGCAGAATGAAACATTGCCTGGTCCTGTGCCATCCTCACAATTGTTTTGTTTGAGCCTACTGTCATTCCCTCCAAGTCAATCCATCTCTTTGGGGATCTTCCTCTTTTTCTCTGA
>NW_006408551.1:1754500-1757251 GCF_000296735.1 Chrysochloris asiatica | reverse complement strand
GGTAAGTATTTCCAGTCCTCTTCACTTTCAGCAAGCAAAGTTATATTATATGTATATCTCAGGTTATTAATGAGTCTTTCTCCTATCTTGATGCCAAATTCTTCTTCATATAATCCAGTTTCTCAGGTTACTTGCTCAGCATGCAGGCAGAATAAGTATGGCAAAAGGATACAACCCTGACACACATCATTCCTGATTTTAAACAATTCAATATCCCCTTGTTCTGTTCTAAGAATTACCTCTTGGTCTGTGTACAGGGTCCTCATAAGCACAATGAAATGTTCTGGAATACCCATTCTAGATGTTATTCCTAGTTTGTCATGATCCACAAAGTTGATTATTTTTACATAATCAATGAAGCACAAGTAAACATCTTTTTGGTATTCTCCTCTTTTAGCCAAGATCCATCTGAAATCAGCAATGATACCCTTTGTTCCGTGTCCTTTTTGAATCCATCTTGAATTTCTGGCAGCTCCTGGTCCATATGTTGCTGAAACCATTTTTAAATTATCTTCTGCAAAATTTTACCTGCATGTGATATTAATGATATTGTTTGATGATTTCTGCGTTCTGTTGGATCACCTCTCTTTGGAATTAGTACAAATATGGATTTCTTCCAATTTGTTGCCCAGGTAGTTGTCTTACAAATTTTGTGGCATAAATGAGTGAGTGCCTCCAGTGCTGCATCAGTTTGTTGATATATTTCCATTTATGTTACATCAGTTCCTGCAGCCTCTTTTTCACTAATACTTTCAGTTCAGCTTGGACCACTTCTCTCAATATCACTGGTTTTGATCATATATTACCTCTTGAAATGGTTGTGCATTGACCAATTCCTTCTGGTACAGTGGCTCTGTGTATTCCTTCCATCGTCTTTGATGCTTCCTGCGTCATTCAATATTTTGCCCGTAGTATCCTTCAGTATTTCAAGTCAAGGCTTACATTTTTTTCTCAGTTCTTTCAGCTTGCGAAATATTGAGTATGTTCTTCCCTTTTGATTTTCTAACTCCAGGTCTTTGTACATTTCATTATAGTACTTTGTCTTTTGTGCTGTCCATTGAATTTTTTTCTGTTCAGCTCTTTTACTTAATAATTTCTTCAAGTTGTTTTAGTCTCTCTGCATTCAAGAGCAAGTTTCAGAGTTTCTTCAGGCATCCACTTTGTTATTTACCTTCTTTCCTCTCTTTTAATTACCTTTTGCTTTCTTCAAGGATGATGTTTTTGATGCTGTTCCACAGCTCCTCTGATCTTTGGTCTTTAGTGTCTGATGCATTAAATCTGTTCTTGAGGGGTAGTCTCTAAACTCATGTGGAATATACTCAAGGTCATCTTTTGCTCTTTTGGACTTGTTTTAGTTTTAATTTTCTTGAACTTTCATATGAGCAATTGATGGTCTCTTCCATATTCAGACTCTAGCATTGTTTTGGTTGAGCATCTCCATTGTTTCTTCCCACAGATGTAGGAGATTTGATTTCTGAGTAACTCATCTGGTGAGGTCTACATGTGTAGTCACTGTTTATGTTGTTGAAAAGGGTATTTACAGTGAGTAAGTCGTTGGTCTTGCAAAATTCTATCATTTCTATCACCAAGGCCATATTTTTCAACTACTGATGCTTCTTTGTTTCCAATTTTCACATTCCCATTACCAATAATGATCTGGGCATATTGATTACATGTTTGATCAATTTTAGACTGAAGAAGTTGGTAGAATTCTTCTATTTCATCATCATTGACTTTAGCGGTTGGTGTGTGAATTTGAATAATAGTGGTATCACCTTGTCTTCCTGGGAAGCATCTGGGTATTATCCTATCACAGACAGCATTAGACTTCAAGATAGATCTTAAAGTGCTATTTTTGACAATGAATATGATACCATTCCTCTTCAATTTGTGGTTGCTAGCATTGTAAACCATATGATTTTCCAATTCAAAATGACCAATATCTATCCATTTCAGTTGACTAATGCCTTTGATATAGATCTTTATGCATTCCATTTCATAAAGTTCCAATTTCCTAGATTCATTAATGGATGTTTACAGTTGTGTCTCTTGAGTTGTACCCCATCAGCAAATGAGCTTTGCTCCATGCACATCATTATGGTCATCTCTACTCTTAGGAAACAGCTTGTTTAAGTGCTTTCCAACCTGAGGGGTTCATTTTCCAGCACAATATCTGCCAACTCATAAGGTTTTCAGTGACTAACCATTCAGAGGTGGTCCATCTCTCTTTGATCCAGTCTGTCTTAGTCTTGAAGCTCTGCTAAAACCTGTCCACCATGGGTGGCTCTGCTGGTATCTAAAATACTAGTGGAATCGCTTTTAGCATTACAGCAACACACAAGCCATAGTCCAACAAACTGACAGAAGAGTGGCAGAGTATATAATTGTTGTTAACTGCTGTCAAGTTGTTTCTGACTTACAGTGACCCTGTATCGGATTTTGGAGGAGCAGCTGGTGGGTTTAAACTCCTAAACTCATGGTTCAAACTGACCTTGTGGTCCAGTGTCTTATCCTACAGCATCATAACAAGACTCTAGAGTATATAATAGACGTTTCAAAATATAAGCCTTTCCAAGAAATGACTGGTTTACAAGCTTTCAAGAGGGAGCCTAGTTCCAGATGGGGCAGGGGTAGGTGGAACCCCCACTGAGTGATTTCCAATCTGTTGGAACTGGGCTGGTGAAAGGAAATGGGACTTTCACCAGCCCAGTTCACCAGTCAGGACTGACTGTGAGGGTCGGAAACGTAGAG
>NW_006408551.1:1736624-1754035 GCF_000296735.1 Chrysochloris asiatica | reverse complement strand
TATATATATATATACATATATATATATATATGCCTTTCTTTTCTAAAATAGCATTCAAGGTCCTCTCTAAATGCTGACTTCCAACTACTCTCCTACCCTTGTCAGTCGTTTGACAAAATGTTTGTTAACCACTTTCTGAAGCGTGGAGTTGACCTTGGGGTAGGCATTAGGGTTTCAGTGGTGAAAAAAACAGTTCAGACCCTTAAGACCACAACAGCTTTTCTCAACTCCACACTTGTAATCAACACCTGCATTGTCCCCTGTTCTTCATTACTATTTTGTAAAACTTTTTGTTTTTAATTGAGTGAAAGTTTACAGAGCAGATCATCAGTTTTACACTGAAAAAAATCATATACCTTGCTTCATTATAATGATTGCAATCTTTCCATGTACCCACAGTTAACAACATTTACCTCTATTCACTTTAAAATTGCATTCCTCTCTGTGTCTCCCTCAACCTTCATCTTTCCTCTGCTAACCTCCCCCTTGATGTATATTGCCTGCCTTGTCACCCATGTTAACATGTGTCCACCCGCTAGCCTGTGAATAATTTTTTCTCTCTCTCCTCTATGCCCTGTAACCATCATAGATTGTTTCTTTTATCAAGTGAACCTTTCCTCAACTTTCTACAACATTGGTCTGATACAATATTTATCCTTTTATGATTCACTAATTTCAGTCAGCATAATGGCCTCCAGGCTCATCCATGTTGCAGGTGTTTTGCAGATTCAGCATTATTCTCCAACATTGCAGAGTATTTGTGTATATGTACCAATGTTTGTTTAACCCTTTGTTGATAGGCATTTAGGTTGTGTACATCTTTTGATGTGTCTCTTGTAGACAGCATATTGAAGGATCCTGTTTACTTATCCATTCTGCTATTTTTGTCTATTGACTGGTGCATTGAATCCATTTACATTCAGTATAATTATTGACAGGTAATTGATTGCTGTCATTTTGATGAAGTTTTTTTTTTGTGTGTATGTGGTGCTGTTAGTTTCTTTGTTCCACATAATTTTCTGTGCTGAGTTCATTTTGCTTGTGGGATTTCTTTTCATTTTCATTTCTGTTGTGTTAATGGTTATGAAATTTTTCTGATGTTCTTCTTTTTTTATTTTGATGGGCAGGTATATTACTTTTCATTGAGGTGACCCTGTAATTTACTGATTTTTTTCCCTACTTAAAATAATCTGTTGTATCTTGAAATCTACTTGACTTTCTTGCCTTTTGGAAATTCTGTGTCTACACTATTCCCTCTTTTTACTTTGTAGTTGCCTTCACTATAAATAGATATCTCTGGTTCCCTATTTTCAGTCTTGTAGGTTTGTTTTACTTTGAATACTTATATAGCTGGTTTGAGTTCTGGGTGGTGTCATGTGTGGTAATTTCAGGTTGTTGTCTGCTGTTTCTCATTCCAAAGAACATTCTTTAATCTTTTTTGTAAAGTTGGTCTGATCATTATAAATTACTTTAATTTTTGTTTATCTGGAAATATCCTAATTTTACTGTTGTATATGAGGAGAAGCTTTGCTGGATGAATGCTTCTTAGTTGGCAAATTTTTACTTTCAGAATTTTGTATATGCCACTCAATTGTCTTCTTGACTATATAGTTTCTGCTGAGAAATCTGAACTTAGTCTTTTTGATTCTCCTTTAAAGGTAATTTTCATTTCCCCCCAACTGCTCATTAGTTTTAGAGAATTTGATTATGATATGTCTTGGTGATTTGCTATTTGGGAGTCATTCAACTT
The DNA here is from genome assembly GCF_000296735.1 of Chrysochloris asiatica. Classification (NCBI taxonomy): domain Eukaryota; kingdom Metazoa; phylum Chordata; class Mammalia; order Afrosoricida; family Chrysochloridae; genus Chrysochloris; species Chrysochloris asiatica. The sequence goes on along the minus strand of NW_006408551.1, from coordinate 1,752,285 downwards.
CTTGAAGGCTTATCTTTTCATCTTTCATGGTGTTAGAGAAGTTTTCTTCCAACAACTCTTTGATGATGTTTTCTGTGCTTTTTTGTTTTTGTCTCTTCCTGTTCTGAAATGTCAATCACCTGAAAGTTTCTCCTCTTCATGGTGTCTCACATAACTCTTGGGCTTTCTTTGAATATTTTCATTCTTTTTTCTGGTTGTTCTTCTAGCATACTAGTATTGAGGGCTTTATCTTCAAGCTCCCTAATTTGAGTTTCCATTGCTTCAAATCTATTCCTTTGCCCTTTCAATGTATTGTCCATTTCTGAAATCTTAGTATTAGTCTTCTGGATTTCTAATGCAGGTTTTGTATTGTTCCAAAATTTGCATTTATTTCATCTGTTTGTTCTTGTAGTATTTTTCCTGAATTCTTCTGAAGTTTTTCTGTGTTTTCCATGCTTCCCACTATATTTCTATCCCTCCTTTAAAGGTACTTAAATACCATTTTTTTGAGTTATTTTTCAGTTAATTCCACTACCTTTCTTCCTCAGAAACATTTTCTGGTTCTGCATCATCTTGGTCATATATTTGTGCCATTCTCTCGTTTCTTTGTATGAGCTAAAATCTTGTGTTGTCTCTGGGATATTTTGGGGTTGTTGTATTTGTATTTAATTTATGATTGTATGTTAGTATGTTCTTAGGCTCTCACCAACTGTCTCCTGTGAGTGTAGTTAGAGAATAGAAGCTTGTATACAGCTTTTGATCACCATTCATGTGCCTCAATTTAGGATGGGTTTGACTGGTGTTGGCTGCTATCATTGATCAGGTGCTATAAGAAGGAGCTTGTATTGACTCTTGTCCAACAGATGGTAATGTAGAGAGTCAATTGTGACTGAGCTGTATGGTCATGGTTGCTGCGTCCTGTTGAATGGGGAAAAGAAGACCCCTCCCCACATACAAGAAAACAAAAGAGAAAAACAAACAAGGAACCAATAATGAAAAGTGCAATTAATAAAGAGAAAAAGAAATACAAATAGGCAGCAAAAAGAAGAAAGAAGATAATAGCTATAAAGACAAAAGATGGGTAGGGAAATGGAGTTATAGAAGACAAAAGTAAGAGAGAAAGGAATAAATTAAGAAGCACTTAAGAATAACTAAAATAAGAAGAGGGACAAGAAAATGGAGTTATAGAAGAGAAACATAAGAGAGGCAATGCAAGGAAGAAATAACAACAACAAAATGCAAAAAAACTTAGAAAAACCAGGGGGAGCTAAGGTGAAAAGAGAAAGAAAGTAAAGAGTAGTAAGTAAAGAAAGATCAAAAGAGGGTGAAAAAGCAAAGAGGAGAAATAAGAAACATAAGAAAAGAAGGAAAAACAACAGTGAGAATAGAAAGGGTAAAATTCAAGGGAATGGAAAAAGAAGAAGGAGACAATGAAACCAAGAATAAGACCCCCCCAAAAAAAAAACAAAAAACAAAAAAAAAAACAACCAATGTAGCTGTTCCACCCAGACAGGAGAAAACTCTGGGGGCTCCTGCAAGCCAAAGAGCTTACAAGGTGGGAGTGGGAGGGCTGTGACAGCAGAATTCATGGCCATAGCTGAAATTCTTGTTGGCCTTGGTGTTATTAATGTTCAGGGAACTCAATCTGGAAGTAGTTCGTGGAGGTCACCAGGTGACCTATTCTAAATGTCATGGGCAATAGGGAAGGTTTACTGAGAAGGCAAAATCTGAGTTGGACTCTAGGGGCTGGGCAAGAGTTTGGATGAAGTAAAAGTACTAAAGGAGACTTCCAGCAAGATGGTGGACAAGGTAGACACACTACAACAAAGATATAAGAGATAAAATGAAGCAGATGCAGATGAAACTCCTGGAACCCTGAACTTCAGAAGAATGTTTCCTTTATTTTAGGAACCTGGGTTGGCTGCCACCCTATCTATGAATTCTTTAATAGCACATCCCCAGCTTTTTATTTTTGTGTGCACACATTCTAGGCTCATTAAACACCTCAAATCATGCTTTCTAAAGCAGATATGAGAAGGCTTCAATAGCATTTAAATTCCAACTTGGTCTTGGGTACAGAGAAGCTGAGAGTTCTCTCCTAATTCTTTCACTGGGAACCCAAGTGTCTTCATTGCCTTTTATATCTTCTTGTTGTTAAGTGCCATCACGTCAGTTCTTACTCACAGAGACCCTGTATAGTGTTTCCAAGTAGTGGCTGGTGGGTTTGAATCGCTGACCTTGGGGTTAGCAGTCAGGTACTTAACATTTATTATTTTCTCTTATCATAGAGTTCACAAGGGAAAATAAAGGTTGAAGTCAAGACATTTGCTGGCCCAGGGTCCCTATCAGAGAATGTCCACTTCCAGGGAATACCATCATTCCTCTCCTGAGTCTTTTTGGGGACTATGTTTCTCATTCTACCTGCATGTTCACCCCCAGGACAGTTTGAAAAATCTTCCTATCTCCAGCAGAGGGTTATAAACACTACCGGTGGTGCTGTGGGTTAGGTATTGGGCTGCCAACCACAAGGTCGGTTCAAAATTCATCATCCACTGCAAGGGAGAAAGATGAGGCTATCTGTTCCTGTAAAGATTTACAGATTTAATTCATATAGGGTGGCTATGAATTGGAATGCACTCAATGGCAGTGGGTAAGGACTCTTAAGTTCTGGTATGGGAGGAGGTCTGTGGTGGAGGAGGAGGGGGGGATGACACCATGAGTAACTGGGTGACACCAACTCTTGTGACGCCACTGGGGCTCCCCTTGACTTCCTCTCTTTGGTAGGGCAAGGGTTAATGGTGAATTGCAACATATCTCTGGGCTGAGTCACCACCCCCTGCCACTCCCCCCAACTCCCCTCAGCTGTAGTTTTTATAAAGAGATCCCAAAGGCTGGAGTGGGAAAGGAACTGGAGGTAAGATCCCCTCCTAACCCCTAGCCTCCCAGAAACCTCAGTCTCTGGAGCTTTTGCCTGGTGGAAGATGAACTGGCAGCGACTGTGGCTGGGTTTCCTACTGTCCATGACAGTCTCAGGCCGGGCCCTTGGGCCTGCAGAGAAGGAGACGGCTGTGGTGAGTCCCAGAGAAAAAGGGGTTCTGGCAGATGGAGGGCAGGAAGTGCCACTCCACAGTTCCATCTAAGCCTAGCTCCTGACCTTTATCCTGCCTCCTTTCTCTTCCTTCCTCTACTTTGTGATCAACCTGTGCCTGCTCTCTTTCCCAATGTTCTACCTGAGCTCCTTCCCTTTCATTCAGTCCCTCTCTGTCTAGTCCCCATTTATCCTGATGGGCCCGCTAGGCTTTAGAAGGTTCACCTGAGACTAGCCCCTTTTTGATCCTGTTTGTTCTCACCTCATCATAGAATTATCTGCTGCAATATGGGTACCTACAGAAACCTCTAGAAGGGCCTGATGACTTCAAGCCAGAAGACATTACAGAGGCTCTGAGGTGAGAGGCTCCAAAGCACATGGCTTCAGAGTTGAGGTTATAAGGTCTTCTTCCTTCTTGTCATCCCTTCCTTTCCTCAGGTCCACCTTTGCCTGGTCCAAGTGCATTTCTGAGATCCAAAGGTTGAGTGGCTATTATTGTTAGGGTGGTAGGGCATATGGGGCAAGATGGAGAACCCATGGAGAAGGAGAACAGTCATTGGCTCTTCCTAGGCCCTAAGCATGCCTTTGAGTCCTTGGGTGGTACAAATATGTAACATGCTCAGCTGTGAATCAAAAGGTTGGAAGTTTTGATTCACCCAAAAGTGCCTTGGAAGAAAGTCCTGGCAATTTGCATCTGAAAACTCAGCCATTGAAAACCCTATGAAGTGTAGTTCTACTTTGAAACACATGGTATCACCATGAGTCAGAATCCTCTCTATGGCAACTGGTGTTTGAAGCACCTCTTTGGAAGACTCCACCCCACATTATATCCAAAATGCTAATATTCAGTCACATCTTACATAAATTATGATTTTTATGTAACCATAAGTTGAATTGAGTTAGAGTTGAGTTGTTAACACAAATCAGTTTGAACTACAAGGTCAGTGGTTCAAGCTCACCAGCTGCTCCTCAGAAACCCTATACAAGGTTGCTATGGGTCGGAACCAGCTCAACGACACTTAATAACAACATGGACATTTAATTCAACATTTATATATTTCTGTTTTGAAGTTTTCCTTTCATATTTTTGATATAGTGGATTTTTTTCTGTTCTTCAAACGTGTTCATAGTTCACTGAAAAATCCTCAGGCACTGGTAACAGGGCAGGCTGAGATTAGCTGTGGGAGGACAAGTCCTGAGGCTAGAGTGCTGAAGGGGGAACATTCAGAGTGAGAAACAAGGCACTTTCCCAGAGTGGCAACAGTGCTGGCAGCGATTCTATGTGATTGAGTCGTTTCTGGCTCCTAGTGACCCCGTATAGGATTTCCAAGGGTGTAAATCTTTATGGGAGCAGAAAGCCTCACATTTTTCCTATGGAGTGACTGGTAGATTCAAACTTCTGACTTTGTGGTTAGAGGCCCAGCTCATAACCCACAAAAGGTTAATCACTGCAGTAGAAACTGAGCCAGACCTCTGTCAAATAAAAAAATACTGAGGATGAGGAAATGAAGTTGGAGTATCACCATTTTTTTTGCAAAAGAGGAAAGAGCCCCAATTATGAAGACTGGAGGCTGGAGTGACACCCCCACCCCACCCCACCCCCCAGCTATTCTTGATCTCCACCTTCAACAGCAGTAGGCCAAAAACTCTCCCTAGTCATTCCAGAGTTCTCTGCCCTGATTCCTGCCTTGCTGGATCCATCCAACTCCTTCCTTCCAGAATTTTTCAGGAAGCTTCTGAGCTGCCAGTCTCAGGTCAGTTGGATGATGCCACAAAGGCCCGCATGAGGCAGCCCCGCTGTGGCCTAGAAGACCCCTTCAACCAGAAGACTCTTAAATACCTGCTGCTGGGTAAGGACTGAGCCAGGAAAAAAGAGGGAGAGGAGACAGAGGAATTGGGAAGTCCTGGGCTAGCTCTGTGTTGAATGATCACTTGGTACCTGGTGATCACCTGCCTGGAGGAGTTATGATCTAGTTTTGCTACAGTGGAGCTTGGTACCTTGAGGTTACAGTAACATCTGTGTTTCTAATCTATTTTCTGATTTGATAACCAGGTCGCTGGAGGAAGAAGCACCTGACCTTCCGCATCTTGAACCTGCCTTCCACCCTTCCATCCCACATAGCCCGGGCAGCCTTGCTTCAAGCCTTCCATTATTGGAGAAATGTGGCACCCCTGACCTTCCGGGAGGTGCAGGCTGGTTGGGCTGACATCCGCCTGTCCTTCCATGGCCGCAAAAGTCCATATTGCTCCAATACCTTTGATGGGCCTGGTAGGGACCTGCTCCCACATCACAGATCTCTGAGATTACTTCTGTCCCCTTGAGTCTGAGACTGTGGAGTCTTAATGTTCAGACTGTCCCCTAAGGTCACCTATACCCTATGTTCTCCAACCACATTCTAATATTCCCAGGGGCATAGTTGGCCACTTATTTGGGACTTTACCAAGCCTCCTCTTCAGAAATTATGCCTCATTCCCTGGTTTAAATTCCTTTACCCAGTGTACACTTCAAGGAAGCTGTACCAGAAAAAGAAAGTGGCTGAGAAGTAATGGGACAGTCATGAGTATCTCTGTGAGAAATGGGTGATGACAGGAAAATAGAAAAGAAGAGAGACACTCAAGAGACAGTGACAATAAATGGGGGAATTTTAAAGAAATTTAGTAATTGGAGGAGTACTGGTAATATAGTTAGTTAGCACTTCTCTGCTGACCAGAAGGTCAGCAGTTCAAATCCACCAGCTGCTCCAAGGGAGAAAGATGTGGCAGTCTGCTTCTGTGAAGATGTAGAGCCTTGGAAATCCTATAAGGCAGTTCTACTCTGTCCTATATACGTTAGGCTTGACTCAATGGTGGTGGGTTTTTGGTTTTTGAGGAGTGATTGGTGTTTATAGTAGGTAAGGGATGCTCCAGCTTGGTGCCCTTAACCTCCTTCCTGTCCTCCATTTCCTTTGTCTAGGGAGGGTCCTGGCTCATGCTGACATCCCAGAGTTGGGCAGTGTGCATTTTGATGAAGATGAACTCTGGACTGAGGGAACCTACCGGGGAGTGAACCTGCGAATCATTGCAGCCCATGAACTAGGCCATGCCCTGGGGCTTGGACACTCACGGTATACCAAGGCCCTCATGGCACCTGTTTATACTGGTTACCAACCCAACTTCAAACTGCACCCGGATGATATAGCAGGCATCCAGGCTCTCTATGGTCAGTCCTTTCCCCTGGTGAGCATGAGGGTTGATCTGGCTAGCTTCTCTTCTTGGAGAGGAAATGGCTCAGCTTGTTTCTCTTCCTCCTGCTCAGTTATTCCAGCTTCGTCATCTTCAGAACTGCTTCTCCCTACTCTTCCATGTCTAATCTTCCTTCTAAGCCTCTTTCACTTCACACCATTCTTGGGCATGGAGAATATACATTCCACTAAACCTCCTTTCTCCTTTTTGGTGCCTCTCAGAATGAACTTGTCTCCTGATGATATCAATATGATCTCACCTAGCACTGAAAGAAACTCTCTAGGTCTCTCTATGGACTCTTAACGGAACTTATAATGGATGGGGTGGCCAGGTGACATGAGTTGTCTTACTGAGCTGCATTACTTCACCTTGTAGGCAAGAAGAACCCAGAGATAACGGATGAGGAAGAAGAAGAAACAGAGGAGCCCTCTCTACCTCCAGTGCCAACAGAGCCCAGCCCCATGCCAGACCCTTGCAGTGGTGAACTGGATGCCATGTTGCTGGGTGAAGCCCTTCCCCTCTGAGATGTAGATAGGTAGTAGGGATATAGACAGATATAGACAGGTAGTTGACCCTGAGGTCTGGACAATTGGAAGTAGCAAAGGACCTCAGGAGAAGCATAAGACTCCAGGCAGAAGTTGATGATCATGGAAGAAGGCATGTGTTGTGGAAGAGTCAGAGGCAAATGACAGGTGGACCAGCCAGCCAGTTTCCTTGGTTGCCACCCTATGTATGATGTTGTGCTTTCAAGTAGGTTCCAACATATAACGAAGCCTGTATAGGACTTCTGAGGGATTGGTTTAAAATCTTTTTGGGAGCAGAAAGGCTCATTTTCACAGAGTGGTTGGTGGATTTGAACTTCCAACCTTGTGGTTCACAGTTCAGTGCTTACCCTATGGCGCTACCCTATGTTATTGTTGTTAAGTGCCGTCAAGTCGGTTTCAACTCATAGTGACCCTGTAGAGGAGCGGCTGGTGAGGCTGAACTACTGACCTGGTGGTTCAAGCTGACCTTGCAGTCCAGTGCATTAACCTGCAGTGTCACACCAGGACTCCTTGGAGCCACCCTGTCAGAGCCACTCCATCTTGCTGTATTTCCAGATGAGTTTTAGTGGTTCTTATTGAGCCATCCTATAAGAGCCACTAAAACTTACCTGGAAATACAGCAAGATGGAGAAAGCAAAGTTAACCAGAATGCTTAGAGAGAGTCTTGTACCTGATTGGAAGCCATTTGGAATGGAGAGAGGTCCCCAAGAGGTCCAGTTATGTGTCAGTCTTTTGTTTTGTTGGTTGAGTCAGTGCTGAATTGCTCTGAACAAGGAGAGGCTGAGAACTGGGTCCTCCTTCTCAGTCCTAGATTAAGGATTATTTTAAAGTTGAAAGAATTCTTGAGGAATCAGTTTGTGGGAGGAGGCAAAATTATCAGCCTGCCTGAGACAGCACAAGTCTTTATATGACCCCTATCTTTTTCTACTTGTTGCTATACCTTTTACTCTCAGGGCCCCGTGGGAAAACCTATGCCTTCAAGGGGAACTATGTGTGGACCGTAACAGATTCAGGGCTGGGTCCCTTGTTTCGAGTGTCTGCCCTTTGGGAAGGGCTCCCAGGACACCTGGATGCTGCTGTATACTCTCCCCGAACACAATGGATTCATTTCTTTAAGGGTAAGGGACTCAGTTACAGCGTGGTATCTAAGGTTCAAACAAACCATAAAAGGGAGACAGAAACTTCTTCTTTCTGAAAGGATGAGATGGAGGGACCAAAATCCATCCCGTGAGAGCAGAGGTGACTTTTTTTTTTTTTTTTTCACATGCTCTCAGGAGACAAGGTGTGGCGCTACATTAATTTCAAGATGTCTCCTGGCTTTCCCAAGAAGTTGAATAGGGTAGGACCCAACCTGGATGCAGCTCTTTATTGGCCTCTCAACCAAAAGGTGTTCTTATTTAAGGTATAAAATTTAAAGAAGGGAAAATCACTTTAGGAGGGGTGTGCTATCTCACACTGAGAAGCAAAGACTTGCTCTTGAAGGGGAAAATCTTCTGCAGTTGGAGTGGGCTGGGACCAGGCCATTGTGGGGTCCCTAAATTCTCTCTTCATTTCCACCACTTCACAGGGCTCCGGATACTGGCAGTGGGATGAACTGGCCCCAACTGACTTCAGCAGCTACCCGAAACCAATCAAGAGATTGTTTACAGGAGTGCCAGACCAGCCCTCTGCTGCAATGAGTTGGCGGGATGGCCGAGTCTACTTCTTCAAGGGCAAGCACTACTGGCGTCTCAATCGGCAGCTTCGAGTAGAGAAAGGCTATCCCAGAGATATTGCTCAGAACTGGATGCACTGTCGCCCCCAGGCTGCAGGCACTACCCCATCAGGTGGGGAAACTGCTCCCTTGGCAACAGGTACTGATCACTCAGCCATAGGCACAACCTTAGATACCATTGACTCAGTCATAGGTACTACCTCGAACACTGACCACTCACCCACAATCATGGACACTATCCCTTCTGCCACAGGTCCTGACACCCTTTCATTACTTGGTGATAACATCACCTTTCCAGAGACCTAAGACCTGAGTTAAATGTCTGCTCATTAGAACTATGCAGGCTCCACAGCTGGGGCAGTCTCATGGGTTGCTATAAGTGTTAGGCCACAGGCTTCTCAAGGTCTCCAGCTCTGGTGAGCACTCCCCTGTGCTCTTTCCCTTGTAGATAGTACCTTTCTGAATTTGGGTCAGCCCCCATCTCCACCCCTTTCTTTCCCATCCTCATCCTCCATAGTACTTCAAACTGTATCATCTATTGTCTCAAGGGCAGTGGTGGAGAGCAGGTATCAATCAGTCCAGGTAGCAACAGCTGGGACACTAGATACCTGGGTCCTGTTCTTTCTAGATAAAGTGCAAAAGAACAGTACAGCCAGCAAAATGAGCAAGGACTCTGGAATCCCATTTACTTGCTTATCTGCAGGTTATTTAACCATTTTGAGCCTTAAGTTCCCCCTTTACAAAATAAGGTTAATTCTAATCCTGCAGGGGTGTTGCATTGCATAAGAAAGTATATAGGAAGTGCAGGCACAGTGTCTGGCACATTTGTGCTTAATAAAGAGTAACTTCATGTTCCTAAGAGGAGTGAATAGCTTTTCATTTGCTGTGTGTGTCTATGCCCTAGGCCAATAGGATAAGAAACCCTTAGATCTTGAGGAGACAAGAGGATTTGTCAACATGATTAATTCTTGGTTTGGGTATACAAATAAACAACCAGCAATAGTCCAGACTTCCAAACACAGTATTCAATGTCATTTTATTCACATACTCCCATGTACTTCCTCCCACCCATCATGGCCTCGCTGCCTAGGGTGTGATATATCTTCCTTCATGCTCTTTGGGAACAAGGGAGCAGACTTTGGGCTGGAGAGTTGGAGTGGGGGAGAGTTAGAGTGGGTTAATGGTTGGAACTTAACCAGAACATTTTTGGTTAAGAAGGATAAGAAGGTGTGGCGCTGTGGGCTAATGCGCTGGACTACAAGGTTGGTTTGAACCACAAGGTTGGTGGTTCAAGCTCACCAACCACTCCTTGGAAACCCTACACAGGATTTTTATGAGTTGGAATCGACTCAATGGCACTTAACAACAGTGAGAAGCAGAGAAGGCACTTGTCTCCCATGCAGTCCCAAAGACCAAGCTCCTATGGGCAAAACGGCAAGACTCTGGCATGTGGGTCAATGCTCTGTACTTGGAGCAGGAGGCCAATTTTTGTGGGAGGCAGTGCAGAGCCAGGTCTTCCCCGGGTTAAGACGAACCTGGGAAGCACCATGGAGGACAATGCCCCCAACTGAGGTAGGAGGAGGCTAGAGCCTGTGGGGTCTGGTGGGAAAGGCTAACCAGGAACCCAAGTACCCACTAACGAAGGGCCTGCAGATTGGAGGGGACTGAGACTCCTCTGTACCCTTCTTCCCATCAAAAAGGCTCCCTGATTTTCTATAGGTCGTGTAAAACAAAACTCCCAATTTGACCCTTGGGAGGCACACTGAGGCTGTTTTGGAAAGGACCCTCCCCAGTTTGGAGGGAATTAGAACATTTTTTGTGGGGAAGAGGCTCCTCTAGTATTGGACAGAAGTAGTATTCATACTGCCATTTCTTTACCCTCCCTTCAGGATTCCCCTCTGCTCCAGAAACATATCCTTACAAATATAGGGTGGGTTGGAACACAGATTATCCCCAACCTAAAGAAGTGAGGAAGTTTTTGTGTGGGTCCTGTGGGTTCAGGCCCTGCCCACCTAGTCTTCCCAGCCCTGCTACTAGGGGAGGTGGCATCATAGGAGGCTTAGGCTCAAGTCTGGGTAGAACCAGAAGTTGTGGTGAGGGGAACAGTGGAACCACAGTCAGAATCTAGGTCCAGAATGGTGTGGGGGGCAGTAGGCTGGGTGCCTGGGCTCAAATGGCGCTCTCGAAGGCTCTGGAGATAACTCTGTAAGGTATAGGACAGAAAGCGTGGAACAAGGGTCCAGGTCAGAGTCCCCTTCCTACACTGACCATTCCCCCCTACCCCCTTCTACTCCATTGCCCCAGGGTACCTACTACACTCACAGGAGCCAGGCTGTCAGCAGGGCTCCGGGTGTTGGGGGACAGTTGGCAACGGTAACTGCCTTCACAGAGCCCCACTCCAGCGGGGGTCCGGTGCCACTTGGCCTCTTGCTGACGAATCCGAAGAAGTTGGAGATGCCTTTGCTGGCGGCTTAAGACTACTGCTTGGGAAGAGGCAATACAGATGCAGGGGGGGCTTCTTGTTACCCTGAATCCCACCCCAACACACGCTCCCACTATAGAGAAACCCATCTTACCTCTTCTGTGTTGGTCCTTTCATGGTTCACCTTTTCCCCAGTTATTCCAAAAGTAACTCTTTGGAATCCTCCTACCTATTCCTCCTGGACTTACCTGAGATTTGATTTTTCTTCCATAATAGTTCTCAGTAACTCTTCTATTCCCTCTAGAATTTCTCTTCTCATTCTTACCTGGACCTTCTTTGGCTTCTCCAAATCTAACTTTATTCCAATCACCTTGGACATCCCCACTCTCCTCCCTCAAATGTATTTTTCCCTTTTCCCCTCATCAAGTCTGGGAATTGGGGACATGAGTGGACACAGGTTAGCTGATTCTGTACCATGACATGAACTTACCACTGGTGTGGCCTCCATGTTCCTCAGCCATGAGCTTCCACTGGGCCAGGGCCCCAAGAGCACTCAGCGCTGGCCAGGCCCCAAGTAAGACCCAGCTATACCAACAGAGAGGAGGCAGGGCTGGAAGTGCCTGTAGTCGTTGGGCAAGCCGACTGCCCAATGCCAGCTCCTCCAGGAAGAAGTCAGCACAGGCCACTAGCACTGCAGCACCTAGCAGGGCTGTGCCAAGGACTGTGAAGGGACGTGGCCACCGAAGCGTGAGCAGGGCTCCCAGCAGCGCCAGCCCCACCAGGCCCCCGGCTGGGACCCAGGCTGAAGGAGGTTGGTAGATGGGCTCAGTGGCCAATAGGGCCCCAGCACCCAAGGTCAGGCCTAGTAGGAGACCAGTCAGGAAGAGCCCAACACTGCGAACCAGCATGGTGACGAGGCCGCAGAGGAGTCCAATGCCCAGCGCGATGCCGGCGCTCACCTCCAAGCTCAGCTGTGTTTCCAGCACCCGCTCTTTGTGGCACAACAGGAAGATCACCAGAGCTCCTGACAGTAGGCCCGAGAGAAACATCACTGCCTTGAAGCAACGGTAGCCTGGGAATGGAGGCAGGAGTCACTGAGAGGTAGAAAGGTGCTGGAGGCATGTGTGTGTGTGTCTAAGGGTGGCTCTGATGATCTGCTTGAGTAAGGAATGGCTACCCAAAGGAGCACATCAAGGGGCAGAGAGGAATAATCTCAGAAAGGGCAAGGGGCTTTTCAGGAACTGAGGGGATGGAAGGGAGAATCAGGTCAGATATGTTGGGGAAAAGTCGAGAAAGAAAGTCTAGTCCTTGCAGGGATGGTAGGTGGGAAGAAATCAGCATAGCCTGATTCAGGCTACTGGGGAAGGGTAACAAAGCCTTAGGCAAGGAGGATAATTTGGAAGTGGAGTTTTCAGGTAGGAGGCAAGAGTTGCCAGGGGTCAGAGTCAGAGGGTATAAGTCTGGGGAAGGACAAGAAGAGGTGCTGGCAAAACAGGCATGGGACACACTGAAGGCAGGAATTCCCTGGTAGAGGAGTGGAGATGGCCCAGGAGAAGAACAAGATGCCATCATCCTTGAGGGTGACAGTCTTGGGCAGCTGTCCCCTAGGACTCTCACCGAAGCAGCAGTAGATGATTCCAAAGCAGCAGCAAAGAGCACACACTAGGGTAGGTGCCAGTTCAGGACTGTCCTGGGGTTCCAAGATACATCTTGGGTCTGGAGGCTCTGGGAGTTGTTGGTTAAAGGACCTAGGGTTAGAGGTCACCACCAGGGGCAGCAAGGCTTCCTCCATGGCTGAAGGGGGAGGTGTCAATTCCTCTCATCCATCCATGACAATCTTGAGGGGGCTGGGAAACCTGCAAGTGGCAGACACACTTGAATACTGAAGACTCTGAACCTCTTATTTCTTCTGAACAAAGTTCAGTTTCAGGAAGGAGAATGATCCTGCTGGGTTAGCTTAGATCTGTAGGATTGGGTTAAGGAAGAAGGCTATCTCTTCACTGCCCTCTGAAATAAGGACATTAAATAAAATTTAAGTAAAACGAAACTCACAGAAGCTAATGGGCCTTTGTTTACCCTCCATCTTTCCCAGGTTAGGGTAAGAACAGGAAGCTCTGGGTCTGCAGAGGGAAAGGTCCAAAAGGGGTACTGGTGGGATGGTGGCTAAAGCCCCAGCAGCTTGTTCCATCTGAGAAACTTGTTTTATCTGTGGCTGGGAACCAAAACTACCACTGGACTGGGAAGAGCGGGCTTAATAGAGGGATAGAGGGAGGAGGAAGAGGAGAGAATGAGTCACGGTGGGGGTCTTGGGACAGCTGCTCTAACCCAGGGAAAGGAAGAGGGAAAAACATCAGACCCCAAAGGAATTAAGTATAGATAGTTAACCGCACTTTGTCACGGTTTTGAAGCCTCAGTTTCATGCTCAGATAAGATTGTCCAGTTATATACAGTTCAACTCCCATGGCCCCTCATGCAATAAGTAAGTGCATCACCCATAAACATTTTAAAACCTGGCAGCTGCTCCTGTTCCTATCCATAGGACACTGGTAGGATTTTTTCCTACTTCTCCCTTTTCTCTAGAGTGGCAGGGCTATCAATGGGACTTAAATTTTGGGGGCACTGTTGGATAGATGAGTATTTTCCTTCAGCTGTCTTTATTTTGGACCTCAAGGTCCAAACAGGCTGGAGGGACTGCTTAGGAAATCCCTGGGACTCCTCCTCAGTTATCTTGGAAGTCTGGAGACCCTAAACAAGGGGACTTTGGGGAAGGGGTGTCTACTCACCACCCTGCCTTGTTTGAAGAGTGGAAGGGGTGGAATTGCTTCCCTAGTCCCTTAGCTGCATGCTTGCCCAGAGGTCCGAGGCTTCAGCGTGGCTGTCGGACGTGGGGACTCCCAGGTCACTCTGTTCATTGCCCCCTAAACTCTTGCAAGTCGTAGCCCAATCCCTGGGAGCTAAATGCAACCAGCTAGCGGGTGGAGAAAGGGGAGCGGGTGGGAGAGGATGACATCACGGGACGGGAACCTCCAATTCTTTCCTGTGTGTGTAGGGGGAACCCAGGTTGCCCATAGCTCTAAGCTAGAACCAGAGACCCCAAACTACAGCAGGGAAGGGTCTTGGGAGAGCATCGCAAGAGCTTTGGGAGAGGTTTTTGAATATTTATTAGATGACTCAACTCCAAGTTCAGAAATCCCCAACTGGGGTCTTAGTGGCCCCCCCTAACTCGGATTTGGTTTCGTCCACTTCCCAGAGAATTGGAGTATTGTCTACTGGAGAACCGGGTGGTCGGGATCGGGGGACACTGGGAAGGGGCTGTTATTGGCCTGGGGACCAGAGAGGGGCTCATTGGGGGGAAACCTTGAGGATCAAGACAGGGTCTGGAAAGGGCACAGACGAGAGTGATGTAAGAGGCTAGAGGCTTGTGCACAGGTGGGGACGGGGACCCTAGCCGGATCTGCAGGGGTGGGGGGGCGTGTCGACGTCAACCTAACGGCTTAGAATGCAAATGAGATGCAAAGAAGCAAGCAGCTGGGTGCAGTGTTCTTTGACACACGTCTCCGGCTCTAAACCCAGCGGAGCTACGCCCCCATCTCCCGGCTCCGTTCCTTGACCGAGTCTGGGAGCTGCGTCCAGAGGGGCGGATCCGGGCCGTGGGAGCTACAGTTATAAAGGGGCAATTCGCCAGCTGGTTCAGGCGCTCGGGAGGCCCAAGGTTTGCTGGGAAAGGAGAAGCAGCGCAGAGGGCCCGGGGCGGGGGCTAGCCTAGGGCGCCCTTCCCACCGCTCCACCCCTGCAGGATACAAAGAGGCCTCTGTCCTGGACTGTGGCCCGCGGGAAAGAGATCAGGGCGGTGGCTCCCCTGCGCACCCTGGTTTTGCCAGCAGGAAGTCTGTGGCTCGGTGGCACTCCTCCATCTCCCAATATCGGCAGAGCCCGGGAGTCCCACCAGAGGAACCCTGAGAATCTGTCCCCAGTCCGCAGGCAACTGCTGTAGCGCCCACTTGTTTCACTTCTAGCCGTGCAACCTGGCGGGATCCCACTCTAGCTTGCAGAAGAAGGCGGTGGAGGACACTTTAAGGGGCGGGGCCGGTGCTTCCTGGGACCGCCTCCTTTGATTTGACTGCTTTTGCTGGACCGGTTCGCCCCTTGGCCTACCACTTTCTTTTCCCTTCCCGTCTCTTCGCCGGTGACCCCGGAAGTGGAAGTGAACTCAGGTCGGCGGCAGAGACGGAAGACGGAAGCAGAGCGTGAACGGGAGGCGGAGCCGGGGGAGCTGCTAGCAGCTCCCCCTGGCCCCTGGTCCGTGGCCCAGCTGCTCGAGGGGAGGAGTTACCGCCGTACTCCGGTACGTTACCTTCGCCTCCGCCCCCCCCAACCGGCCCCGAGGATTCCAAAGTTGTCTCCCTTAGGGGCAACCCTAAGCTCCGCCCTTAGGTTTTCCTTAAGAGCTGCACGGTCCCCACCCTTTTCTGGCAGCCTCGGGCTCACCTTTCCGGTCGTCTTTCCGTTTTTCCCAAGAGTGACCCTAGGATCACACCTTTTACGGTACCTCACTCTTTAGCATTACAGGTTTCTGGGGAACTAAAAACTAGGGGAATTTGGAAGCGGGAGGAGAGGATAGGGTTGTGGTTAGTTTACTTTTTTTTTTTTTTTTTAGAGTCCTGTTGTGGTGTTGTGGGCTAACGCATCAG
>NW_006408551.1:1723573-1732086 GCF_000296735.1 Chrysochloris asiatica | reverse complement strand
AAATCGACCTGACCTTCTCACTATCTGGATCTCTGTTCCTACGTGTTTACCTTCTTTTGCATTGTACTTGTTTTGATCATAGATTGACCTTCCAGATTCTCTGAGTTTGTTCTTAGAGTTTTATTCTGTTCTTGACTCTTCCTTCTGTTGACTTAATTCTGGGAGGTGCTGCCACATATGTCAATCTCTGATTGTTGTCTGTTTTTGTTGGTTCTCAGTCCACAGAACTCCCTTTAGGATGTTTTGTAGTACAGGGTTTGCTTTGGCAAAATCCCTTAGCTTCTGTTATCCTGGAATGTTTTGATTACACTGTCATAGTTTATTGATAGCTTTGTTAGATAAAGGATTTTTGGCTGGCTATTTTTTTCTCCCCATTGCCTTCTTGCTTGCATGGTTTCTGCTGAGAGATCCGAGCTTAATCTGACTTGCTTGCCTTTGTATGTGATACTTCTGTTTTCCCTGGCTGCTTTCATAAGTGTCTCCTTATTTTTTAATTTGGGAGAGCTTGACTATGATATGTCTTGGTGGTTTTATTTTGGGGTGTATCCTTCCTGGAGTTTGTTGAGCTTCTTGAATGTTTATCTTTTCACTTTTCAGGATGCTAGAGAAATTTCTTCCAGCAGTTCTTCAACTATTTCCTCTGTGGACTTGTGTGATTTTTCTTGTTCTGGAATGCTGATAATTCTTAAGTTATTCCTCTTCATGTTGTCCAACATGAATCTTAGACCTTCTTCAGATTTTTTTAATCCTTTTTTCTGTTTGTTCTTCTATCTTAGTGATATTGAGACATTTGTCTTCCAGTTCACTGGTTCTACCTTCATCTCATCTGTTCTACTCCTTTGCCCTTTCAGAGTTTTGCCTATTTCTGATATTCTGTTATTGATTGTTTGGACCACTTTCTGTAGTTTTTTTAATTGTTTCCAATGCTGTATCTATCTTATTTCATTGTTCCTGTAGCACTTTCCTGACTTTCTTATTTTTCTCAACTCCATTGTAAAATGTTTTGAAACTTTTATAATCATTTGTTCTGAATTCCTTCTCAGGCATTTCCAAGGCCTGCCCTCCTTCCAGAATGGAGTCCCTGTCTACCTCTAGTCATTTGTCTCAGACATTTTATCTTATTTCTGGACATGTGCTGGCTGATATGGTTATCTGCTTTTGCTTCTTGCACATGTATAGTGTTTAACTGTGGCCTTAATACTTAACTGAGTATGTGTTTTGGTATTTTTTTGCTTTCTGATTGCTTCCAGGTAGATGGGATCAGGATGTGGGCTTCGCTTTTCACTCTTCTTGTTGCTTAACTCAGAGTAACTTTCACAGGTGTTGTCTGTTTCCCTGGTATATGGCAGTTGGTAATCGTTCTTGCCTGGGTTTTGGTGTTTTATAGAGTGTGATTGTAACTTGGCTATATGGCAGCAGTTGCAGACTCTTCTTGTGTAATATATGGACAGAGTCCTTCAAAGGTAGAAGGGGGCGCATATAACAGCAAAACAGCACCAGCGGAAAAAAAATAAAGAGAAACAAAACAAAAACAGCAACAACAAAAACTAGACTGAATACTGCAGTCTGTAATCACAGAAAAAGGAGAGGAGGAAGAGAAGACAAAAAAAAAAAAATCTGTAGCCTAATATGAGTATGACTTTAATGTCCTGTCTTCAGTTTCTTGTTTTCAAAGCTGCCTGAGAGATTTCAAGATGCCAGTGTTGGTTATTATGCTATACCTCAGGCTTTAATTTAATTTTCGGCCTGTTTTGTCTTTTCCCTCTCTACAGCCCTTCCTGCCCTTTCCCATATTAAAAAAACAAGCAAAAAACCTTCAGGGTCTGCTCTTAAGCTGTCTGTGCTCATGTGTGGCAGAAGAACCCACCAGTGATGAGGGTGGGAGGTGTCCACTCACTCAGGCTCCCCCTCTAGTCACCAGAGCAGAGGTGGGCGAACAGTGGGCACGCCAATGACCAAATACCAAAAAAAGAAAAGAAAATCAGAACAAATCAAAACTGACAAAGTGTATTGTCCACCTTTGCTCCAAGGTTCCCGCAGCGTTTTTCCGTGGTGTTTCTGCTCCCCCGTTTGGTCTTGCCGTTTGGTCTCGCCCAAGATGTCAGCTCTGGGCCTACTAGCCCAGCCCGGCAGATTCAAAAGTACGCAATTTTTTTTACTTCAGCTTTAAGTTCCACAATCTATAGTCTTCAAACCTTCAAAATATTCCTATCTCTGTGGTTCCAAGTTTTGGAGCTCTGCCCTGGATCTGCTTTGCCTGGTATTCTGTGGTATTGCTGACGGCGAACTTCACTGCACCTCCACCCTAGCCGCCATCAAGTCCCGCCTCCTATGTGGTTAGTTTACTTCTGGCATACTGCTAGAGATAATGAGTACCCCTAAGAAATTGGGAATGCGTCCCCTCCCTTGGGTGGGAGGTGGGTGCATTCAGTTTATACCAATGTAAGATGGTTTAACCCTTCTTTTTCTCATCATTGACACTTTTGTTACAGGCATCAACACCTACCATGATGGCTGTGACCTAAAACCCCCAGGAAGCCCCTGGGGTCATGGCCCAGAAGCATCCTGGAGGAAGAGGGTTGTATGGAGCCCAACACAGTAGTGGTGCTTCCCTCAGGACTTTAGGACCCTCCGTGGAACCTGATATACTTTCATTCTCAGAACCCAGGGACTCAGAGGGCACTGCTCTTAATGGTACCAGCCGCCTTCTGGAGCAATCAGATCCCAAGTACATACAGCCCCCAAACCCAGCCCATTGGTTGGATCCAAGCCATGGTTCACCAAGGGGTCCAGGACCCCCCAAGGATGGAGAGGATCCTGATCAGAGTGAGATATCTTCAGAAGAAGAATCAGGAGTGGACCATGAACTCTCAAGAGAGAATGAGGCTGGGTTCCAGGAGGATGGGAACCCTTCTTTTCTTTCCATTCCACCTACTTGCAATTGCCAGGGAGACCCTGGCATCCTTGAAGGTATTTACTCAGAGGGAGGAGATAGCTCGTCTATCAACTTTTGCCACCATTGTACCTCTCCACCCTTGGGGGAGGATGAAGAGTTGGAAGAGGAATATGATGAGGAGCCTCTTAAGTTTGCCAGTGATTTCTCGCGTGTGCCCAGTGGAAAGAAACCTCCACCTCGGAGACAGCGGCACCGTTTTCCAACTAAGAAAGACTCGCGAGAGGGTGGACGCAGAGATCCCCGGTCCCCTGGACGTCATCGACTGGGCGGGAAAAGGAGTCAGGCTGATAGGCATAGAGGCCTGGGATTGTGGGGAGCAGAAGAACTATGTCACCTTGGACAGGCAGGCTTCTGGTGGCTGATTGAACTTCTGGTATTGGTGGGAGAGTATGTGGAAACTTGTGGGCATCTCATCTATGCATGCAGACAACTGAAAGGCAGTGATCTGGACCTTTTTCGAATCTGGGTGGGAGTCTGGGCTGGGTGGTTGGGGGTCTGGGCCCAGGTGATGTACCAATTTCTGAGCCAGGGGTTTTCTTATGGGGTAGGGCTGCTCACCCGTTTTCTTAGGTTACTGGGTGCTTTGCTGCTTCTGGCTCTGGCTCTGACGTTGGGTTTTATACAGTTGGGTTGGCGGTTTCTGTTAAGACTGGGTGACCGGTTAGGCTGGCGGGGTAAGATCACCTGGCTGTTCTCTAGGTTGGATTCACCTGCCTTGCAGCATTGCCTGACTCTGCTGAAAGATAGCAGACCATGTCAGCAGCTGCTAAGATTGGTTCAGTGGGGTTGGCTGGAGTTGCCTTGGGTCAAGCAGAGGACTAATAGGCAGGGGGATGCACCTGTAGCTAGTGGGCGCTACTGCCAGCCTGAAGAGGAAGTGGCTCGACTCTTAACCATGGCTGGAGTTCCTGAGGATGAGCTAAACCCTTTCCATGTGCTAGGGGTTGAAGCCACAGCATCAGATGTTGAACTGAAGAAGGCCTATAGGCATCTGGCAGTTATGGTGAGTGCCCTGCCCCTCTTTTTTATTTTCCTAGTTTGTATTTTATATTCCAGTTTTGGGGAGAGTGGAATAAAGGGAAAACTGCAAGAAGTCATCTTGAAGCTGCAGGGTAACTTATTCTTATCAGAGTTTTAAAGATTTTTTTCTTTTCTACTGATCTTCCCTAAGTTTTTAGTCATGAGATTTTAATATTGTTCTTAAAAATAAACCTGATATGTCAATGTTGGAATCATCCTGGAATATCTAGGTGAAGTACTGACTAGGTGAAGAGGGCTAGTCAGAAAGTCTCTCAGCTTTTTGCCCTGAACAAATGAGGGCTTGTTGAAAACAAGAAAAGCCAAGTATCTCCCAGAGAAGTAAGTGTGCATTGAGTGGGAAGGCTCAGGGAGTTCATGTTCATGATTGTTCAAAAAAAAAAAAAAAGAAAACAAACTATTTCAGAACCAGCAACTCAAAGAAGGAAAGGGAAGGAACACAAATGAGAGAGGTGTGTGTGTGTGTACGTATCATTACGTGAAACCATGGTTGCCTTTATTGAGAAGGGGAATGCAGTTGTGACACACCATATACTTGAGGGTAATAGCTTAATAGAAGTATGAGATCGTTATTAGAAGTAAATATTAAGTTGTTTTTAGTGATACATACGGTGATTGCAATCTCTGTAAAAATTACCTCACTGATTGTATGACATCAAAGAGGAATGCACTACCACGGTTTCCTTTAAACTGTTTAAGGCACAGTAAACTAATAGAGCTGTCATTTACCAGATTACTTTGGTGAAAAATGCATGCTCCTTATTGGATAGCCTGGGAAATTCTCAAGAGTGGATAACAACTGCTTACATTCTAATTGTTACTAATAGAGATTTTTTTCTCACTTTCATGTTTTTTTTTCTTGTTTTTTTAAGCAGACATCCTCTCTTGGGAAATAGTAGTCTTTAGAAATACTGTCATTTTTCCAACTTGTCTTGGTGTCGAAATGTAGTTAAATTCCCCCCATCCTCAACACCAGTTATTTCCTGACCCAGAATGTCCATGACAAACCTGTTCCGTTTGCTTTCGAATGTGGAAGACTTAACAGTATTTTGTTTGTCATCAGTCAGACTAGCTTTTTTTATTTTGGGGGGCATGAAAACAATATTGGGCAGTTGAAGGAAGATGGAAGATAATTTGTATTGGAGAAGAGGCCTCTGAGCATAGTGATACACTGTTTCATTACTACAGAAAGAAGTAGTAGAGTATTGTAATAAGTTTTGAGTAGAAAGGAGAATTTTTCAATTAGAAAATAACGTGTTTGAGAAGGTAACATCTTTAGAATCCTTACTTTGTAACTGATAAAATGAAAATGTGAGAGGTTTCCATGGGGCTTGCAGTGCTAGAACTGGAACAGTCCCAAGTAAATTGAGTTGGTAGATCACCCCAATACCAGATTCTGTGCTGTATCCTACATACACATTCCTATTTAATCCTTTCAACAATCCACAGTAGATTAGCACTCCATTTAACTGGAGAAACTGAGCCTTAAAGTATTCAAGGTCATAGTTATTATTAGATATATGATTGCTGTATCTGGGCCTTGAATCCAGATTTGTCTGCAGAGCCAGAACAATTATTTATTAAGCTATATGAAATCCCCTAAAGAGTGCTGAAAGAAGAACTCTTTGATGTGACATTATTTTGACTCAAAATGGATTTGTGATGAAATCTCTGTTTTGATAGGTTCATCCTGATAAAAATCATCATCCCCAGGCTGAGGAGGCCTTCAAGGTTTTGCGAGCAGCTTGGGACATTGTCAGCAACTCTGAAAGGCGGAAGGAATATGAGATGTAAGTCGGAGATGGGAAATTTTCAGGTGGGATAAATGAAAAATGCTCATTAGCAGAGGCCCCTGGGACTTATGAATTGAGTCTGAGAGAACTCAAGTTGCTTGTCATTCTGAGTGGCCAGGGACCCTCAAGAGGCCAATAGATCTGTTCCCTTTTGTCCATCCCGTCCCATAATACCTTCTGATTTACAAAGTCATTCTTCTCTTAGGAAACGAATGGCAGAGAATGAGCTTAGTCGGTCAGTGAATGAATTTCTGTCCAAGCTGCAGGATGACCTCAAAGAAGCAATGAATACTATGATGTGCAGCCGATGCCAAGGAAAACACAGGTATGAAGGAGGACTGTCAAATCTCAGAGACTGGGTAGCCAAAGATCTTCCTTGTGAGTATTGTTGGTAGTTGTAGGTTACGCATAGTGAGTAAAGACCCTGAAATTTCTACCTTTGCTTTGCTGTAAGAGACTGGGGATTTGAATTGATAGTAAGCAAAGAAAATAATTGGTAATATGTCTAGTTTTAAGAGAGAAGATTGAGAGGCAGACCAACTGTTACTACAAGAACAAGCAAGTTGCTTGCCCAGGAGACATCCAGGCAAGTGATCGGGTCCCCTCAGTGCGAACCCCCTTCCAAGACTAAAACTCAATGGGAATACACGCTCTGATTGGTGACCACGTTCATCACCAATAAGGAGAAGTGAGGGAAAAACAACAATGAGGAGGCAAGCTAAGCCCTACAACATTCAATAGACTTCTGTGAACCCGGGTGGAGACCTGGTCAGCCAGCAGTGTGGCAAGATCTGGGGACTCTTGGGCCCAGAGTCAGTGACACAGCCACAGAGGACTAGAGTGGAGAATGAAGTGTCCAGCTGATAAAAAGAGAGGGCATATGCACAAGAACACTCATATGTGCAGATAATACCCACTTGACCTGGCTTCAATGACTGGATGATCAGAGCTCAACCAGAAGAAGACAGAAAAGGGGGAGAAAAAAAATAATCTGATACAACTTGATGAACCTGAACTACACCTATGGATGCTGTAGCTCAAAAGAGAAAACAAATCCTTACAGAAGGATCATTCCCACCCCTCCACACACAGAATAGACAGGGATGGGCAAGTTGGACATTGGCTACCCAAAATGGTGGGAGGTGGGGGTGTGAGGGGGGGACTACAAAGGCAAGAAGTGACTGGCTTACAAGTTTTCAAGAGTGAACCTAGATTCAGAGGGCGTGGGGGAAGGTCGAATCTCCAGTGAGTAGTATCCAATCTGTCTGGGTGGGGCTGATGAAATGAAATGCAGATAGATCTCTTGTGATACAATAGTTAATAATTGTTATCAGGACTGATTGTGAGGGTTGGAAACATAAAGGTAGATGTTTTATAGCAAGGAGGGGAGTGATTAACATTTCAGTCTAGGAGCTGAGGTCCCTGGGACCATCAAGGGAGAAGAGTGGAGAGCAGAACCCTACCCAGAGAAGCAGTGACGCCAGAGAGAGAGGCAGAGATGATGACGTGGAGAGATGGAGCGGCTGTAGACTTTAGATCCAGAGAGGAAGAGGGGCTGTGTGCTGACGACCGGGGTGCAGGCTTGTGTATACCCTTTGGTTGG
This sequence comes from Chrysochloris asiatica, assembly GCF_000296735.1. Lineage (NCBI taxonomy): Eukaryota > Metazoa > Chordata > Mammalia > Afrosoricida > Chrysochloridae > Chrysochloris > Chrysochloris asiatica. Next base: position 1,724,696 of record NW_006408551.1, on the reverse strand, counting down.
TTGATGATGCATGGAGGGATTATAACCATGGCAATGAAACAATATACGATAGAATGAATGTAAAACTAATGTTCTCCCATGTAAACTATCACATAATTCACCATAAAATATTAAAAAAAAAAGGTTCTGATGACTAGGTCTGAAGTGATCTGAGGAGGAGAAGCCATGGATGATTTGGTCATGATTTGAGAAGAGGTTAGCCTTAGAGAGACTCAGGTTGGGGACCAACTGTCCATTCCAGCTATCTTTGATGGAATACTAGGAGGGTAGACAACCTAGAAGTTTCCCTTTTCTGTTCAACATGAAGTAGAATTGCTTCTGAAATGTTTTGAAATAACTTTTGTCTACCTCAGATACTGAGTTTGATGTAGCATGAATGATTCCATGCATCACTATTATTGGTACACAATTAAGTATGTTTACTTTTTTTTTTAGGTTTTATTCATCTGTCAGCATATTCAATTTGAACAGACATGTTGTTGTGTGCTGTGGAGTCGGTTCTGACTCATAGTGACTCTGTACAGGGTTTCTGAGGCTGTAAATCTTTACAGGAGCAGAAAGACTCGTCTTTCTCCGCTGAACAGCTGGTAGTTTCGAACTGCTGACCCTGAGGTTGGCAGCCTAATTCGTAACCACTATGCTACCAGAGCTCCTTAGAACAGACATGTTGTTGTTGTTGTTGTGATGTGCCGTGGAGTCGGTTCCGACTCATAGCGACCCTACACAGGGTTTCCGAGTCTGTAAATCTTTACGGGAACAGACCGCCTCATCTTTCTCCCACGGAACCACTGATAGTTTCGAACTCCTGACCTTGCGGCTCGCAGCCTGATTCGTAACTACTACGCTACCAGTAATAGTGACATAAAAAAGAGAGCCATAAAAATTACTGAAGAGATACCATTTTTTTCTTTGGTATATGAACATAGTAACCAATAGTGTTAGAGATTTTAAGAGAAGATACCAGCAGGACTACCATACTTCAGAATGTGGCCACAACTACTTCTCCTTGTGTTAGGACATAACCTCTAAAACATGCCAAATGAAATTGTTATTCCCAGGTGAAATAAAGTTTGACATTAAAAAAAAGAGAGAGAAGACTGAAAGTAGTGTATACAGATATATA
>NW_006408551.1:1721655-1723473 GCF_000296735.1 Chrysochloris asiatica | reverse complement strand
CTAGGATCACACCTTTTACGGTACCTCACTCTTTAGCATTACAGGTTTCTGGGGAACTAAAAACTAGGGGAATTTGGAAGCGGGAGGAGAGGATATTGTTGTGGTTAGTTTACTTTTTTTTTTTTTTTTTTAATGTTTTATTGTGAATTATGTGATAGTTTACATGGGAGAGCATTAGTTTTCCATTCATCATATCGTATACCGTTTCATTGCTGTGGTTACAATCCCCTCCATGCATCATCAACCAACCAAAGGGTATACCCTACAAACCTGCACCCCCACCCCCACCCCCGTCAGCATACAGCCCCCCTTCCTATCTGTGTCTAAAGTCCCCAACTGCTCCATCTCTTCTCTCCACGTCATCGTCTCTGCCTCCATCTCAGGCATCACTGCTTCTCTGGGTAGGGGTCTCGCTCTCCGCTCTTCTCCCTTGATGGTCCCAGGGACCTCCTCTACTAGGCTGAAAAGTTAATCTCTCCCTTCCTTCCTATAAAACGTCTACCTTTACATTTCCAACCCTCACAAACAGTCCTGATAACAATTATTCACTATTGTATCACAAGAGACCCATCAGCATTTCATTTCATCAACCCCGCCTAGACAAATTGTATACTACTCACTGGAGATTCTACCTTCCTTCACACCCTCTGAATCTAGGTTCCATCTTGAAAGCTTGTAAGTCAGTCACTTCTTGCCTTTGTAGCCCCCCCATTTTGGGTAGCCAATGTCCAAGTTGCCCATCCCTGTCTACTCTGTATATGGAGGGGGTGGGAATGATCCTTGCTGTAAGGATTTGTTCCCTCTTTTGAGCTACTGCATCAATAGGTGTAAGTCAAGTTCATCAAATTGTATCAGATTACTCTTTTTCTCCTCTTCTTTCTTCCTCTAGTTGAGCTCTGATCATCCAGACACTGAAGCCAGGTCAAGTGGGTATTATGTGCAAGTGTGGGTGTTCTTGTGCATATGCCCTCTCTTCTTATCAGCTGGACTCTTCACTCTCCACTCTAGTCCCCTGTGGCTATGTCACAGACTTTGGCCCAAGAGTCCCCAGGTCTTGCCACACTGCTGACCAACCAGGTCTTCACCCGGGTTCACGGGAGTCTATTGAACATTGCAGGGCTTAATCTGCAGCTTCAATGCTGTTTTTCCTTCCCTTCCTCTTATTAGTGACGAGCGTGGTCACCAATCAGAGTGTGTATTCCCATTGAGTCTTAGTCTTGGAAGGGGGTTTACACTGAGGGGACCCGACCACTTGCCTTGATGTCTCCTGAGCGAACAACTTGCTTGTTCTTGTAGTAACAGTCAGTCTGCCTATGTTGTTTTGTATTTTTCCTGTTAGACTTTCTTTCAAGAAGTATCTTCTGTTCTTCTAGCCACTCCAGGCTGGTTTGCTTGTCCTTTCAAGTGGAAATTTCCCATCTCTGAAGATCTGGATGTGATTCAGGCTTCCACCTATAGTCTTATGTAATGTAGAGGCTCCACAGGAAGCCTCCTTCACTGGGCACGCTGTAGCCCCATTTTAGGCATTCCAATTAGTTACAGGCAGAAGATAGACTTGCAAACTTTCTATGGTGATGTTTCTGGAGATTCCTTTCTCTCCCCCTGCAGTGTCTTATTGTATAGTATAATGCAAGGAAAACCAAGATTCAAAAGATCTTAACATTATTCCCCGCTTTTCCCTATTCCAACCATGTCTCAATCTCTGTATCCCAGAGTCCGGTTGTTCCAAGGTTGTGCATACATCATTATTTACTTCTGTCCCACTTAGCCCATGCAAACCTGCCTAATTGTTCTCCCATCTGCTTTGTTCTTCCATTC
>NW_006408551.1:1702383-1719362 GCF_000296735.1 Chrysochloris asiatica | reverse complement strand
ATATATATATATATAACTGAATTGTGATAACTTTTGATGTTTCGACCATATTTGTCAGCAATGATAGGACTACAGCAGTGCTGTAGGTAGGCTTGATAAATTATTGAGGAATTATCCTTTTGTTGGGTTGCAGGAGGTTTGAAATGGATCGGGAGCCTAAGAGCGCCAGATACTGTGCTGAGTGTAACAGGTTGCATCCTGCCGACGAAGGAGACTTTTGGGCAGAATCAAGCATGTTAGGCCTCAAGATCACCTACTTTGCACTAATGGATGGAAAGGTGTATGACATCACAGGTACAGTTTTGCTCTCTAGAAGAATGAACTCATACTACCTAATTTCATTTGTGTTCTAAACTGTGCTGTTTTGTTTTCATGTTTGCAGAATGGGCTGGATGCCAGCGTGTGGGAATTTCCCCAGATACCCACAGAGTCCCCTATCACATCTCATTTGGTTCTCGGGTCCCAGGCACCAGTGGGAGGCAAAGGTAAGTGGTATGTTTCTTCATTAATTTATCCATAATTTTAGTTTTGAGTCCGGTTTTAGATGACATACTATTTGGGAGTAGCTTTCTAACACATGAATTGTCATAAGTCTGGGGTTGACTCCATGGCAGCTAACAAGTGCCTCTTTCTCTAGGAACTAGCTAAGTATCTTTAACTTAGGTAATCATATGATCCCAGCAACATTTCTATTCTCATTATTTCTTCTGTTTTATTCGCAGAGCCACTCCAGATACTCCTCCTGCTGACCTTCAGGATTTCTTGAGTCGGATCTTTCAAGTACCCCCAGGCCAGATGTCCAATGGGAACTTCTTTGCATCTCCTCAATCTGGCCCTGGCACTACCACGGCCTCTAAGCCCAACAGCACAGTACCCAAGGGAGAAGCAAAACAGAAGCGGCGGAAGAAAATGAGGAGGCCCTTCCAGCGTTGACAACCCTTCTCATCTTTCTTTAAATCAATGTCAGGGAGTCAAAAGGGCTGTGTACAGCACAGGATGGAGTTTGATTTGCTTATTTTAAAAAAGGGAAATTTTTAAGCTCAAATTGTTCACTGAGTACTTGTAGGAATCATTCTCCCTTCTTCCCCAGTACCCAGGAATTGAATTTTGTCTTCTGACAATACCAAAGAAATAGGAAGTGGCTAGTGCTAAGAACCTAGGGCTTGGACTATACAGTGTATCCCATAGCAGTGTGGGAGCTGGTTATTTCCCTGGGGTCTGTTTGCCTTTGTCTTATCTTTTGCTTTTAGAGCAGATGACACTTTTTCTCCCCCCTTTTAAACTGAGTCTTTCTTATTTCTTCAACCATTTTAGGATGGATCTCCCCTCCTTTATACCCATATACTAGTTAAAAGACAGAACAAGAAAGCATGTAGCCCTAATTTTAGGAGTTGTATAGAGTTCAGAGTGGAAACTTCGAATTCTTTCATCCTCTGACTTTCACCCTTGTGGGTAATAACCCAATTTCAGGCTTGTTGCTGCAGGGATGGCCAAAATTAATAATTTTTAAAAAGCAGACTCATGCCCTTTGGCCCTTGGTTGAGGGGGAAGGATAAGGGGATTCTCAGCAGTCCCCTTATGATCCAAGGGTTTGTATTTTTTTAAGTTTGTTCATATTTGTATGTACATATCTATTTAAAGCCAGGGAATTATCTTTCTATAAATATTTAACTGGCAACTTGTATTTTTCCTCTCTTATTTGCCCATATTGCTGGACCCCTTTTTAACATTTGAAAAGTCTTTTCATATTGTATTACCTGAGAGTGAATATCACCCCCTACTGGACTAAAGGAGAAGTTAAAAAATAGTTTGGAGAAATTTTATATAGTGAGTCAAACATTCTTTCTTCCCTAGCCTTATGAAGACATCGCCTTACTCTCTCTTCCTGTTTACCAAATATTAACCTGATTTGGAAAATAAGTAATTTTATTATAAGGAAAACATATAATAAAACATAGCACAAAGTTGGTGGGGGTGAAAGATATGGAAAAAGTTAACAAACAAGTTGCCCAAACATGGCTTCCTGCTGTGGAGAAGAGATTTAACCCTTACCTCATCTGCCTTTTCTAATTCAAAGAAACTTGCTCCTAGCCTGGCTGAGCCCAAGGAGCTCCATTTATCAATCTCTTCCTGGAGGTGTGGGAAAGGGTGTATAGTTATTAGGCTTTCAAGATACAGAAGATAATATGGAGAAGGAAAGGAAGCACATTACAGCCTTTTATTCCAATGTCTTCTCCACCCCTGTGGAGCTGTCCCCTGTGCCATCCCTCAGTACTTGTTGATGCCAAAGAGACGAACCCCATGGAACTGGGGCAACTTAGGCAGCAGTACGCTGAGCAGTGAGGCTGTGTTGATGAGAAAGTGAGCAGCATCATACTTGGTATAGAAGCTGGCCAGGAGGTAGCTAGGGAGAAGAAACAGGATGAGTGAGGTTTGCCTGCCTTTATCCACATTCATGTCTTTCCAGTGATTTCTGTTGTTTTAATGACCAGTTCTGTTCCATGTAGTCCTATGACATCTGAAAACATTGCAGCTATATCAGTAACATTTACGTTAGGATTGGGAGATCATCCGATAGTACCTTTTTAATTGGTAATGACATGTGCCAATGAAACTGTTTCATCCTGTAGGACTGCTGAAGTCCTATTCGCTTCCACTCCCCACAGTTTTCATAGATTGACATCATTTCTTTATTCACTTCTCTTTAGAAGTGTAAAAACATTTGGTTTTACTTGCATTTTTTCTCAGTCTCCATTCCCCTACCAGGAACAAGGAATGCTTGATTGTTATTTTCTACTTTTTAACTGTTTTCCCTAGGTTTAAAACTAGTATACCACGATACCTTCAGAGGGTCTTGGATGAGTAGCCTGCTTTTTAAAAAAACTTTTCTGTGGGTCTTTTTACCTGGCTTGTGGAGCTCTTTCTTATCCAGCATCTCCCATATCCCCCCCTCCCCCCAAACTTACAGTACTATAGGAGAGATGCTGAGGAACTTGCGGGAAGAGGTAAACTGGAGCCCATAGTCCATCTGCTCCCAGTGTGTCAGTAGCCGAGCTTTTCCTTGGTCAGGGGTTTCAAAGGGTGTCCCTTTCACAGTATGCAGAAAGACATACATAGCCTAGGAGGAGGGAAAGGACAGTATGAAGGGGCAGAAGGTAGTTCAACCCACCCAAGAATTCTAAGGTAGGAATTAATAGGATTCCAAGTGGAAGACCAAGCCCCAAAGAACTGGTCATTTTATTTTGTTTTTAATTGGGATGAATATAGGGTGTAGTTTAGTGCTCACCAAGTTATGGATGACGTTGGTCAGGGTCCAAACAACAGGAATGCTGAAGAAGGGGATGCTGAGGAGAACCACATGCAGCAGTCCTACCAAGATGATGTAGGCCAGCCAGATGCCCCGGCTATTCATCACTCGGGTGTTGGGGTTTACTTCACTGTGTGCCACCCCCACATTCATCCTACCACAGTGGAGGATCAGGCAGGAGTCCAATTCAATTTCCTTTCAATTTTAGAAGAGCTTGTTCCATTTGGCCTCCCAGTCTCTCCTGAATGATCCCAAATCCCATGACTTCACGGGGAATGAGAACTTTCCCATTATGGACAAAGAAAAACTAGAAGGCTTGGGAAAAAAATTTAAAGACAGGAAAAATCTAACCTATATTTTAGACAGCAATTTTTACTGTAATTTGAAATAAGCCAAGGTTTGGTGCACCCGCTTCTAGCAACAACAGACATAGGAGTATCTCATTTTTACTGAAACTCCAGAAGAAGATCACAGGATTTAACGAACCACCCAGAGAGTTGCGGGGACCAAGCTACTTCTAATTCCCCTTTTTTTTTGCTGGGTCTGTCAATCCTGTCCCTCATTTCTTTGGCTCGCAAGAAGCCGGCATCCCGATTCCTCTCAAGCGTGGGCGCAGCAAGACCTCGCCCGGGACTACTCAACAGCTCGAGATGGAACCCTAGCCCTGATTCTGGAGTGGTTCTGGTCATCTGGACGTGGCCCTTTTAAATCCGTGAAAACTTGAAAGTTGATGCTTGATTAGGCAGCAGCTCTTGTCCACCTCTACCTAAAATTCTCTAAACCCTGCTACGGAGCTCGTCCGGCGATTCTCCCATCTCTCCTCCTGTTTGTCGGGTACCCTCAGGGCCCTATCTAATACTCGTCTCTCTTGTTTTTAACTTCCCCACACCTTCCTCTCCGCCCCTCACCTTTTTTTTCTTAGCAACCCCTTTCCAGTCTCCGTGTATCCCCTACCTGACAGCTTCTTCCCTCCTAGGGCGCAGCGCCGGCTTTCACACACCTGTACTCTTCAGGAAGCAGCCCCCGCCCATTTTCTCTCTCCCTATTGGTGGAACAGAATTAGCGGTGCCGTAACCTATTGGTTGGTGGTTTGCAATGGGGACGCACAATTGGTCGTCATTTCCGTCGTTCAGAAGAGAACCCTCCCTTTACTCTGTCCCAACCTTTAGAGAGAGGTGGGGAAAGCTGCCTAGACAAGTGAGACCCACGCCACCTATTGACTAATGGGAAGAGCTGATGGTGTAGGGTGGAAGTAAGAGTGTCAGCGATTGGCCAGCTGTGGTTCTGTGCGCCTAGGCGGGAGCTCTTAGAGGCGGAGGCCACGGGTGGGGGCCTAGTAGAGTCGAGGGGGTAGCAAGATGGCGGCGGAGACGGTGGAGCTTCATAAGCTGAAGGTACAGTAAAGGGGAGAAGGACTGATTTGGACTTTTATGAGAACTGAATTTTGAATAGTGGCTTGCGCCTTCTCCTACCTGTTCTCCTTGCAAGTTTTTGCATTTTGTGTTCCGGCTCCCGTCGTAGTTAGCCGGCTTTTCTTTTGTGCCTGCCTTCTTCCCTGCTACACTTTCCCTACTTTTCCGTTTTTCCGCACGACTTTACTGGTAACTCTACGTATTACTTCGACTTCCTGGTTTCCTTCATATCTGTATCTCCGGTCACCCTTCCCCACCGGGTTGTGTAAGTGCCTTCTACCTGTTATACCCCCTTTTCGTTTCTTGTCAGAGCTACATTACGTCAGTGGTACCCTCCTCATTGCCCCACGCCGGCCACGGGACCCCTTTTTCGTTCTGGTTGATGTATCCTTTCCGTTGACCAAAGTTGAGATTTCTCTATTAGCAGGTGATGGCACCTTTGCGTTTTTATGTCCTCTAGGATTGAAACCTGGTCCAGAAAATGCGCCCACTCCTTTTACAGGTGGGATTTACGTCCCCTGGGGCTAACTTTGAAACCTGGGAGATGCTTGGGGCCCAGGAGGCCTTAAGAGTTAGTAAAGGCACAGCGTCCTCAAGTTTTAAAGTTTTTTGAATTCTCTTAGTGGTTTCCAGTTCTCCTGGCCGCAGTTTCTGGCATTACCCCTGGAGAGAAAACTTCAGTTCTGTGGGAAAACAGCCTGAAGGTTATCTCTGCCCTATTCCTATGGCACACGGACCTTGCATCTCTTGGTATCACCAGAGTGACACTCCAAATCACAGAAGCTATTTAAAGCCATGTGTCTTGGTAGCTTCCTCACATTTAGATGGTCATTTTCCTGGAAAAAAAGAATAGTTTTGTTTTAGGATAATTATGAGAGTATCTTGATAAGTTGCCCATTTGTGTTTCACAGTTTTCCCATTAGATGTTTCTGTCACATCATCCTGGGAATTGTGATAAAAGGAGGCTGATTTTGCCAAAATTGAAAGTTGATCCTTTAGGACTTGATGACCAATAGTTTTAGAACTTGAAACCAGTTATGTTTTAGTAAGGCTAAGGAGAGGTTCTTTCTTGATTACTTACTAGTGACACCAATTGCCTTTTTGTGAAAGCGGATCTATTTCTTACCTTTGATTTCTAAATTATACTAGTGGGTTTTGTGTTATCCTGGAATTAACTGTTAAATTGGTGGTACTGAAATGTATAGATATATCAGTAGCTTCTTACTGTCTATCTAATCATGAGTAAAGAATTTGAGCTACCACCTTCAATGTGTGTGTACTTATTTATCAATTACAAATACACTATTATGTTATTACATATATTATAAAGCACATACACAAAAAGTGATTTTGAATGGCTGAGATAAAAGGAAATATGAATAGAAAGTCTAGTATTTTCTTCCTATTCATACCATTTTTTAAATCCCTGGAGTAAATCCATCAGTTGCCCACAAGATATATCTTTATGGATTTTGTGTTGGTTTACAGAGTTCTTCCTTCCATCAAGTCTGTATTTTTCAGATCTATAGTAAATTTGCATTTGATTGGATAAGTCCTTTTTTACAAAATGCCCTCAGACCTGATTTCAGGTATTAGAGTAAGAGAACATGAGGCATTCCAGACAGTCTAAAATGGACTCGCTCTTTTAATCACATTTGCTTGTCTTTGCTTTTTCTCTAGAGCACTTCTTAACCTTTTGGAGGTCACAGATATCTTTGAAACTCTGATGAAAGGTATGGACCCTCTCCCCAGAAAAAGGCATGTACACATATTTTGCATGCGATTTGAGGGGCCTCATAAAACTACCTTGTAGCCCTGAGGAGTCCATGGACCTCTGGTTAAGAACCCATGCCTTTAATTATGACTTCCAGAACAGTTATTCTTTGGTTCAACTGGTGGTCTTGATGGAGTGATCATGAATTTTGGGTTGACATAAGGTTTTACCATTTTTTAAAAAAAAAAGCAAAAAAGGAAAGTAGGTTAAGTGTATGACCAAAAGGATAGATTAGAATGATACTGGAAAGGGCCTTTGAAGTTGTGTAAGGAGTCCTGATAAGGTACTGTAAAATAAGCAGTGGACTGCTACCTGCAACGTTGGTGATTCAAACCCATAAGCTCCTCAGAAACCCTATACAGGGTCCCTGTTAGTCAGAACTGACTCCACGGCACTTAACTTCAAACTGTGTAAGGAGTTTGACTTGTCATGTAGGCAGAAATGGGGGGATGGTCTCACCTGTTTGTGTTGTATTGGTAGTGTAGAGGATGGGATCTAGAGGGCAACAGATTTTAACAGCTAGGTGTTTGTTACAGTAGTTATTCCTGTACTGAAAACCTTTTAATGATGTTGTTGTCAATCTCTTCAGTCTGTAGCTTATCACACTCCAACCACAGTGGCTTTTTCCATTTTCTCAGAATAGCTACCGTCATTCATTTCAAACACTAACATACCATTTATTATGTGGTAAGTGCTAGTCATAACTGTTTAAGTACTTTAACTGGTTTAATTCTTATCACTTGATAAGGTAAATACAACTATTGTCCCATTTTAAGATGAGAAAACTAAAGCACAGAGTAACTAAACAACTAATTGAGTAATTTTTGCCATAGTGTCAGTTTTTGAAACCCATGGAGTAAATCATCAGCTATCCCCATGAATTGCCTTTATGAATTTTTTGTTGGTTTATAAAGTTCTTTTTGTCAAATCTGTATAAGAATGTATAAAAATGCCTAAGTTATGGCTCAAACTCAAGCAGTCTGTCTACAGCTATGTTCTTAAATCATAAACTTCCTGCTTCTCTTTTTGACCATAAAACCCAGAATCTTTATATTTGCTTCCAGTTTTCTTTTGCCTTTAGTGTTCCTGCCACCCCTCTTCCTAATACCTTTATGTAACTACTGTCATTCAACTTTATTTACCCAAGTAAGCTTTCCCTACCTCTCCATGCACATCATGGTCTAGCCTCTTTTTATGTATTTTTATAGATCTTGTGAAGTAGCCCAGGTGGCATATTGGGTTAAACGTTGGGCTGTTAATCACAAGGTCAGCAGTTCATACCCACCAGCAGTGCTGTAGAAGAAAGGTGATACTGTCTGCTCCCATAAAGATTTACAGTCTTAAACCCTGGGGAACAGTTCTACTCTGTCCTATAGGTTCAACATGAGTTGGAATTGGCTGGATAGTGTTGGGCTTGTAGGACTTTGTACCTTTTTTTAAGACACTACTAGATTGTGAATTCCATGTAAGCAAGGACACTTTCTCTTTTTGATGATTATTTCCCAGTGTTTAAGAGAATGCTTGATACACAGTAAGTGTTCAATACCAATTTCAAACATCAAATGAATTAATGTTTAAGACCTGAAATAAGGTAGTGGCTGTTAGAATGAGATCAAATTTGAAAGAGATGTAGAGTGTAGAATTGTATGAAATTTATAGATAAGTTAGATATTAGAGGAATGAAAGATGACTGCAAGATTGGTAGCGATACTGTCAGATCCCAACTCGATGGCACTTAGCAACAACAACTGTTAGGTTGGGAAGATAAGCCAGTTTTGTGTAGGAGAGAAGCTGTTTAGTTTTGGGGTTTGGTGCCTTTGGCACATCCACTTGAAGAAGTTTACTTGTCAGCTGGAAATGTGGGTCTTTTGCTCAAGGACTGAAAGTAAAAGTTTGGGATTAATTTTTTTAAATATTTGTTGAATAGTGTAGCTCTGTGGGCTAATGCACTGGACTGCAAAGTTGGTTTGAACCACAAGACTGGCGGTTCAAGCTCACCAGCTGCTCCTTGGAAACCCTGTAAAGGGTTGCAGTGGGTTGGAACCAACTCGATGGCACTTAACAACAACAACAATAAGGATTTAGCAATGAACAAAACACAAAAATCCTGGCCCCCATGGAGTTTGTACTTTACTGGGAAAGGCACAGTAAGTTCTTTAAGGCAAAATGAGAAGTAGAGTAGGAAGAATTATCATTTTAAAAGGGTTAACCAAGTAAAGCTTCATTGAGAAGGTGATATTTAAGCAGAATTAAAATAAGGTGGAGTAAGCTGTGTGGAAAGTGTTCAAGAAATATCACAAGAAGCCACTTCTAACTTATTGAAGTGAGCAAGGGTAGTAGAAATAGTTGAACAGGCTTCACGGAGATGTAATGGTAGGGAACAGAATGTGTATGGTCTTATGGGTGATCATTAGGACTCTGGCACTTACTCCTATTGATATGTGAAACCAATGGGGAATTGGTTTGAGGGACATGACCTGACCTATCTATCCTTGGATGGCTTTTTCACACAATAGCACCATGCAGTTGAACCAAACAGCAAATCCCACCTCAAATAGTAATTTCTTGGGCTTAAATCTTCCACCTCAGCACAACACAGGTCTGGGAGGGATCCCTATAGCAGATTGAATTTGGGAGTGCAATGGGTCTGTAGGGTAAGCACTTGACTGCAAACCACCAGATTGGTGATTTGAGCCTACCAGTCACTCCATGAAGTTTTCTGCTCCTGCAAAGATTTGCATCCTTGGGAAACCGTATACAGGGTTGCTATGAGTTGGACTGACCGAAGGCTCTTAACAACTTGATGATATTGTCAAAGGATCACTCAGTACTATATAGAGAATAAACTAGTGACATAAGGGGTTGAAGAGGTTTTTACAGTAGTCTGTATAAGAGAAAGACCAGGGGAGTAGTTTTCAAGATATACTGAGAAGGGATTCGATTTGGATATATTTTCAAAGTAGAACTGATAGGCTTTGTTGCTGATTTGATTCTGGGTAGTGAATGAGTGTTGTAAGTAGAATGAGAAAGAAGGAATCATAATGAATGTCAGTATTTATGGAGTTGGGTAGAACAACAGCTAAGAAGGAGTCTGAAGAAAAAAACCAAACTAAACCCTTTGCTATAGTTACCCTATAGCATAGGGTCAAACTTCTTCATGGGGTTTCCAAGGCTGTAATCTTTATCACGATGGGTCAGAACCGACTCGACAGCACTTAACAACAACAACAACAATCTTTATAGAAGCAGACTGTGGAGCAATTGTTAGGTTCAAACCTCTGATCTTTCTATTAGTATCTGAGTGCTTAACTGCTGTGCCATCAGGATTCCTTTGAGGCTGAAGAAGAGATGTAAAAGAATCAAGAGAGTGCAGTGTCAGTGTCTTAGTGGTTAGGATTATGAGTTTGAACCAGAAAAACCTGAGCTGGCATGTTGATTCCTTTGTCTACTAGCAAAAGGTGCACTGGTGTATAGTGGGTTAAACATTGGGCTGCTAATTTCAAGGTTGATGATTCAAACCCACCAGCCATTCCAAGGGAGAAATATGAAGCTGTCTGATCCTACAAAGATCTAGTCTTGGAAGTCCTAGGGAGCAATTCACTAATCTACCATTTAGAGTTGACTCTGGCTGGCAGTGGGTCATTTACTATCTGTGCGATTATAAACCAACTGAATCTCTTTATGTTTTATTTTCTTAATTTCATAAATTAGGGATCATAATACCAACCAGATAGGTTTGTTGTCTGCATTAAATGAGAAAATACATTCAAAGTACTTAACACTTTGGCACATACTGTTGTTAGGTGCCATCAAGTTGGTTCTGACTCATAGCAACCCTATGCACATAGAACAGAAAAACTGCCCAGTCCTGTGCTATCCTTACAGGTATTGTATGTTTGACCCCATTGTTGCTGCCACTGTGTCAGTCTGTCTCATTGAGGGTCTTCCTCTTTTTCTCTGACCCTCTACTATACCAAACAAGATGTCTTACTCCAGGAACTGATCCCACCTGACAGCATGTCCAAAGTACAAGAAACAAAGTCTCACCATCCTTGCTTCTAAGAATCATTCTGGCTTTACTTCTCAGACAAATGTTTTTTTGTTCTTCTGACAGTCCGTGGTGCTTTCAGTATTCTTTGCCAACACCATAATTCAAGTGCATTGTTTCTTCAGTAATCATTTTCCAACTTTCATTTGCATATGAGGTGGTTGAAAATACCATGGCTGGGGTCAGGCACACCTTAGTCCTCAACAAAGTGACATATTTGCTATTTAAAACTTTAAAAAGATCTTTTGTAGTACTTTTGCCTAATGTAGTATGTCATTTGATCATACAGATTGAGTAAGTATGGTAAAAGGATATAACCGTGACACACACCTTTCCTGATTTTCAACCATTCAGTATCCCCTTGTTCTGTTCTAAGGATTGCCTCTTGGTCTATGTACAGGGTCCTCATAAGCACTTGTTCTGAAATACCCATTTCTAGATGTTATCCATAGTTTGTTATGATCCACACAGTCAAATATCGCTGCATAATCAATAAAACACAAGTAAACATCTTTCTGTTATTCTCTGCTTTTAGCCAAGATCCATCTAACGACAGCAATGATACCCTTTGTCCCGTGTCCTCTACTGAATTCAGCTTGAGTTTCCGGCAGCTCCTTGTCGATACATTGCTGCAACCATTTTTAAATTATCTTCAGCAAATTTTATTTGCATGTGATATTAATGGTATTGCTTGATGATTTCTGCATTCTGTTGGATCACCTTATGAGCACAATTAAATGTTCTTGAATACCCATTTCAGATGTTATCCATAGTTTGTTATGACCCGCAGAGTTGAACGCCTTTGCATAGTCAGTGAAACATAAATAAACATCTTTCTGGCATTCTCTGTTTTTAGCCAAAATCTATCTGATATGAGTAGTGGTAACCCTCATTTTGTGTTCTGTTCTGAATTCAGCTTAAATTTCTGGCAGTTCAAGCCTACCAGCCACTCCACAGGCTTTCTGCTCCTGCAAAAGATTTAAAGTCTTGGAAACCGTATGCAGGGTCACTATGAGTCAAAACAGACTCCATAGCACTTAACAACAACAACCTGGTTCCAACTCATATAGCAATCCTATGCACAATAGAACAGAAAAACTGCTGATATTTTCAAAGGGTCACTGAATACTGTGTAGAGAATAAACTAGTGAGGTAAGTGGTTGAAGAGGTTTTTACAGTAGTCTGTATGAGAGGAAGACCAGGGGAGTAGGTTTCAAGGTGCTGAAAAGGGATTGTTTTGTTAGGTGCCATCGAGTCAATACCGACTCATAGCGACCCTGTGCACAACAGAACGAAACACTTGCCCGATCCTGGGCCAACTTAACAATGTTGCCAAGCTTGAGCCCATTGAGGCTGCCACTTAGCCAATTTATCTCACTGAAGATCTTCCTCTTTTTCTTTGACCCTCCACCTTACCAAACATGATATTCTTCTCCAGTGACTGGTCCCTCCTGACAATATGTCCAGAGATGAATTAGATTTGAACATATTTTCAAAGTAGAGCTGACAGGATTTGTAGCTGATCAATGTACTGCTGATCAATGATCAATGTACTGCTGCAACCGTTTTTGGATTATCTTCAGCAAAATTTTACTTGCATATGATGTTAATGATCTAGATTTCCTCATTCCACTTGGAATAGGAAGAGATATGGATTTTTTTCCCAATTGACTGGCCACGTAGCTAGCTGTCTTTTATGTTGGTCTGTATATTCCTTCCATGATGCTTTCTGCTTCTTTCAGTACTTTGCCCATTTTATTGTTGATGTTAAGTGCCTTTGATTTGGTTCTGACTCATAGCAACTCTATGAGTTTCTGAGGAGCAGCTGGTAAGCTTGAACCACTGACCTTGTGATTCAAACCGACTTCGTAGTCCAGCGCATTAACCTGCAGCGCCACATCGTGTACAGGGTCGCTATGAGTCGGAATCGACTGCATGGTACATAACAACAACAACACCAGGTCAGTAATGCAGGTTGAGGCTTGGGTTTTTTTCCTCCGTTGTTTCAGTTTCAGAAATGCTGTACATAATTCTTCCCCTTTGATTTTTTAGCTTAAGGTCTTTGTACCATTATAATAACTTGACTTTATCTTCTCGAGGTGCTCTTTGAAATTTTCTGTTCAGCTCTTTTACTTCCTCATTTCTTCCCAGTTGCTTTAGTTTTTGTATGTTCCAGAACAAGTTTCAGAGTCTCTTCCTACTTTTACTTTTTTTTTTTTTTTCATTTCTTTTTAATGACCCTTTGCTTTCTTCATGTATGATACTCTTGATCTTTCCACAATTCTTCTGATCTTTGGGCATTAGTATCTCATGCATCAAATTTATTCTTAGATGCTGTCTAAATTCAAGTAGCATATATTCAAGGTCATATTTTGGCTTTCACAAACTTGCTTTAATTTTCTTCAACATCAGCCTGAACTTGCATATGCGCAATTGATGGTCTGCTCCACAGTCTGCCCCTAGCCTTGTTTTGGCTGATGATATTGAACTGCTCCATGGTCTGTTCTCACAAATATAGTCATTTTATTCCTGTGTCTTCCATCTGGTGTCTTCCATGTTTTTGCAATGATTGAGTCATTGGTCTTGCAAAATTCTATCAGTATCATTTCTATCACCAAGTCTCTGTTTTCCAACTTTTGGTCTTTGTCTCCAGCTTTCACATTCCAATACCCAGTAATTATCAGTGCATCTTCTTTGCATGTTTGATCACATGCTAGTACTTGAAAATACATATTTGAGTTTATACTGTATGAAATGTTGTTAAGTGTCATTGAGTCAGTTCTGACTCATAGCGAGCCTATATAGGTCTGAAGAGTGGCTGGTGAATTTGAGCCGCCAACCTTTTTTGTTCAAACAGACCTTATGGTCCAGTGCTTACCCTACAGCGCCACAGTAGATATGTTGTAGATGATACAAAATGTATCTTCTGAAAGAATTTACAAACCCTATAGGAGTCCTGGTGTGGCGCTGTGGCTTAATGCGCCATACTGCAAAGTCATTTGAACTGCAAGGTCGGTAGTTCAAGCTCACCAGCTGTTCCTTGGAAACCCTATACAGGGTCGCTATAGGTTGGAACCGACTCGATGGCACTTAACCACAACAACATGGAGCGTTTTGGAGTCCTGGTGTGGCGCTGTGGACTAATGTGTCAGACTGCAAAGTCGTTTGAGCTGCAAGGTCAGTGGTTCAAACTCACTAGCTGCTCCTTGGAAACCCTAAACAGAGTCACTATGGGTTGAAATCGACTTGAAGGCACTACATAACAACAACAACAACATAGCTTTGAATCAAAATTCAAGATTAGAAAACTAGGAAAATCACAGGATGATAAATAATTTACTAGAGTTGAGTGTATTATGTAATCAGTTGATTTGTCCTTTCTCTGTGGGCTGGATAGGTAGAATGGAGAATGCTTTATTAATACTGAAAAATAAATAAGATTTTTGAAAATTGTTTTTGAATAGAGAATTCCTACACAATTTTAAAGGTACAAAAAGGGTTTTTGGTAAAAAGTTTCCCTGTTACACTTGTCCCAGTTAGCTTTCTCTTCCCAATTTCATCTAATAGTACTTAACATTTCCAGACATCGTATTTATGTATGTTGTATAGGTGTGTTTGTGTATGTGTATATATTTTCACATCTTTGCAGTAGTGTTAGTATATTGTATACAGTGTTTTGTAGCTCAGGTGTTTGTAAACATCTTTATTGAGCTATTCATATAACATTCAATTTATTCAATATATCTTGCTTTTAAAATAAATTATTTAGAAATATTTAAAAATCAAATTCATGTAAAAATGGATAAGATTTATCATAAATTCTTATTTGAGGTTCAAAAGGATTTTCAGTCTACTTCTAATGTAAATGTGCTGAAATATGTGTGAAAAGAAATGACTTCATTTTCACTTTGTTTGTATTTTAATCCTTTCATAACCCTTGAATTTTTTTGTTGATGCTATATGTTTTCAGTAATAGAAGGCATGCTGAAATCGGGGGTGGGGGGGTAGCACGTTTTTTTAAAGATAATATGGAATTTGATGCAATTATATGAGACACATGCAAGGTTAGTGGTTCAAACCCACCAGCCATTCTTTGGAAACCCTATGCAGGATTGCTATTAGTTGGAACCGACTTGGCAGCACAAAAACAAGAATACTATGGGATACTCTGATAGGATTAGTGGGGTGGGACCCATTTTTTTCAGATTCATGTAGTTATATAGGTCCTTGTCAAATGGCAGCATGTATTACAATTGGGACAGCAGCTTCCCAAGAAGAAACTTGAGAGGCTGACAATTTTGGATGGATATATGACCCACTACAGCCTTTGGTATGTATTGCATCTCAATGTCAAGAAAACAAAAATCCTCACCACTGGGCCAATAAACAACATTCTTATCAATGAAGGCAAGATTGAAATTGTCAAGGACTTCATTCTTCTTGGGTCAACCATCAATACTCATGGAAGCAGCAGTCAAGAAATCAAATTACGTATTGCATTAGGCTCTACACAAGACCTTTTTTAAAGTGTTGAAGAGCAAAGATGTCACCTTGAGGACTAAGGTGCACCTGACCCAAGCCATGGTATTTTCAATAACCTCATATGCATGCGAAAAGCTGGACAGTGAATGAGGAAGACCGGAGAAGAATTGATGCATTTGAGTTATGGTGTTGGAGGAAAATATTGAAAGTGCCATGGGCTGCCAGATCTGTGTTGGAAGAAGTGCATCCAGAGTGTTCCTTGGAGGCCAGGGTGGCCAAACTTCGTCTTTCATACTTCGGACATATTGTCAGGAGGGACCAGTCGCTGGAGAAGGATATCATGTTTGGTAAGGTGGAGGGCCAGAGAAAAAGAGGAAGACCCCAGTGAGATGGATTGGCAGAGTGGAGCATCAGTGAGCTCAAGTGTGGCAACAATTGTGAGGTTGGCCCAGGACCAGGCAGTGTTTTATTGTGCATAGTGTCGCTATGAGTCGGTATCAACTCATTGGCACCTAACAACAACATATCTCCCACAGATCACAAAATAGTTAACTTATCTATATACCTTTTAAAATAATGTCCTAGCATAAGAAGAATTGATATTACAAATTAAATAATACAACATTATGTAAAAACTGTATATAAAAACTTAGTCCTATTTGACTAAGAAGGGGATAGGATAGTATTGAGAAGACTGTAGAATGAGCAGAGACCTAAGGGGCTGGGAGGCTCTGGGACCTGAGACTTTGATGGCCAAGAGGCAGTGACAGGGTCAGTGGCAAGTGGCAATAGATTCTATTCATGGCAATAGGCCATTTGTAACCAATTATCTTTTATATGTCAGCTCTAAGTACAGATGAGGTTGTAGTAGATCAACATCCTTTGTAAACAAATGGCACTGACTAGCCATTTTACCTGACAGTGTTTAGAAGCGTTAACCTATACTCAGACACAATTTTAGGAGGGAGAAGTGCTTGAATATTTATCAAAAAATGTTGTTTAAGCCAAGTAGGAGAGACACAATGGAAAAATAAGGAAAATTGGGAGTTAACAGAAAATAAAGAAACTGTATTTCTTTGTAAGGAATCCCTAGGCCGTATAAATGGCTAATACTGCCTACTGAAAGGTTGTAGATTGGAGTCTACCAAGAAGTGCTTTGGAAGAAGGCCTGGTGATCTTCCAAAAAGATCAGCCATTGTTAATCATACGGAGCACAGTCTGTCCTGTCACACATGGAGTCGTCAGGAGTAGGAATGGACTTGATAGCAAAATTAAAAAAAAATTATTTGTAAGCAATGCAACATGTTAACACAGAGAAGGCATATGACTTATTTTTGTGCATGGTTTACTTATTTATATACTTTGGCACATTTATTTAGAATGTTAAGTGATCTCTAAGTACTGGGATTACAGGTGACTTACTTTCTTCTGTACTTCTCACTATTTTGTAATTATTCTACAGCGAACATAGTACTGCCATAACAAACCAGCAAAAACTTTTCAAACGTAAGACTTTTTTTCCCAACAAGCTGAAAGGAAATAAAGTGGCAGTATGGAAAAGATCCAGATTCTTACTTAAGAAATGGACTAGAGGTCACCGAGAATCTAGATTCTAGATTAATGATATTCAAGGTATGGGCTACAGTCCAGTACTGATTCATGAAACAGCTATATTACCAATTAGTCATAAGAACAAAAGTTGAGAGTAAATTTTTAGAAACTTTATAAGAGTTTGACATTACTGCTACATCCAAGTGTGTGATCATTTTTCTTATAACTATTGTTAATAGTTTTTCTTTTAGTTAATCATTTTTCTTATTAACTATTGTTAATCATGTGGAGCATAGTTCTCTCCTGTCACGCATGGGCTGCCAAAAGAACCAATAGATCTGTTTTGGAAGAAGTGCAGCCAAGAGTG
Source organism: Chrysochloris asiatica (assembly GCF_000296735.1). NCBI lineage: Eukaryota > Metazoa > Chordata > Mammalia > Afrosoricida > Chrysochloridae > Chrysochloris > Chrysochloris asiatica. Next base: position 1,702,421 of record NW_006408551.1, on the reverse strand, counting down.
CTCCTTGGAGGCCAAGATGGCCAAAGTTCGTCTCTCAT
>NW_006408551.1:1699893-1702283 GCF_000296735.1 Chrysochloris asiatica | reverse complement strand
CTGGAGAAGGATATCATGTTTGGTAAGGTGGAGGGTCAGAGAAAAAGAGGAAGACCCTCCAACGAAATAGATTGGCCAAGTGGCACCATCGATGGACTCAAGCATGGCAACAATAGTGAGGTTGGCCCAGGATTGGACAGTGAAGTTTCGTTCTGCTGTGCATAGGGTTGTATGAAAGTATCAGTCCATGAAAAGTTGACGGTCACCTTTGTGTATCTCCTCATCCAGTGTCTATCTAACTCGTTTAAAAAGTGCTTATTTGTTCTCCAGTAGTGTTGTAAATGCTTTACAGATATTTACTTGTTTAGTCATCATAACTCTTGAGATAGGTACTGTTGTTTTTCCTGTTTCACAGATTAGCAAACTGAGGCCTAGAGAGGTTAAGTGTCTCAACCAAGGTTAAGTGGTAGAGCAGGAGCTTGAACCTAGGTGCTATGGCTCCAGAGGCCATTTTCGTAACTACTATGATAGTCACTCTGGTAGCGTAGTGGTTACGAATCGGGCTGCGAACTTAAGGTCAGCAGTTCGAAACTACCAGCCGCTCCGTGGGAGAAAGATGAGGCTTTCTACTCCCGTAAAGATTTACACCCTCGGAAACCCTGTACAGGGTTGCTATGGGTCGGAACCGACTCGATGGCACTTAACAACAACAACAACAATGATAGTAACTGGTGTGGTGCTATGGGTTAATATGCAAAGTTGGTTTGAACTGCAGAGTAGGTGGTTCAAGCTCACCACCTGCTCCTCGGAAACCCTATTCAGGGTTGCTATGGGTCAGAACTGACTCTATGACACTTAACAACAACAACAGTGTGATACTCCATCAGCAGTCAATCACTCAGGATTCACGTTTTATATTCCGAGGTCTTTTTAAAATGTACAACATTTTTACTGGTTTATTATTATCTATCATGTTTCTCAGTAGAAGATGTTATTAGCATGTTGGGTAAATAAGGTATCTGCATAGTATTCCTGCCTGCCTAACCCAACTCAATGAATGTCCTGTCTCTCCAGTCATTTTGATGTTATTAAAAACTCATTCTGTTTCTGTTATCTTCCACTGGGGTTACTTCCATTGGGGTGCTCCTCTGGTTGAAAACCTAGAGATGCTGAACATGCTGTCTTAGTAATAAATTTCTTTCTTCTATTGGAATCTGCTTTCTGTCATCTGTTGGTTGGTTTTAGATCTGTGTTTCAAAACTAGCAAAGTTGTCATTGCTGAGAATATACACAGCAGAACATACGTCAATTAAATTGTTTCTGCATGTCATCAATTAAATTGTTTCTACATGTCCAGTTCATTGACATCTATTACATTCTTCAAGTTGGACAACCATTTTCACCCTCCTTTTCTCAGTTGTTAGCAACAACTTCTGTCAGATCATTTATTTGTATAGGATTCCTGGAAACGTCCTCTTTCTGCCTGTTATTTACATCATGTCAGTATGCTTTAAAAAATAATAATATGGAACCCAGTGAGACTATTAAAGTTGGCAGTTCAAATCCACCAGCTGTGCCTTGGAAACCTGGTCACTGTGAGTCAGAACTGCCTCAGTGGCACTTAACAGCAAAACAAGACAGCATAGTAGATTGCAAGCTGGGCTGCTAACCACAAGTTCAGTAGTTAGAATCTACCAGTTGCACTTCTGGAGAAAGATGAAGCTTTTTGTTCCTGTAAATACATACAGCCTCAGAGACCCTGTACAAGGTTGCTATGAGTTGGAACCAACTCAGTAGCACACAACCACAACCACTACCAGCACAAGTCAGAGCTGACTCGATGGCACTTAATAGCAACAAGACTAATACTATTTATTATCGATTCTGTGATTCAGTTACCAATAACCTAGAATTACTTTGGTAGCAAATTATACTGTTAATTGGCTTTGCACTTGTTATGGATTGAATTGTGAGAGAAAGAAGCCTTCCCTGTTGCCCTGAGTTCGGACTCCTGGTGTGGTGCTGTGGGATAATGTACTGAACCGCAAGGTTAGTATGAACTGCAAAGTTGGCGGCTGCTCCTTGGAAACCCTATACCATAAGGTCACTATGAGTTGGAATCGACTCAACAGTGCTTAACAATAACAACAAACTGAGAAAATAAATTTGTTTATTAAAAGTAATTTACTTGTGGTATTTCTGTTACAGCAGCATTTGTTAAGTGCTGTTGAGTTGGTTTCAACTCAGCAACCCTGTATAAGGTTTTTGAGGAGCAGCTGGTGGGTTTGAACCGCCAACCTTCTGGTTTGTAGTCCAGTGCTGATCCTACAGCTCCACACCAGGAGTCCAGTAATAGCACTGTTGTTGTCAGGTGCCATCGAGTCGGAACCGACTCATAGCAACCCCATGCACAGCAGAACGAAACAATGTCTGATCCTGGGCCAACCTCA
>NW_006408551.1:1685904-1699203 GCF_000296735.1 Chrysochloris asiatica | reverse complement strand
ACTTGAAGTAATAGCACTAGATAACTTGTAATCATCTAAAACTCTAAGGGCTTTACTTTAGAGCCAGATGTCCCTCATCTGGATTTTATACAATGACTTGTAAAATGCAGGACTTTAATCATGGGTTTCTTCTCAATTAAATCTTCATTTTGGCTAATTGCTCTACCTGAATTTTTTTTTTTTTTTAAGTATTTCTGTAAGATAAAAATTTTCCTTCCTATTTTCTGCAAAGTTAATAAGCATGTCTTTTCTGTCTTTCAAGTGCTGGTTTTAAAATTTTGAATGGAACACTGTCATGCCATCAAAGACTTCTTTCCATATTGACATAGATCCTTTAATCATGTGATTCATTATTGGTGTTAAGTTAGTTAATACATTTTTCTGGTTCTGCAGTGAATAGACCTGTATGCATGTATATGGCAGATTGTGATAGAGGGTCTGGGATAATAGCTGATGAGGAGATTTTGCTTTTACATAATTGGGCATGCTTCTTGAAGATTGATTTTTTTCAATGTTAGTTGAAATTAATTTTTAGGGAGAAAATGTTTTTGTTTCTAAGAAATATTAAAAAATAGCTGAAGATTTTTGACAACAGATAGATGTACAAATAGGTCAGAATTTTAGTTGAATCTGTTAAGAAAAGTTCTCTTACATACCGTGGACCCAGGGACTTGGTGGGGTTAAAAGGCAGTAGATTGGGATTTTTTTTTTTCTTGTGAGGACTACCGTTTATCACTCACTAGGGTTTATCTCTTTAACTAAGAAAAAGCTTTATTTATTTATTTTTTGTCAGCTTGCTGAACTAAAGCAAGAATGTCTTGCTCGTGGTTTGGAGACCAAGGGAATAAAACAAGATCTCATCAACAGGCTCCAGGCATATCTTGAAGAGCATGGTAAGTTTTGTGGAGGCAAGGAGTGATGTGAGTGAGGAGATTAATTTTCAGGCTCTTGTTATATTGAAGCTTTCTTCTTTTCATTTAGGTTGTTGGTGATATAAGTGTATTAAGGAAACTGTCTCAGTCATCCAAAACAGTACAAAGAGGGAGGGAGAAAAAAACAGTGTAAATGACTAAATTTTTTAACATTGTAATTTTATTTTAGTAAGTTATTTAAAAGGTAGCATGGTAATGCAAGCAACTGTTGTTAGCCTGAGAATTGGGAGACTTCAGTTCTAATTCCTGTTGTGTCAGAAATTTACTGGATAATTTTGGATAGTCACTGTTTATATATGGCTGATCCTTATTATATGTTAGGAGAAAAATGTCTTCTTGACCTTTGAAATCCATAAACCTGGGTAAGTTCTGTTGCCTTCTACTTCTGACGTTCTCCAAATATGCCCTTTAAACTAAACAAAATGTTTTTGGCCTACTGTCATCCCATGTTGTACAAGTCCTCTCTTTAATTTTTGTATGTGTATTTATTCCTTTTCCTACCCCTCATTTCATGACCTCCCCACCTTAGGCAACCATTCTAAGGTGTTTGGTACATGTTTGGGTTTTTGTTTTTGTTTTTTTTAAGTTTTTATTGTGAACTAAGTGATAGTTTATAGTATGTGTTTTTTATCTTTATCCTTTTAAGCAATGTAGTATTGGGGGTATACAATACTTTAATAAATTTTTGCTGTTAAGTGCCATCATAGCAACCCTGTATAGGGTTTTAGAGAAGCAACTGCTGGATTTGAACCACTGATCTCATGGTTAGCAGTATTTATCCTATGGTGTCACGCCAGGACTCCATATTTATATAAATGGTATAAAATTCGTTGTTGTTAAGTGCCACTGAGTCGGTTCCAACTCATAGCCACCCTGTATAGGGTTTCTGAGGGCAGCTGGTATATTTGAGCTGCTCACCTTGTGGTTCAGATTGGCCTTGCTGTTCAATGCTTATCCTACAGCGCCAAACTAGGGCCCTGTATTTATATGTTGTTGTTTTTGTTGTTAGGTAGCATCGAGTCGGTACTGACTCATAGCGACTTTATGCACAGCAGAATGAAATACTGCCCAGTCCTGGGCCAACTTCACTATTGTTGCCATGCTTGAGCCCATTGATGCTGCCACTTGGCCAGTCCATCTTGCTGGGGGTCTTCCTCTTTTTCTCTGACCCTCCACCTTACCAAACATGATATCCTTCTTCAGCGACTGGTCCCTCCTGACAATATGTCCAAAGTATGAGAGATGAAGTTTGGCCATCCTGGCCTCCAAGGAACACTCTGGGTGCACTTCTTCCTACACAGATCTATTAGTTCTTATGGTAGCCCATGGCACTTTGAATATTCTCCTCCAACACCATAACTCAAATGCATCAATTCTTCTGCGGTCTTCCCTATTCACTGTCCAGCTTTTGCATGCATATGAGGTTATTGAGAATACCATGGCTTGGGTTAGGCGCACCTTAGTCCTCAAGATGACATCTTTGCTTTTCAACCCTTAAAAAAGATCTTGTACATCAGATTTGCCTAATGCAATATGTCATTTGATTTCTTGACTGCTGCTTCCACGAGTGTTGATGGTTGATCCAAGAAGAATGAAGTTCTTGACAACTTCAATCTTTTCTCCGTTGATAAGAATGTTGTTTATTGATCCAGTGGTGAGGACTTTTGTATTTTTTTTACATTGAGGTGCAGTCTATGCTGAATGCTGTGGTCTGATCTTCATCAACAGGTATTTTAAGTCCTCTTCACTTTCAGCAAGCAAAAGTGTATCATCTACGTAGTACAGGTTGTTAATGAGTTTTCCTCTAATCCTGATCCCATGTTTTTCTTCATCTAACCCAGCTTTTTGGATTATTTGCTCAGCATACAGGTTGAATAAGTATGGTGAAAGAATACAACCCTGTCGCATACCTTTCATAATTTTAAACCATTTGGTATTCCCATGTTCTGTTCGAAAACTGCCTCTTGGTACAGATTCCTCATGAGCACAGTTAAGTGTTCTGGAATATTCATGCTTTGCAATGTTGTCCATAGCTTGTCATGATCCACACAATCGAAAGCCTTTATGTAATCAATAAAGCACAGGTAAACATCTTTCTGATATTCTCTGCTTTCAGCCAAGATCCATTGGAGATCAGCAATGATATTCCTCTTTCTACAGCCTCTTCTGAATCTGACTTTAACCTCTAGAAGTTCTCTGTCAATGTTATGCTTGCAACCGTTTTCTGTATTACCTTTAGTAAAACTTCACTTGCGTGGGATATCAAAGAGATTGTCTGATGATTTCTGTATTCCATTGGGTCATCTCTCTGGAATGGGCACAAATATGGATCTTTTCCAATCAGTTGGCCAGATAGTTGTCTTCCAGATTTCTTGGCATAGATGAGTGAGTGCCTTCTGTGCCGCCTCACTTTCTTAAAAGATTTCAATTTTTATTCCATCAATTCCTGGTGCCTTGCTCTATGCCAGTTGCTTCAATGCATCTTGGACTTCTTCCTTCAATATCATTGGCTCTTGATCATATGCTACCTCTTGAAATGGTTGAACATCAGCCATGTCCTTTTGGTACAGTGACTCTGTATTCCTTTCATCTTCCTTTGATGCTTTCTGCATCATTCAATAATTTGCCCAGAGAATCCTTCAATAACCAAAGTCGAGGCTTGAATTTTTTTCTTCAGTTCCCCCAACTTGAGAAATGCTGAGTGTGTTATATTCCCTTTTGGTTTTCTGACTCCAGATCTTTGCACATTTATGGTATAAATAAAATAGTCGTTTTATTTCTTTTTACACAAATACTGTGGTTTTTAAAGATGTATCCTTGTGGCATGTGGCTAGCTGGTAATCATCTATAGATTCCAGTTCCTGTTTCATATTCTATGATGTACAGCCATCACATTTTTACTTAATTCACCTGGTAGCAAATACTTTCATTGCTCTAAGTCCCTACTGCTACAAGTAATATTGGGATAAAGTACTACTTTTATATCCCCTTACGTTCCTGTGTGAAAATCTTTCTGGGGTATATACCTAGAAATGGGACCACTAGGTAATATAAATATAGATTTGTAAATGTGTACTTAATATGCCAAATTGTTTTCCAGAATTCCTGTGTCAGTCTGCACTCTCATCAACAGTGCATCAGTGATCTTATATTTCCACAAACCTAAACTTGGCCTTGGCCTTTCAGATTTCCTAACTTTTGCTAATCTCTTCATTGCTTTAATTTAATTAATTGTAATTTAAATTAAGGGATTAATTTTGATTTAATTAAGAAGGAGTCCTGGTGTGGTTACTGTAGTTAATGCACTGGACTACAAAGTCAGATTGAACCACAAAGTCGACAGTTCATGCTCATAAGCTGCTCATTGGAAATCCTATACAGGGTTGCTATGGGTCGGAACCAAATCCACGACATTTAACAACAACAATAATATGTTTAAGCATTTCTTATATTAATGGCTATCCAGATCTTCTGTTTTGCTAGTTTTCCTGTTGGTATTTACCATCATTCTCTTTTGCTTACAGGCCTTTTATATTTTAGTGCCTATTCCAAGGTTGCTATAAGTTGGAACCAACTCTTATGGCATTTAACAACAACAAAACATATCCCCTTGTTGGTTTAACACATTATCTTCTCTTTTGTGGAGTCCTGGTGTGGTGCTGTAGGATAAACACTGGGCTGCCCACCTCAAGGCTGGTGGTTCAAACCTGCCAACTTCTGCTTGGAAACCAAATACACAGGGTTACTGTGAGTCGGAATTGACTCAGTGGCACTCAAAGACAGCATCATCTTTCCTGTTGCATCTCTTTTAACTTCATCTATGGTGTCCTTCATATATGTTGTTGTTAAGTACCACAGAGTCAGTTCTAACTCATAGTGACCGTGTGTAGGAGTTTTGAGGAATAGCTGGTGGGTTTGAACTGCCAACTTGTGGTTAGCAGTCCATTGCATATCCTATAGTAAAATCTCTCTCATTGTCTTATATTAACCTTGTAGTTTCACTTGAGCACATTTAGTTTGTCATTCCAGAGGAGCTTGTTGTTGTTTTTTAAGTGCTGTAGAGTTGGTTCTAGGTCACAGCGACCCTGTGTAGGGTTTTCGAGGAGCAACTGGTGAGCTTGAACCGCCAACCTTGAAGTTTAAACCAACCTTGAAATCCAGCATATTAACCCACAGCACCAACCACATCAGGACTCCCACTGGAGCTTAACTTTGTTTTAATGTTAGGTAGAGATAGAGTTACTACCTTCTCCTTAGGTAATAAATTTTATATGAGGATCAGTCTGCCTTTGTTAGTGAATTTTATTTTTTAAGAAAACAAATGATTGTAAGTTTAACCTAAATACTGTGACCTGAATGTTTTCATATTCTTTAGCTGAAGAGGAGGCAAATGAAGAAGATGTACTGGGAGATGAAACAGAGGTGAGTTAGAGAGATAAAGTTAGTCATTGACCTGGAATATACCATTACCTTGGCCACATTGCTTAAATTAACATCATTTGTTAGAGAACGTAGATGCTAACTCATTAAAGGAGTATAAAAATGGAGTGAAAGTCCTGAGAAACTTGGTTTGTGTTAACTATCTTTTTTCATTTGATTTTAGGAAGAAGAACCAAAGCCCATAGAACTACCTGTCAAAGAGGAAGAACCCCCTGAAAAAACTGTTGATGTGTAACTATCCCTTTTTTATCATCTTAGTAGAAAACAGTTCTGGTTTTGCTAAATTTGGTATTTCAGTATCTTTTCATTTCTGATTAGCTCACAAATTTTTATTAGAGTCTGTTTCGTTGAGTATATGTTCCCAGACTGTCTCTGAATTATGTAGTAGGTAATTTCAACCAAATGATACTTCAAGCCCAAACACAAATTTAGTTTTCCTAACTTTTGTTGTTCTTTTGTAGGATCACCATAATAGATAAATGTTATCCAAAGAAGCGTAAAACTGTATGTTAGGAGTTTTGAAAGGGAAGACAGTGTTGGTCAGAGATTGTCTTGCAAGTGCCACTATGCCCTTGCTTTTTGATTTACATTGGAGGAGGGGAGGAAAGTACTGAATTGAAAAGTTGTCTACAATTTATTTAAACTATTCAAACAAGTTTAGGAGCCATGGTAGTGTAGTGGTTATGAGTCGGGCTACTAATCTAAAGATCAGCAATTCGAAACTACCAGCTGTTCTGTGGGAGAAAGATGAGGCTTTCTGCTCCGGTAAAGATTTACAGCCTTAGAAACCTTACAGAGTCACTATGTGTCGGAACTGACTCCTCGGCACATAACTACCACCACCACTCAAACAAGTTGAATCATAAACACCTTTTATTTAGGGCACTTTCTACAAGTGTCTGGCCAATTTATACTCCTGGTGTGGCACTGTGGGTTAATATGTCAGACTGCATAGCTGTTTGAACTGCAAGGTTGGCAGTTTAAGCTTACCAGCTGCTCCTCAGAAACTCGACACACGGTTGCTATTGGTTGCAACTGACTCGTTGGCACTTAACAGCAACATTAAAACAATTGAATCCCTTTTAAATTTTTGTTCCTCACAGCTGTTTATAGTTAATTCATTTAATTATAAAAGATAGTATATGAGGGGACATCAAAAACTTCATGGAAAAATTCCATTATCTTTTCATTGTTTATCCATGAACTTTTTGTACATAATTGTTAAGTGCCATTGAGTTGGTTCCAACCCATAGTGACCCTGTATAGGGTTCCGAGCAGTGGCTGGTGAGCTTGAACAGCTGATCTTGCAGTTCAAACCAACTTTGCAGTCCAGTGGATTAACCCATAGCACCAAACCATATGTACATAGAGGAGTGTATATTAATAGAAAAATCAGTACCCCTTGCTCCTGTTTTTGTCTAACTTCCCAGAGGTTTTTAGCGTATTCTGAAATACTTTATATATGGTGGTGATGGGGCGGGGGAGTGTATACACACATATATATGAGGGAACTTCAAAAAGTTCATAGAAAAATTCCATTTTTTAATTCCAATTTTCCATTTTAAAGCTCCCTCATACATACACATATACACACTGTACATACGGTCTTGATTTTTTATAGAGATCTTTTTATATCATAACCATGATATTAATAATAATGAAGTCTTATTTAAATGTTATTTCTATGCTAGACATGGTTCTAAGGTTTTAACATGTATTCTCCTTTAATCTTCCACATTAGCCCTATGAAATACTAATAATTATCCTAGTAACTGATAGATCTATTGTTAGCTTGTTATTATGAAAAATTGTGATTATATGCAAAAGTCACAAGAATAGTATAATAGATCCATTCCCCTTCAAGTGCCTGTCACTACCCAGATTTAATACTTAATCTACTTAGAAGCTTTTTCTTTCTAGCAACTAATGGTATTCCATTTTATGGGTGAGCAATTATTTGTTTAGCTATATGGATATTTAGAATATCCATAATAAAAAAAAATTTGCAGTTCTATATGTCTTTGTCCAAATATTTTTATATTTATATATAAGTATGTCCATGAAATGAATTCCTAGCTGTAGATTTGCTGGGTCACAGAGGTTGTACATTTTACATTTTAATAGAGTATGCCAAATATTGTTGATTTCTAAAGCCAATTTATCTTCCCATTGTTAGTGGAGGTTGTGTTCTGTGGAGTCAGTTCCAACTCATAGTGATCTTGTATAGGGTTTCCAAATCTTTACAGGAGCAGAAAGCATCATCTTTCTCCCATGGAATAGCTGGTAGTTTCGAATTGCTAACTTTAAGGTTAGCAGCTCGACTCGTAACCACTGTGCTACCAGAGCTCCTTATCTTCCCATGATGATGTTGTTGTTATGTGCTGTGAGGTTTATTATTATTAGATGCAGTTTCTTAATACAGTGATTTAGTGGAATAGCTTTCAAATATTTTGGGAACTTCTGGACAAGAAGGAAGATCAAGTTAATAATGATACTGACTTGTGTGGGTTAAAGGTAGTGTTTCATTACAAATTTTGTTAGATGGTCATTAATGTTTGAATATACAAAATGTGTGTAATTTGTTTCTTCAAGGGCTTTAATTTTATAAATAAAGTCCAAAACAGGAAAGGAAGTTGGAAGTGTTAGAGTAAAGTAAGGGAGAGTTATGTTTAGACTAAAGTATGTTACAGAAATGTTCTGGGTCTCTATAGTTCAGAGAGTGTTTTATGTAGGAGAGGCAGATTTATCAGTGAACAGTGAAAATTTCCTAAGAGTTCCAGAATTCATATGTTTTATTGCTTGAGTTTATTTGTCCATAAGGGAATTGGAATAGAGTGGAAGGAAGCATCCTTTCAGATTCCCTTTCTGCTGTGAGATAAATGGCAGTGATTGTGTTTCAGGATGATAATGTGGAGGAAGTCATTAACCTGGAGTTGGAGAGCACTGATCTCTTAATGGCATTGGACTTCAAGTAAAACAATAAGCTTATTTGGACTTTCCTGCCTGAACCAGGATGGGGAGGCCTGGGAGAGGGAAGAATGGCCAGGAAATGGGAAGAATTTAGAAATTTATTGAACTAAGTCCAAGTATTCAGGGTAAATTTTAGGTCCTTTGGATATTCAGAAGGAGAGTCCCTTTCTTCAGCATTGACCTGAGATTGTCTAGAAATAACACCTCTGTTTCTAGTTTGAGTCCCCTATCACTCCCACCAAGCCAAGGCATTTAAATATTGTAGAACTTAGTTATGGTCAGCAGGGGGCACCCATTACTTGTCTTTCAGTCCAGGGACCTCCAACAAAAGGATGGAGGAGAGAGTAAGTTCCTGTTCCAGAATAGCTTCCGCTGAAAATGTCATTAAACCATTACTACCTTTCAGGGCATCAAATGGGAAAAGTGTCCTGGATACTGGAACAAAAGCTGCCCATGTTTCTAAATGAGGGACCTTAATGAGACTGGTTATGACCTGTGGTTTTATGGGAGTTGTTTGGTGGAGGGTTAATGCCTTTCCGTTTATCCTGGATACTTCCGAACTTTGTCTCCCGCCCCTGTGGTCCCCCTCCTTTTGTTTTCTCTTAAACCTTTTGACCAGGAACTTACTGTGTTTTCCTAACTCAAACTCTTCTTGGCCTTTTTTTTTCCCACCCCCATTTTTATTTGTTCCACTTGGTTCCAGCTGGAGCTACAAGCCATGTAGGGAAATAGGGATTTATAAAAGAGGGAAACCAGGACCTATAACACACTCACTAAATGTTGTGATGAAAATTGAGAGCTAGTATTTAAATGCAGGTTGGAGAAGTAGACCTTAATCCAGAAGTAAATTTAAAATTTGTAAATGAAATGGATTATGGTACCCTTTGAGTGTTTTCCTTTAGCCCAATATATTTAATCAGATTCCTTTCCTGATTTCATAGTTGTTAAAGTAGTGACAGTATTTGAACTCTTGTTAATAGATCACAATTCAAAGAACCAAAGTTCTAATGGGATTCATGTTTTGTTTTGTTTTTTAAGTTAAGGGTTGGTGGAAAGTTATGGGGCAGTGGACATGATTTAGGTGAATTCTTAAGATTTTGGTGTTTGTAAGAAAAAAGTTTTTTTTTTATTTTTTCAGGACAGCAGAAAAGAAAGTGGTAAAAATTACATCTGAATTACCACAGACTGAGGTGGGTATTATATTTCTTCCCCTTATTAGATGGACCATCTCTACATTTATCTTTGTGTTTCTTAACACTTCATTCTATTTGCATCATTATTTAAAATGTTTTTCTCGTAGACAGAAAGCTAATATTGTTAGGTTTTAGTGCTGATATATTTCTCTACCAACTACATTAAAATATTAGGGCTGTTGTTAAGTACTGGTGAGTCGATTCTGACTCCTAGCGACGTTGTAAAGGGTTTTGGGGGAGCGACTGGTGACCTTGAACCGCTGACCTTATAGTTCAAATGGACCTTGTAGTCCAGCATATTAACCCGCAATGCTAACGTAGTCTTTTTTATAGGTAACATTATAGTTTTAATGGTATGTTTTTCTAAAATGTTTGCAATCCTATTATTAGGATTAGGAAAGATTGGATTTTAGAAGAGATGAAAGTAACAAGATATTATTCTGAAAATTGCTAGTCACTAACGGATGAGGTTGAAATTTCTCTGTGCCCAAGATCTCTGAAACTAGGTTCTAGTTGAGATCTTGTCTTCGGATTTTTACCCATAAAGTAGGAAATTATTAAACCCTTTTACAATGGCATAGGACAACACTGCAGCATTTCTGAACTACTGTGTTGGAACCAACTTGTTCCTTTGATTCCTTTTCAAAGGTCAACCAAAACAGCTTTTGGTTTGTGTAGAATGTGGACTTTATTTTTAAAGACACCCATTTCTAACCAACTTTTCTCTTACAAAAGAAGCAAACCAGAAATTCAGTTTTTCTTTTTCCCTCTTATCCGTTATCACTTAGAGAATGCAGAAGAGAGCTGAACGATTCAATGTACCTGTGAGCTTGGAGAGTAAGAAAGCTGCCCGGGCAGCTAGGTGAGTGACTCCAGCATTTTGGACCTGACGTAGTTGTGTATAATTATTGATTTTAAGTAGAATAGAGACCTTGCTGAAAATAAATTAATGATTTCTTGGACCAATTCAGAACATCTAATTTGGATACAGTGGCTATAGATTGGCTTATGTTATCAAACAGGGTTTTTGTAATGGCAAAAATCACAAACTGACTTGTACTTCTAAGTTTGATAAGATTTCCTTTCAGCGTATTCTTTAGACTTGTGAGGAGTAGCCTGAAACTTTTTCATGGGGTTGTTAGAATTAGCTAATGATTGCAAAGCTTGAGATCACAAGCGAGACGTGCCATATGTACACTTGACACGGAGACAAACAACCAGAAATGTGAACAACTTCCTAAAATTTAACATGTTTTTCTTTCTATAGGTTTGGCATTTCTTCAGTTTCAACAAAAGGTATGAGTATGGAGACTTTTGAGAAAGTTACCTTTATATTCTTCCCTTTCTGGAACAACAGATTTCATTTCTCCCAATTTGAGTGAATTTGTTAGCTTTAGAAGACCTTAAGAGGTTATTCCTTCAATTCTTTTCTGGGCAAACAAGAGAAGGTACTGAAGTTAAGGACAGGGGGAAGTACCAACATTTGTCTTTCGTTTTTTTTGGACATCTTCAGAGACGTTCCTAGTACCTTTCTTGATTATTTATTCTGGTTTCTCAAATCAGTGTGTAATTTCTGTATACCTAACCAGTGTTAAGGAGGAGCGCAGTGCCTCTGTAGGATAAACGCTGCACTGTGAACTACAGGGTTGGCAGTTTGAACCCACCAGCCACTCCTTGGGAAGAAGATAAGACTTACTGCTTTCTTACAGCCTCTGAAAACCTATATGGAGTCCATATGATTCGGAACTGGCTTTATGGCACATAACAACATCATCAACCAGTGTTAAAGGAGGCTTAGTGGCATAGTGAGTTACTTGTTGGACTGCTAATCACTGGGTCAGCTGTTTGAATTCACCAACTGCTCCATGGTAGAAAAATGAGGCTTTCTTGTCTTGTAACGATTTATATCCTCAGAAACCCTACTTAGGGTTGCTATGAGTCTGAATCAACTAGATGTCAGTGGGCTTTTGGTTTTAACCATTATTAATTAATAGAGTTCTGGTGTGGTGCTATAGGATAAGCATTGGACTGCTTACCACAAGGTCAGTGATTCAAACCCACCAGCTGCTCCTTTGAAACTAATCTCTTACCTAGTCTAGCACTTAGCCTATTGGGTATGCTTAAAGACTTTGTCAGAAGGGTTATCGCAGCATTGTTTATAGTGATCATAATTTAAACCTATGCAGTAACTTGACCTGGCTTCAATGACTGGATGATCAGAGATCAACTAGAAGAAGAGGGGAAAAAAAAGAGTAATCTGATACAATTTGATGAACTTGACCTACACCTATGGATGCAGTAGCTCAAAAGATGGAATAAATCTTTAGAGCAAGGCTCATTCCCACCCCCTCCATACACAGAGTAGACAGGGATGGGCAATTTGGACATTGGCTACCCAAAATGGGGCGGGGGGGCTACAAAAGCAAGAAGTGACTGGCTTACAAGCTTTCAAGAGGGAACCTAGATCCAAAGGGCGTAGGGGAAGGTAGAATCTCCAGTGAGTAGTATCCAATCTGTCTGGGCGGGGCTGATGAAATACAGATAGGTCTCAGGACTGATGTTAGGGTTGGAAATGTAAAGGTAGACGTTTTATAGCAAGGAGGGGAGTGATTAACTTTGTAGTCTAGGAGTGGATGTCCCTGGGACCACCAAGGGAGAAGAACTGAGAGCAGAATCCTACCCAGAGAAGCAGTGACGCCAGAGATGGAGCAGCTGGAGATTTTAGACACAGAGAGGGAGAGCGGCTGTGTGCTGATGACTGGGTGGGGGTGGGTGGGGGGGGCAGACTTGTAGGGTACACCCTTTGGTTGGTTGGTGATGCATGGAGGGGATTGTAGCCACAGCAATGAAACGATATACAATAGGGTGAATGTAAAACTATGTTCTCCCATGTAAACTATTTGTCAGAAAAATACTAAGTGATAAAAATAAGTTATAAATTTATATAAACAATGTTTTTCTATTTTAATAGTAAAAATTGCATATATAGATAGGAAAAATATTAAGAACATAATCCTTTTAAAAACCTTTTTATTGTGAATTGAATGGTTTACAGAACAGATCATCAGTCCCATATTCAACAAACCATACACTTTGTGTCATTATAATGGTTGCAATCGTTTGCATGTATCATCAAGTTAACAGTTAACACTTTAACTCTTGCAGTCCTATCTGTGTCTTTCATTTTTCCTGTGTCATTTTTTGTTCATTTTCCTGTGTCAACCTTAATCTTATATATTGTCTTCCCCATCACCCCAGTTAACATGTGCCTACCCCTCAACCCAATGAACAGTTTTCCCTTCCCTCCCACTCGTGGTAACCATCATTGTTGTTGAGTGGCATTGAATCAGTTCTGACTCATGGAGACTCTGTACAGAGTTTCCAAAAAGCAGCTGGTGGGTTTTAACTGTCAACCTTGTGGTTCTCATTCCAGTGCTGTTCCTACAGTACCACACCAGGAGTCTGGTAACCATCATAGAATGTTTCTTTTAGCAAGAAAACCTTTTCTTAACTTTACCACAGTGGTCTCATACAATATTTGTTCTTTTGTAATTGATTGGTTTCACTCAGCATAATGCCCTCCAAGTTTATCCATGTGATGAGGTATTTCACAGCTTCGGCATTATTTTTCATTGGTGAGTAGTATTCCAGTGTATGTATGTACCAAAGTTGGTATCCATTCTGCTACTCTGTCTTTTGACTTGTGCATTTAATTCATTTATGTTCAGTGTAATTATCTATAGATATGAATTGATTGTTGTCAC
>NW_006408551.1:1682240-1685153 GCF_000296735.1 Chrysochloris asiatica | reverse complement strand
GTTCTTGTGCATATGCCCTCTCTTCTTATCAGCTGGACGCTTCACTCTCCACTCTGGTCCTCTGTGGCTATGCCACTGACTCTGGGCTCAGGAGTCCCCAGGTCTTAAAGTACTGCTGGCCAACCAGGTCTCCACCCAGGTTCACAGGAGTCTATTGAATGTGGTAGGACTTTGCTCGCAGCTTCATTGTTTTTCCCTTACTTCCCCTTATCGGTGACCAATATGGTCACCAGTCAGAATGAATGTCTGCTTGTGTATTTCCCTTGAGTCTTAGTCTTGGAAGGGGATTTGCCCTGAGGGGACCTGACCACTTGCTTTGATGTCTCCTGGAGTGAGCAACTTGCCTGTTCTCGTAGTAGTCTGTTACTGTTTTGTATTTTTCCGGTTGATCTTTCTTATAAGAAGTATCTTCTGTTCTAGCCGCTCCAGGCTGGTCTGCTTGTCCTTTCAAGTGGAAATTTCCCATCAGAAGATTCTGGATGGGGTTCAGGATTCCACCTATCGTCTTATGCATTGAAAAGGTTCTGCAGAAAGCCTCCTTCACTGGGCAAGTTGTAGCCCCATTTAAGGTATTCCAATCTGTTATAGGCTGAAGATGGACTTACGGGCTTTCTGTGGTGATATTTCTGGCTATTTCTTTCTCTCCCCCTCAAGTGTCTATTTTATAATGTTATGCAAGGGAAACCAAGAGTCAAAAGACAGCCAAGCATCTTAATGTTACTTATCCCCCTTTTAACCTATTCAAACCATGCCTCAATCCCTATATCCCAGAGCCTGGTTGTTCCAAGGTTGTGCATACATCATTATTTACTTCTGTCCCACTTAACCCATGCAAACCTGACTAACTGTTCTCCCATCCTCCTTGTTCTTCCATTCCCTTCCCCCTTCTTGTTTATTGCACCCCCTCCCCAGCACCCAAACTATCCTGTGTCTATCTCCTACTCTGTGCTCCACCTTCCCCTCTCTCCCCTCACCCCACCCCCCCACATCCCAGTAACAAGCAAAGAATCCTCACCCCCCTTTTAGTATGGGTTATTTTTCTTAGTCTTTTACCATAGTGGTTCTATGCAGTAGTTTTCCTTTTGTGACTGACTAATTTCACTCAACATAATGTCCTCAAGGTTCATGTATGTTATGTGGTGGCTTCCTTGTTCTTCAAGGTAGCATAATACTCCATTGTGTGTATGTACCAAAGTATGTTTATCCATTCTTCAATTGATGGGCACTTAGGCTGAATCCTTTTTTTTTGCTGTTGTAAATAGTGCTGCTATGAGCATTGGATCTTACTGTTACTGCTGGTGTGAGATGGTATCTCATTGTTGTTTTGATTTACATCTCTCAAATGGAGTTCTGGTGTGGCACTGTGGGTTAACACGCCAGACTGCAAAGCCGTTTGAACTGCGTGGTCGGTAGTTCAAGCTCACCAACTGCTCCTTGGAAACCCTATACAGGGTAGCTATGGGTCGAAACTGACTCGATGGCACTTAACAACAGCACCAATGGCTAGTGATCATGCTGAGTTGGTGTTTGTAAAAGGCGTGGGATAAAGGTCTTGTTTCAGTCTTTTGCATATCGCATTCCAGTTCTGCCAGCACCGTCTGTTGAAGAGACTATCACCTCCCCATGCCGATATATTTAGGCACTTTGTCGAAAATCAGTTGGCTGTATGCAGATGGGTTAATTTCTGGACTCTCGATTCTGTTCCATTGATCAATGTATCTTTCATTATACCAGTACCAAGCTTTTTTGACCCCTGTGGTGGTGGTGGTGGTGGTCATGTGCCATGGAGTCAGTTCCGACTCAATAGCGACCCTGTAGCTGTGTAATAAATTTTAAAATCAGGGAGTGAGAGGTTTCCACTTACTCTTCTTAAGCAGTACTTTGCTTATCCTGGGTCTCTTCCCTTTCCATATAAAGTTTGTAATAGTTTTTTCCATCTTTTTGAAGAATATTGTTGGAATCTGGATTGTGCTTGCTTTATATGTGTAAATTGCTTTGGGACTCCCCTGTTTTTGTTAAAAAACTGCCTTTACAATTGTGAGTCACAATTAGTCTTGGTAACAGTTATTCACTGTTGAATTATACAAATCTTATCCCCATCTCTTTCACCAGACCCATCTAGACAAGATGACAGCTATTCAGTGTGGACTCTTTCCCATGCTCTTAAACTAAACTCCCTCTTGAAACCTTGTAAGCCAGTCACTTTGTGCCTTTTTCGCCCCCTCATTTTAGGTAGCCAATGTCTAAGTTACCTGTCTCTATCTACCTTGTGTAAAGAGGGGATAGCATTGATACTTGATATGAAGACTCCTTCCCTCTCTGTTGATTTTTAGAGTTACTATGAGTATAGATCAGGTTCATCAAATTGTAGCAATTTACCCTTGTTTCCTTTATCCAAAAAAAAAATTTTTTTTTTGTAATCTTCCTCTTCCTCTAGTCAAATTCTGATTATCAAGCCATCGAAGCTAGGTCAAAAGGGTACTG
This sequence comes from Chrysochloris asiatica, assembly GCF_000296735.1. Taxonomy (NCBI): domain Eukaryota; kingdom Metazoa; phylum Chordata; class Mammalia; order Afrosoricida; family Chrysochloridae; genus Chrysochloris; species Chrysochloris asiatica. The sequence goes on along the minus strand of NW_006408551.1, from coordinate 1,682,669 downwards.
TATGCAAGTTAGGGTGTTCTTGTGCATCTCCCCTCACTTCATATCTGCTGGATGCTTCACTCTCAGCTCTAGCACTCTATGGCTATGTCCTTGTCCATGGACTCAACTGTCCCCAGGTTTCACCACACTCTGGACCAACCATCCCTTTCTCTTCTCTCACATCTCCAGGTCTTTGGGAGTCTATGTACCATGGTTGAACTCAGCCCATTTCTTTATTGCTGCCTTTCCCCTTCTTCCACTCACCAGTAGACCATTGTGGTCGCCAGCAAGCTTACATGCCTGTTCGTGTGTTCCCTTTGAGTTTCAGTCTTAGAGGGGAGTTTGTCCTAAAGGAACTTGATTGCTTGCCTTGATGGCTTCCCGGCGAACAATTTGCTTATTCTTGTAGTAGCCAGTCATGCTGACATTTTTGTTTGGGGTTTTTCCTGA
>NW_006408551.1:1664075-1665181 GCF_000296735.1 Chrysochloris asiatica | reverse complement strand
TTCCCTTTTCACTCTTCTTCTTGAGAAATTTCAAGATTCCATTGTTGGTCGTTTTGACATAATTTAGGATTTAATTTTCGGCCTATTTCCTTTTTGGTCTGCCTGTCCCGCTCTACAATCCCCGTTCAGGCCTTTTTTCTAGTTCTAAATAGTTCAGGGCCGGCTATAGCCATTTGGTTATAATTGGAAACTGTCTCTTTAAATTTCAAGGAGATCTGTGCGCATGCGTAGTAGAACCCTCCAAGGGTGGGGCTGGAGTGTCCACTAGCTCAGGCACCCCTGTAGTCATCAGAATGGAGGTGCGCAGACAGCAACGGACCAATGAACAGATGCCAAAAGAAAAGAATGTCCCCACACCTTTATCTCAGCGGTTCTGCCAGGTGCCTGTGGCTGCTCTGATCCTTCCCCCGCTTGGTTTTACCCAAGATGGCAGCTCCTGGAACAGCTGAGCGTCTTGAATTAGAAAGCAATGGATTTCTTGCTTCTGCTACAAATGCCCCTAGCTGTATGCCTTCCAACCTTCTAAATATTCTTTTATATGTGGTTCAGAGTTCTGGGACCATCCCCTGAGCCAGCCTGCTTGTTCCTGTATTCTGTGTTGTTGCTGGCGAAGCTCCTCACTGCACTTCCACCCGATCCACCATCTTGTTTGTTCTTCTCCAGGAACCATTGCTTTTTAAAAATTATTTCCCATGTTGTAGGGAGTCATTTAATTCTCTGGGAAACCATCAGAAGAAATTGACCTGACAATGATTGTGTTCTTTGATTTTTGAGGGGGGAGGGGTGTAAGGGCTTTTTATCAAACGTATAACTACTTGATTGCTTCCCTGTAGAACATATGACCAAGTACACAACTGTACTCTCATCTTCCTTCCATTTAGGTTACATTTTTGGTGTTTGCTAAATATATATAAAATCAAGTCCATGTACCCAGCCTGACTTGAAACCATTGGTACTCATTGAAAGTACTTGCTGGTTTATGTGAAATAAGAAAAAATACAGTTGAGAGGTAGAGTACAACGTCATTCTAATACTTCATGTAACTTAATTGGGAAGAATGATTATAAACGAAGTCATTTGTCTTTGTTTGTTTTTGTTTTTTTTTT
>NW_006408551.1:1661771-1662404 GCF_000296735.1 Chrysochloris asiatica | reverse complement strand
AAAAAAAAAAAAAGTAGTTAAGGTTCTTTTAATGAGAACATGAAAGTATATATAATAGTTCTTAGTCCATGGGTTGTGGTAAAACTTAAATCCCTACAGGAATGTATATAGTATAAGCTTGAGATCTCTTAAAATTTTGTAGCGTTTTGAGGTAAATTATTATTCACTAGGTTACAGTTGAGTCTAGAAGCCTATTTACTATTTATTTCTTGCTGCTAATTTCAGGACAGAACGTTAACCTTGGTAGTAGTGGTGGTTGTGTGCCACCAAGTCAGTTCCAACTCGTAGTGACCCTGAATGGGGTTTCTGAGTGACTGGTAGATTCAAACTACTGACCTAGTGGTTAGCAGCCCAGTTTGTAATCCACTATACTACCAGGACTCCTTGAACACTAGCCTTAAATCTTAATCTCAATTCATTATGATAAGTAGTTAAATTCTTTTGTCCAGTTCTTTAACCGCTTTATTGAGAGGTTGAAGTGTGTAACCCTAGTGAAACTGTAATTTTAGAACTTATCACCCCTCCCAAAGAAACCCTGTACCCATTGTCAGTTACTTCCTATTTCTCTTCCCCTACCTCTAAGCAACCATTAATCTTTTTCTGTCTCCATAAATTTACCTATTCTGGACATTT
>NW_006408551.1:1659477-1661086 GCF_000296735.1 Chrysochloris asiatica | reverse complement strand
GAGAAAGATGAGAATTTCTGCTCCCATAAAGATTTACAGCCTTGGAAACCCTGTACAGGGTTGCTATGAGTCGGAACCCACTCCACGGCACAAACCACCACCACCAACCACCACCAGTAATGAGTGCAGATATGATTTCTAGTTATAATTTGTCCTTTTTCTTTATCATCATAGAATAAAAGGCATTTATCTTATGTACTATTTTTGTGCTGTCTGATTTGAGTAATAAAGCGTTTTTATTTGTTTCTGTAGGCCTGTCATCAGACACCAAGCCTATGGTAAGAAATCTTTTTCTATTCCTTGCAGAACCAGATCTTAACACTATATAGTTTTAAAGTTAGAGTTTTCCTCATGCTCCTCAGAGTGGAAGAAACTCTGAGATCATATGAATTTGGTGGCTTCATTTTCAGTACATTGTTATGTATGTCCTGAATTAAAGAAATTTTTTAAGGTACTAAGAGGCAGGAAAATTGACACATCTTCCAAATCATCATTGATAATCTTCCTTCCTACCATTCCTCCTCTTGAAAAGATGCTTAGATTGTGTTTGGTAGAAGATAGTCCATATAATTCTTTGTCTTATGCAGTTTTAGGTCTTTTCTAATGACTTTGGGTAATACTAATTCTTAATCACCACCAGAAAATCTGTAGGAAACAATTTAGGAATTCTATTTGTAGATCCTGCTGTTTTTTTAGCACATTAAATTTGGCACATGGGTTGTTTTGATGTCGTAGGCTTAATTGAACTCTTAGCATTGGGCCATTGTTTTTGTTTTCTGTATTTCCTGGTCAGTTTTTTAATATAGATACATATTTTTTTCTTTCTTTTTTTTTTTTTGTAGATTAACATGGATAAGCTGAAAGAAAGAGCTCAAAGATTTGGTTTGAATGTCTCTTCAATCTCGAGAAAGGTAATGTACATTGAATGGAAGTACTCTTTTTGCAGCAAGAGCAGTTTGATGTTATGTAGGCTGGAATTTACTCTGAGAATATAGCTGACTACTCAGCACTTCATTTTGTACAGTCCTATGATTCTCACCTCCTATCACTGGTTATTGATTACCTTACAGGAGTTCTTCATAAGTTATTTTTCCACAGGCTGTTGTCATAACTGCAACCCATGTTTGTAACTGTCAGAGCATAATTTGTATTTCTCTTGGTTAAGATGTTGAATTCAGTGATATTACAACTTGTTACATTTGCTTTACCATCTGATATAGTAATTACTTAATAGAAATTTGGGGACATATGGGGAAACAAAATTTGGAACAAAAATTAAGAGTTGTTGTCACATGCCTTTTACCCCTTTGCTGACTGATACGAACTAGTTTATGAAACAAGATAACTATTGGTATGATGTTGTGTAGGGTGATTACTGCCTTTGGAGTTTTGCTACGTGCATTGGAAAAAATGATAAGGATTTTCCTATTTGCCTAGAGAAGGTGATCTCTAAATCTTTGTTTTTTGAAAATGAGGGTGGAGGGCACTGTTTCTTGGTTGTTTAAGTGGTGCAGGGTTGGGGGAAGTCTATTTAAGATCAGAGAAACCATGCTTTTTTTTTTGTTGTTGTTGTTGTTACAAAACTTCTACCTTTACAATTGTGACAGTC
>NW_006408551.1:1617514-1654996 GCF_000296735.1 Chrysochloris asiatica | reverse complement strand
AGGCCTATTTCACTGGGCAAGTTGTAGAACCCCTTTGTGGTATTCCAGTCAGTTATAGGCAAGACAGGCTTACAAGTTGTCTCTAAATGAAGTTATTTGTTTTGTGTTGGGTGACTTATGGGAAAGGGTGCTTTGGATATGTGGCCCTGGTTCTTAACTATTTACCTTCTTTTGTGTATGAGAGTTAGGTGTTTGAGTAGTCCACTGATAGCTACTCCATCTTCTAGGGACTGGTGTGTATGTATCTGTGTGTTCCTTCAGAATTTACAAAATTGATTCTATGTCCTACTACTCAGCTTACATGGACATGTGTCAGAGCAATTTGTCCATCGCTTTACTGTCTAACAGATTTATTTTCATAGCATTTCATTACAGGGATATCAGTCATTTTTGTTTCCTTAGATTTTTTTCTCCGTATTTGACCTATTTTAATTTTTAGTCCATAAGAGGCTTACTAAAACATGAAAAATATCCACTTACTAACTTAGTGACCTAGAGCATATACTGGACTTTTTTGAACCTCTTCTGTAAAACTGGGAGTAATACCAAACACTTTGGTTGTGAAGAACAGATGTGTATTTGAAATGACCTAGCATATTGACACTTTAATCCTCAACTAAATGTTAAATTTCCTCATTTTTCTTACTTCAGCTGTTCAGTAAACTGGCTTTGTAATCTTAATTGAGCCAGTACACTTCTGTATTAGTTGATCAATAATAAGATTTCTTTTAATTCTGACTCTGAGTCTAAAGAGCTGTTATCAGATGATGGTAATTGGCAGAAAGAACTGACTTGTAGCTCCATTCTCTAATAATATTTGTCGTCTACTGCTATATATAGTGTGGCCCTGTAGGATAAGCACTGGGCCACAAGATTGGTTGGAACTGCCAGATTGGTGATTCAAATTCACTAGCCGCTCATTGGAACCCTATGCAGGATTTTTATGAGTTAGATGGCACTTAACAACAACAACAAATTCTTTATATTCTAGAGTTGTGCTTTTCAAGTTATCCGTTGCAAAAGACTAGTTTTTCAGTTTGTTGCAGACTGATACTTTTGTAAAATACAATAAAAGTATTACAGCTATGTTAAATTGCTTTGGAAATTTCTAAAAATTCTCAATTTCTGGACTTACTGAAGACTGGTAATAGTTTTTGCTCCAGCACCAGGTGGCAGAGCACATTTTAAGTCTTAAGTCCTGGTGTGCTGTAGAATAGGTACTGGAGTGCTTACTTAAAAGTCGATGGTTCAAGCTAGCAGCCACTCCGTGGCTCAACTCAATGGCACTTAGCAACAACAACAATATATCATAGCCCTGGTGTGGCTCTGTAGGATAAGCACTGGGGTTGCTAACCACCAGGTTTGTTTGTTTTTTTGTATTGTGATAACAAAAACATTTGCCATTTCTACAATGTTCACATGTATAGTTCAGTGACATTAATTACATTCCTTATGTTGTTCAACCATCACCATTAACTATTCCAAAATTTTTGCATTAACGGGGCTGACTTGTGTGTGACTGCTCATATATCTCAGTTTTTGGCTCCATTAGTATACTGTATACATCAGGCACTATATAGAAACCTAAAGAAATCTGACACACACACCCTCTTCCCCCCCCAGGAAAAGTCTGTTCGTTCATGTTTCTAGCTCAGTTCTCAGTGAATACAGTCCTGTTGGTTTAGGATAATGGGAAGTGACAAGGCAAAGAATAGCACTGGCTTTTATAGACATTTTTTACACAAGAGGCTATAAATTGCCCCCTCCAATTCTTTGGACTATTTCAAGATAAGATGTCATGCCTTTTCTCATTTAAGCCTCATGGTGACTAGGCTGAGAAAACTCCCACCCCCTCAAACAAAGCAAAACTCAGATAAAGAACCTCTGCCTGGTTGGTTCTGATTGATTACCAGCTAGGTTTTCAGGCCTGTGCTTCACTGGTTGTTTTTTCTATCTTAGTTAGTTCTCCATGGTTCCCAAAAGAGCTAATGTTGAGTCAGTCTTATTAATAAAGAACAGGATATGGCCTGGCACATAGGAAACTTAAGTGACCATGATGATGTAGGGAATGGGAAAGAGAGATGGGAAGATGGCTCAGGAAATACATGGTGGTCACAGAACATTAATTTCAGTAAAAATTTAAGCATGGCCTTAGGGTTGTAGTGTTACCTCATATAGCTTATTTGAGTGGATTTTTTCCCCCTACTTTTAGCTCTCAGTGGAGTCCTCATATGGCGCTGTGGGCTAATGCATCAGACTGCAAAATCGTTTGAACAAGGTCGGTGGTTCATGCTCACCAGCTGCTCCTTGGGAACCCTATACAGGGTCGCTGTGGGTTGGAATCAACTCGACGGCACTTAATAACAACAACAACTTTTAGCTCTCCATAGAGATAACTTTCCTAATGAGTTATCTTATGGCCTATTAATTAGCCATGAAGCCATGTAGAAATATTTGTTGGCTTGATTGTTCTTCCCTTCAGACTCTGTTTTTGTGTGCATGTGGAGAGAAAGAACAAGCCCATACTATGAATGTAGAAGTTGGTCACCAGCTTTCTCTGAAGGCCTATATTGGCATTTGTTAGAGAGTTTAGGTATGAGTTTCTCCAAAGGGAAGAATTGTGGGACAGTGCTTAGGGCATTGCCAATATAGAACTGCAAGAACCCAAGAGGAACCATAAACTTTGAGGAGTTTGGTAAAATATTTTTTAAAAGGGTGGTGGTAGAAGAATCGGATCACAGATTAATTGGAAAAGTAGTCTGGGAAAGATAATTTAGTAAAGTAAATTTAGGTTCTTTTCTATCCAAATATATTCAGGTAACGATGCCTAAACCAAATGTAATTTAATTCTCCATCCTTTTTTCTATTGGGATCAAGAAAAAATGTAAATAATAGGATCGTAGGTTGAAAAAACTCAGTCTCAGTCTTCTTGATCACTGTTTCTCAAGGACTTTGGTGACAAAACCTCCATTTCCGTATTTTAGAATGCCCAATTTCCCAAAACTGCTTCTACTTTTTCTGGAAAAAGGGAATTGAGGAATGGGTTAAATATATGGTAGAGATAGCAGTTGAGAATGAATATCAGAGGGACGAATTTCAGCAAAAACTAAGACCTAGCCTTCAGCATCTCAGAGAACTTTAGCATTTTAGGGCCCAACAAAAATCTAACCATTCCTTTAAATCCTCTTATAATTCATAATACTGTGCATCTTTGGAGGAGAGGAGAGACATAATGTATAATCCTTATTATGTTCTTTTCTTCTTTGCCTGCATCCATTTAAGAGAAAAACTTCTAACTGCTCTCCCTCCAGCACCTAATGGAACAAACCTGGGTGAGTGGTGAAGGAGCTGTTTAAAGAGAAAACAATAGGGGAAACTCTCTGACCTTAGTTTATCCCATCATGTGGTTCTTCATTTGTCCCTGCTGAGGAACAGAACTTGTCTTTTGTCTGTAACACAAATACATCTTCACCTCCCTCCCTTCCCACTTTCCCCCCACCCACTCTTCTCACTCTCTTCTATTATGGTTCCAATCAATGATGTCATTATGTGTGCCATTCAACTACTGTTGAACCACTTGGCTATAGGAATTTGGAAGAGCAAAGAAGCAGAATGGAATTTTTCTCTCTTCTGCCAGGGCTCTTGAAAATATATTCTAATTTTATCCAAGAGAAATAAGAGTCGAGTCAGGTTTTTGTGGTTTTTTTGCTCAACTATTCTTTCTACCCTTCCATAACTCACTCACTGTCATATACTTTCTCTGTCTAACAATGTATAAGAAAACATTGAACAAGAAATGTTAGGAGTATTTATATATATATATATATATATATATATATATATATATATATTGGGTATTTTGAGAAGAAAGCTTAAAACATTTAGGGAAGCAAAATGAAAGTATTCATACTATACCAACATACATGACTATTTGCCCTATTTATAAGCTGAGTATTTGGGGAGTTTCTCGTGGAGGGTTTGACTACTCTGAGGTGTGTGGTTTAGACTGCTAGGATCTTATAACTTTTTAATTTCATTTTTCTCTAATTTCATTTGTTGAATTTGAACCCAAAGAACTAGGAGTGAGGAAGTTTTTAGAAAGAAAAAAATTCATTCTCCTGTCTTCTCTGCTCAACACCCTGCCCCCACTAATGTCTTTGCATTCCTTCTTCTAACATGTCAGAACTGATGACTGTGATAAAAAACAAGTTTTATGCCTTTCTGTGGTCCCCTATGGTCTTTGCCCAAGAGTAAACACGGCCTAGAAAAAGAGGAGAATGCTGGATTTTTGTTAAGTCTGTTTTACTTTTAAATACCTTCAGGTATTTTTGCAAGCCAAGTGGGTGGGATCAATTTTTTTCTTTTAAGTGCCTCTCTTAATAAATAATTTTTTAAACCTACCTGGAAGTCACATTGTATTTGCTTGCTTGTCTATTTGTAAGCCAGTTTGGGAGTAATAGTAGCTGGCTGTCACTCCCAGATACTCTTCCTGACTATGGTGAAATGTCATTTATCTGAATTTAGATCTGTTCAGCCTTCAGAATCTGTATGGGGGAGGGAATCTGTATGGGATGGAAAAAGTGGCGTGTTTTGTTGGTGGTGTATTTTTAGTTTTTTATTGCAAATGCTCTAGTAATAACAACTCTAGTAATGCTGTTCTTAGTGTGATATTGATGAGAGGTAACATTTCCTTTTTTAAAAAATACATGAGTTCAATTCAGTTTACTAACTACATGATAGTTCATTTTCTTAACTATCTTAACATACCCAAATACAAAGTTACTTTTCATGCCTGAAAGCTGAAATAGATCAGATAAAATCCTATAGCGTTTTACAGATGGAGGTAGGATTGATGTGGTAATCAAATTGGGCATGTTGTATAGGAGATAGTTGCTAGTTGTTAACTGCCTTTAAATTGGTTCCAACTAATAACCACCTATATATCACTTGCCTTGTTATTTTAATGAAATCTGAGATACCTTGTTAGAAATACTGTTGTTAAGTGCCATTAAGTCAGTTCTGACTTATAATGACCCTGTCCAAGGAGCAGCTGGTGAGTTTGAACTGCCAATCTTGCAGTTCAAACCAACCTTGTGATCCAGTGCATTATCCTACAGCACCATATCCCGACTCCTTCAGTCTCTTCCTTTGCTACCTTTCCTCACGTTTTTTAAACAAATCTTACCTTCTTATTTCCAGAGTAAATTCATAGAACAGAAATAGAAATGTATTTTCAGGGTGTACCATACTTGGAATTTGTGTCAAATATGGTCGGAACCGACTCAACGGCACTTAACAACAACAAAAAATTAATCTTTAAATCTCTAGCAGTGAAAATATGTTAGTAAGGAAGAACTTATATTTTAAATACTTAGTGTCTATATTTTAGAATGTATTATTTGTGTGGGGAGTTTATTAATTTGTAGAGTAGAGGAGGAAATTGCAGAATTCTTGCTACCATAGTCATGCTTGGGTAGGAGGTGGTTGAAGAGGAAGAGCACCTGGAAATGAATGGAGCCGTAAGAAGAGAGTCTCGTAGGATGGACCTCTTTATTGCTTTAAATGAATAAACAAGCACATGAGCTTGAATAAAGATTCTTTTCTCTAAGAGAAATCCTTAAATGAATAAACAAGCACATGAGCTTGAATAAAGATTCTTTTCTCTAAGAGAAATCCTTTCTGTTTTTCCCTTTTCCACTTTATTGATGGTTCTCACTCTTCTGTACCAGTGCTGTAGAAAAAGGAGGTGCTTGAATTTTTCCCATGGACACCTTGTTATTAAAGTGCTGCAGAGTCGGTTCCAACTTTTAGTGACCCTGTATAGGGTTTCTGAGGAGTGGCTGGTGGATCAGAACCACTGATCTTACGCTTGACACCAACCTTGTGGCCTAGTGCATTATCCTGTAGAGCCACACCTTCGGTTTACTTTAATCCTGTTTTGGTGTATTGTTCCTATATTGAACTACTCTGGTAAAAGATTCTCTCTACTCTTCTATTTGAATTCTAGGAGGCAGTGACACAGCCATACTCCCCCTGAGCCAGCTATGATTCCTTTCTAGCTCTCCCTTTCCCTTCCCATCACTGTAGTTGAGATAACTTGTTTGTAGGGAGCATAAACGTTTTTGAAAGGTCCCTAGTGTTTGGGGATATTGGAGTGGGATAGTAGCCTTATTTGGGCTTGATGAAAAAAATTTTTTTTCTAAATTTTGGTCTGTGCTTTGTCAAAGCTATTTGCAATCATTCCCAAGTGGACCGCACATTAAGAATCACCAGGGGAGTCGTTTGAAAATATAGCTCTCTAGACCGGTTCATTCACTTTAAGATTCATTAGTTGAGGTGAGGCCAGGAATCTGTTTATGTTTTTTGTTTTTTAATTTTCCAAGTGAATACAATGATCAGGTAATTGCCCTCCTTCATTCTGTGTATATTTGGGGTAAGGCAAACCTTAGCCTTTCCTCCAAAGATTTAGCTTCCCTCTACTGATTTCTTGACATTTCTGCAAAGCTCTGCATCGCTTATCCTTAAAAGCAGCAGTTTCCTGGCTTTTAAGGGAGGGAGGTGGGGACTTTTAATAGAAACTTGGTTTCCGGGGGTCTCAAGTGTGAAGCCTTCATTTCCTCCACCTGCCTTGCTTTGTCCTACAATCAGTTAGAGCAAGACCGAGACGACCTCCTCTGGGGTTGGATAGGAGTGGGGGGTTGGGGAAAGAGCTTGATTTGGACAAGAGAAAGAGAGAGAGTTGGAAACTAGTGAGTCTGAAGAGTGATCCTCAGCTGAACTAAACAGAAGAGTATTTGTTTCTGTGTCCTTCGGCTTCAAATCTTGAGAAGATAGGTGGAGATACAATTCCTGGTGATCTCTAATTCTGGTGCAACTTTTTAAAATACTCACCCTAGAAAGTTGACTCTGAACTCACAGTTGAAGATGATGGCTGAGCGTAGATGATTATAATGGGGAGGTGTGTTATATACATGCATGTGGGGAGTATTGGAATATCTCTTTACTACATATTTGCTAAGGTGGCAGAACTTCTACTAGTCTAGTCCTTCACCTTTAGTCTGTTGAGGCTCTGTAAATTGTTTTTTTAGGATTGCCCCATGTTTGTGATCTGGCTGACATAAAGGTTTAGGAATAAACATGTTCGGATGAATTTCAGAAATGGGCAGGGAGGTGACAGCTGTGTGTTTAAGCAGTGAAGTGTTTCTGAGAGAAAAACCATCAGTTGCTGTCATTCACCCTGAGAGTATGAAATTGGAAGCCCACTTACCCTGGAGTGTTTCATAACCTTTACCTCTGGGAAGTCAAGGCCATGTCATCATTAATCTACCATAGCCTGAAAGCCCCAGGCCCTGTTTTTCATCCCGTCATCGGTCACGTGGCAGTAAGATTCCGGAAAGTCTCCTTAAGACTACTTTTTTTCCTTTTTACCTCATTCTTACCTTACATTCCCTAGGAAAATCAGATTAGACCTGAGAACTGTTAGCATATTAGAATGGTAATTCATTTACAAAAGGAGACAGTTATTTATTTTTGCAAAATGCGATCATCTCAGCTTATTATCAGCCTCTCTTCCACCACTCAAGGGAAAAGATTTCTGAGGAAAAATAATGAGGGGGTTTAAAAAAGTTGTGGGAAAATTCCATTATCTTTTCATTCAGTTTTTCCATGAACTTTTTGAAGCTCCCTCATATAGTTGCTATATCCGAGTTTCCCTAATATGCCACTTGTATTGGCACAGTGGCAGCAGGAATGGACTCAAGCATGGCAACGAATGTGAGGACTCAAGCATGGCAACAGAACGAGGCAGTGTTTCTTTTTATTGTGCATAAGGTCGCTATGAGTCAAAACCGACTTGATGGCATCTAACAGCAAAAAAAGGGGTCCTGGTGTGGCACTGTAGGATAATGCACTGGATCTCAAGGTTGTCGGTTCAAACTTACCAGCTGCTCCTTGGAAACTCTATACAGGGTTGCTATAAGTAGGAACTGACTCCATGGCACTCAACAACAGCAAAATTAACTCTAGCTGAATTATTTAGATTATAATTTTAGTTTCTCACATGTGTAAGAAGGGATGATAAGTGAGTTTGTTACACTGACCAGGACCAATGCCTGCGTTAGTTCATTCTTTTGGTCTCAGAGAATAGTGAGGATATTTGTGTTTTAGGAATTACTGAGTTCAAATTCCCTACATATGCCTTGGTTACACTTGGGTCACTGTTTTGTTTCTCCTAGTTTCTCTTTATGATCCAGAGTGGCACTGCTAATAAGAATGAAGAAGGTGAATGCTTTCAACACATAGCCCATGGAGTGCTAATTAAATCAAATTGGACTCTTTTTGGCAAAGCAAATAGCCCTAGCACACAGGCCACTAACCTTGGAGCAGTAGTCTTTGTTGTATTCAGGATAAAATTAGTAAGTTTTGAGAAATGTTCATTTGAATTTGAATCTTGAAGACTCAAGTTGGGTTTGGAAGATAGTGTTAAAGTAAGAACTCCATTGTGAGTGGAAGCATTATTCTTGGTACTCTTTGCTTTAAAAAAACAAAAACCATCTTGGTATTTAGCTGCCAATTGTTGCAGCTGATCTTCCATTTAGGACTTATTCCTGGCTACAGTGCTTATACCATGGAAACCATTATCAAGAGCTTTTAATTTAAATTTTCTAGTTATAATCTGATCATTTCTTTCCCTCCTTTTTCTTAGAGTATTGACTCATTTTGAAATCATTCTGTTGTAATCTTAAGGAACCAACAGCAACCCTGTAACTAACCTATACTTCATATTGCCTTATAAGCTACCTCAGGATCTGAGTGTTAGAACTCAGTTTTTGGATCTCATGTTCCTAATGTTTTTCTCTCTCATTTCAGCATTTCTGGCCTCTCTTTTTGAATAGAAATATTTCAGAACTACTTGCTAGAGACAGACAATGAACGCATTTGGCTCCAAACTTAACAGCAGTTAATAGAACTAGAAAAGCTGTACTGTTGTTCACAATGATTCATGGAGTTCACAGATAAAAGCAGACGCACTGCTCAAGGAAAGCTTAACTATATATTTGTGGCAGTGTGGCTTAATGCACTGGACTACAAAGTCAGTTTGAACCACAAGGTCAGTGGTTCAAGCTCACCAGCCGCTCCTCAGAAACCCTACACTGGGTCACTATGAGTCAGAACTGACTCGCCAGCACTTAGCAACAATAGCAACAACAACTGGGCCAGAAAGAATTTTTCCCACAGGACCTCACAGTATGCAATAACATAATGAACAGTGATATACATCTTTACAGTAATTCAATGGTGAATTCTTAAGCCCATGTCTTACTTATCTCTGTATTTCCAATGCCTAACAAAGTGCTTGACCCAAAGTGTAGACACTTGGGTTGATATCTGAATGATTAAATGAATTAATTAATTGTATGGTTTCTGTATTATTGAAAATGTTGCTGTAAACTGTAATGTGGGTGAAAGCAGTTCTTCCAAGAGCTTTTAGAATGGGTATTGCTAGAATTGGGTTTATAGAGTTAGAGGTTGAGTCCCTTCTCATTCTCTGCAGATAATAACTTGTGTAGGCACATTTTTCAGTTGTATTTAAGGATGATTAAATCAATAAAGCCAGACTGCCTAGATTTTTGAGAGTCCCTGAAAGAGCAGTTGGTGAATAAAAGACTATAGACGACTTTTTAAACCTGCTGCTGTTATTAGATGCCATTGAGTTGGTTCCCAGTCATGGCCACCCTTTGTACAACAGAATGAAACACGGCCTAGTCCTGCACCATTCCTTCCCACCCTATACTCTTAACACTAATTTAGTCATGCAGTCCTGATGTGACGCTTATCCATGTAGGATAAGCCCTGGACTGTTAACCACAAAGTCAGCAGTTCAAACCCTAAGAAACCCTATTGTTGTTGTTGTTGTTAAGTGCCATGGAGTCGATTCTGACTTATAGTGACCCTGTACAAGGTTTCCAAGGCTGTAAATCTTTACGGGAGCAGAAAGTCTCCTCTTTCTCCCGCAGAACAGTTGGTAGTTTCGAACTGCTGACCTTGCTGTTTGTAGCCCGATTCGTAACCACTACTCTACCAGAGCTCCTTCAGAGCTCCTATGCAGGGTTGTTAGTAGTCGTGGCCAACTCAGTGGTACTTAACAGCAACAACACACCTAGCCACATATTCATTTCCCATGCAGCTAAAGGAAGCTTCCTTGTTGCCTTTGTGATGGGTTTGATTCTTATCAACTTTTGGTGACTTCACTGTTTATATTAGAAGAAGAATAAATGGCATTTATGCCAGTCAGTAATATTTTTGTTTGTTGCCTCTGACCTTGGTTAGCTTTCAGATTTTGTTGGTGGACTCAGATTTAGTCCCAAAGACCACAAAGAATGTGGCAATGAAAACAATAGCTGATAACTTTTGTAAGCATTTTCACACATGCATTTTGGATCTTGATGCAGCCTTGAATTTCTCAGTCTTTATGTTAGCAGATATATTTTAATTGTCTAAAGCTTTTCAAATATGAAGGTGTGACACAAGGAGAGAAGTAGAAATTTAGAAAGTTGATTGTTTTCTAAAGGGCTCATTTTGGAGTTAACTAACTCGATAATGGAAAATACAATGATAGCAAATCATGGGGCTATTTAGCTGTATTATGTATAGATGACACTTTCTGTCCTGTGCTTCTTATATGGGCACTCTCTCTTTTGCACAATATTTGTCCACATTTGTATCAGTAAAATTTACAAAAGACAAACAAGGCAGTTATTGAGGGCTAGGAGAAGGATTGTGTATGCTGAATTTATTGACATCAGTCATGTTGGTTTACTGTTTAAATCTTGAGTGAGAGATGGGGAAAGTGAAGCATATAAATCAGTGAACATCTATCCAGTGCCTGTGTTTGGTTGGTGAGGACAGGTTTCTCCTCTAATTTTGAATAAATTGTATATTCTGAGGGTTTTGCATTTTATAGGAAATAAGGGTGCTTCAGATTCAAGCACTTCTCTTCCCACACTGAAGCTTGCATGTAAAGAAAGAGATTTGTTAGTGGTTGAGGGTTTGTGGGAGGGGTGTGGGGGAGGGATGAAGAAGGGAATGGTTTACAAATGCATATGACACTGAGCTAGAGGGGTCAGTGCTGCCTGCAGATGCACAACCCCATTTGTGCACTTGAGCATGGCCCGAGGGAGCATTGGGCCTGATGAATGCTGAGAGAGATGCGTTTTGATCGAGGTAATTTCCCTCAGATGGGTCTCTCCATCCCATGAATCAAAACCTGTCAGCAAGGAGCTAAAGATGGAGTGAAGTTTATTGTACGTTTGTTTCCATGCGACACCGTCACGCTAGAAGGGTCAAGTGAGAGAGATCATTAGAACTGTGTTGATTTACTGAGCCTGTTGTGCACTTTCCCTGCAGGGCAAGGAGGAAAGAGGCTGTAGGAGGGGAGCTGAGAGGCGCTGAGTGAGGAGGGAAGGGCAGGCATGCACAAAATAAATAAAACCCTCACTGGTCTCTGTGGGGGGGGGGAGGGGGGCTGTATTGTTGTTTCCTCCCTAGAGCCCCTGGTGAGTTGAAGCAGATGCTCTGCCTGGATCTCTAGGAGACACCAAAGATCTGATTAAAAAGGGGAGATCACTGATACTTAACACTAACCTTAATGGCTAGAGAAGTACATTCCCCTCTCCTTTCCCTGTCTTTTTTATCTTTTAAGCTCAAAAGGAAATGCTAGGAATTTAATTTAGAATTCAGATTCTCCATTTCATGAAGTAGCAGAAAGAAAGAGAATCCTGGGGAAAGGCTGTCCAACACATTCCAAATGTGCATAGGCTTTGTGAGGAGACACAGGAAGGGAGGAGTAACCTCAGGATTTGTGCTGAGACAACCAGCTGAGGTTTGAAAGTAGCATCTCCAGCTTTGTGACCTGAATTTATTGAAGTACCTCTAGAATTGAATCATTGGGGGTGGGAGAGTAGAGGGAGTGCATAGTAGTTCCGCAAGGTACAGTACAGTAGTTCCTGGTCTTACTTCTTCCTCAGAAGAATATAGGATGCTCCCTCTTCCCCCCCCCCCAACCATTTCTCCACATGACTGAAATGGAATAGTCCAGGGATTCTTACTTTCCATTTAATATCCCTTATTCACTATTGTCTTACTTTGTTGTTATTGTTAAGTGCTGTTGAGTTGGTTCTGACTCATAACTACCCTGTATAGGGTTTCTGAGGAGCAGCTGGTAAGCTTGAACCACTGACCTTACAGTTCAAACCAACTTTGCATTAACCCACAGGACCACATCTTACTAGTGATAGAAAAACATCGAGAAAATGTTTTCCAGTGACCTTGGAAAGGAAAAATATGGTGAATTCTGTGTTTTTTGGAAAGCTTGATTTTTTATTAACAGATGGGATAGCTGATTAAGCAACATTAAAAACAAATTCAGATGAGAAAAGATGTAGTATAAGATTACTGTTCTTGTTGTTAAGTGCCATCAAGTCGGTTCCGACCCATAGCAACCCTGAACAGGGTTTCCGAGACTATAAATCTTTACGGGAGCAGAAAGCCTCATCTTTCTCCTGCGGAGCAGCTGGTAGTTTCGAACTGCTGACCTTAAGGTTTGCAACCCAATTCGTAACCACTACGCTTCCAGAGCTCCTTATAAGATTACTAGTGGGTCCTTTTTCTAGATTCCTACTTAGCTATAAAGAGGAGACATATGCTATAGTAGAAAGGGAATGAAATTCTAATATTGACACAAGTTAATTTGGGTGATGTGGAAGTAGTTGAAGTCGTTCACAATTACGTTAGCTAAATTGTCCTACTGATCCTTCCTCCCTTGAGATACTTAAGATGGTAAAATTAGGAAAATAGGTTCCTGAGTAAAATGACTAGGTTCCAATCCTAGCTTTGCCACTTACTATTTGTAAGAATTTGGGCAAGGTTCTTACCTTCTGCTTTCTAAATCTTAAGTTTTCTTATCTATGAAATTAATTTACTCAAAGTATCTACTTCATATGTGCTCTGGTAGCATAGTGGGTGACACATTAGGCTGTTAACTACAAGGCTAGCAGTTCAAATCCACTAGCCATTCTGTGGGAGAAAAATGAAGCTTTTTGCTCTTGTCAAGGTTTATAGCATTGGAAACCCTATACATGGTCACTATGAGTTGGAACTGACATAACAACAACATCTACTTCATAGAATTGTTATAAAAAATAAATGAGATATTGCATGTAAAGCATTTAGCACAGTACCATACCACTCAAATGTTCATGGTTATAATATCATCATCATTGTTAAGGGCAAGAATATATATATTTCTTAATTCTTAGGACCTGTGCACGCACTATGGATTTAAGAGCCCTTATGTGGCGCTGTAGGATAAGCAGCGGACTGCTAACCAAAAGTTTGGTAGTTTAGATATACCAGCCACTCCTGGAATCCCTATAAAGAGTCATTATGAGTTGAAACTGATTCAACAACACTTAACATAGTTAAATAAAGGTAGAAAGACTGTTCATGCAATACTCTATTCTAGTTAATATGCTGTGATTGAATGATTACTAATGTGTAGGATTCTTCACTTTTTCAGAGTCACCAATCTTTCTTAACCTCTTTTGTATGCTCAGCACTGTTAGTTGATGGTGTTAGCACATTCATTAGAACCTGCCCCATAGGATTGCTAGACTGTAAAATTTTTGTTGTTGTTTTTTAACTTTTTGTGAATTGAGTGAAGGTTTACAGAGAAGATCATCAGTTTTACATTCAGCAAACCATACACATTATTTTATTACAATGATTGCAACCCCTTCCTTGTATCATCAGTTAACAGTAGTCTCATGGAATTACTTGTCCTTTTGTGATTAACTAATTTCACTCAGTTTAGTGTCCTCCAGTCCTTGTTAGGAGGTTTTTGCAGTTATTGTTATTCTTCAACATTATGTAGTTATTTCATTGTGTGTATATACTAAAGTTTGTTTATCCATTCTTCTGTCTGTGGACATTTAGGTTGGTTCCATCTTTTTCCTATTGTGAACAGTGCTGTGATGAAAATGATGTGTATATATTATTCTTGTCACACCTCTTATTTCTTGAGGATATATATATATATAAAGTATAGGAATTGCTGGGTTATGCGGTAGTTTTATTTTCAACTTTTTGAGAAAGCACCATATGGTTTTCCACAGTTGGTTGTACCATTTTACAATCCCACCAGTAGTATAGGAGGATCCCAGTCTCTCCATACCCAAACCAGCATCTGTTGTTTTTTTTCTTGTAACTTTGCTATTAATGCTGGAGTAAGATGATATCTCAGTGTTGCTTTGATTTGCGACTCTCTGATGGCTAATGATTGTGAGCATTTCTTCCTAAGTTTGTTGGTCGTCTTTGGTGAAGTGTCTGTTCATGTCCTTTGCCCATTTTTTAAATGGAATATGTGTCTTGTTGAGATGTGACGTGTTCTAGAGACTATCTCCTCCCCATTTAATGCATTTTGACCCTTTGTTGAAGATCACTTGACTATTATAGGTAGTAGATGGATTTACTTCTGGGTTCTCAATTCTGTTGCATTGATCAATGTGTCTTTTGTTTTACCAGTACTACAAATTGGGCTGCGAGCTGCAGGGTCAGCAGTTCGAAACTTCCAGCTGTTCTGCAGGAGAAAGATGAGGCTTTCTGCTCCCGTAAAGATTTACAGCCTCAGAAACCCTGTACAGGGTCGCTATGAGTCGGAATCGACTCCACGGCACATAACAACAGGCTGGTTTTACTAATGTGGCTGTGCAAGTGGGTTTTGAGGTCGGGAAATGAGAGGCCTCTTAAATAATGTTTTGCTGATCTGGGTTTCTTTCCTTTGCTTATATATAAAGTTAGTGATTTGTTTTTCCATCTCTTTAAAGAATGTTGGAATCTGGATTGGAATTGTATCATATCGTTAGATTATTTTGGATAGTGTTGACATTTTCACATGGTTAAATTTTCTTGTCTGTGTTGTTGTCATTATGTGCCGTGGAGTCGGTTCCGGCTCACAGTGACCCTGCACAGGGTTTCCGAGGCTGTAAATTTTTACGGAAACAGAACGCCTCATCTTCTCCCGCAGAACAGCTAGTAGTTTTAAATTGCTGACCCTGAGGTTAGCGGCCTAATTTGTTACCACTATGCTACTTGAGCTCCTTTTCTTATCCGTTGTTGTTGTTATGTGCTGTGGAGTCGATTCCAACTCACAGCAACCCTGCACAGGGTTTCCGAGGCTATAAATCTTTATGGGAGCAGAAAGCCTCATTTTTCTCCTGCGGAACAGCTGGTAGTTTCGAACTACTGATTCTGAGGTTAGCAGCCCGATAAGTAACCACTCTGGTACCAGAGCTCCTTCCTTCTTTCTTATCCATAAGCATGGTATATTCCTTCATTTCTGTAGGTCTCTTACAGTAGTCTTTTGTAGTTTTCTTTGTATAGGTCTTTTGTTTCTCTGTTTAGAGTTATTCCTTAGTATTTCATCTTTTGGGTTGCTATTGTAAATGGTGTTGTTTTTCTGATTCCATTTTCAGAATTCTCTTTATTATTGTAAAGGAAGCCAGCTGATTTTTGTATGTTGATCTTGTACCCTGCTACTTTGTCAAGACTTTCAGTGTGTTCTAATAATTTTCTTGCTGAGTCTTTGATTTGATTTGATTTTTTAACTTTTTATTGTGAATTGAATGAAGATTTACAGACAAGATGTTCAGTTTTACATTCAACAAATACACTTTGTTTCATCTCAATGATTATAATCCCCTCCCTGCAGCAACAGTTAACCTACTTCCTTTCTGTGGCTCCCCATTTAAATCACATATTTCATAAATGAACAAAGGAAAAATATTTGTATATATACAAAACAAAAAATATATATTCATTTAAATGTCCAAAGGGCACATTTCTGCAAGCCAGCCTCCTGCCTGCAGACACATAGCCTTACTCACTTGATGGGCCTAACGCCTGCAGCTGGTCTGTCTCTCCATGTCACTGTTTCTGCCTCTATTTCAGCTGTCGCTGTTTTCTAGGTAAGGATCTCATGCTCCTCTCATGCTTTTCCTTCTTCATGGTCCTGGGATTGTCTGTTCTTGAAATGAAAGATGAACTACTCCCCCTGTAGTTACACACCTTAAACAATTATAGTTGTGACAATCACAATTAATCCTGTAGCAGTTATTCACAATTGAATCATAAAAGCCTGTCACTGTTGTCCCCCACCTCTTTTCACCAGCTCAGTCTGGAAAAGAGGAAAACTATTCAGTGGGGATTCTACCTTATCCCGCTCATTCTGAAACTAAGCATATTCATTGAAAGCTTATAAACTAGCCACTTCATACATTTGGGTTATTCAGTCGATCCCGACTCATAGCAACCCTGTATAGGTTTCCAAAGAGCAGCTGGTGAGTTTGCAACCACCGACTTTGCAATTGGGGCGTAGCACATTATCCTGTAACACCACACCAAGACTTCTCATGCCTTTTTAGCCCCCTGACCCCCAACTTTGATTGCCAGTGTCTAAACTATCTGTCCTTATCAACCCAGTAAGAAGTTCTGGTAGTATAGTGGTTACAAATTGGGCTGCTAACCTCAGGGTCATCAGTTTGAAATTACCAGCTCTTCTGTGGGAGAAAGATGAGGCTTTCTGTTCCCGTAAAGATTTATAGCCTCGAAAACCCTGTACAGGGTCAATATGAGTCTGAACCAACTCCATGGCATAGAACAACAACATCAACCCAGTACACTGTGGAAACAAGTTTGTTCCTTGATATGACGAATCCTTCCATTCCAGTTGGAATTTTAAGCAACTGTACCCAGAAACAAAAGTCCAGTTCTTCATATTTTAGCAATGTGTGCTTGCTCACAGTATCAGACATCTTCATCTTCATCTGGTGGAGTTCTGGTCAGCTAATCATCCAAGCTAGGTCAAATAGGTACTAGCTACAAGTTTGGGAGTTAATGCATACCTACTTGCCCTTCATACCAGCCGGCCACTTAACTCTCAGCCCTAGCTCCCTGAGGCTTGGTCAGTGCCCAAGGGTTCAGGAGTTTACACATCTCAGCCTTTGCGATTATCTGTGTATAAGATCATTTCATCTGTATCTAGAAATAGTCTTACTACTTCCTTGACAATTGGATGCTTTTAATTTCCCATTGTCTTAAAGCTCTGGCTAAGATGTCCAGCACAATTTTTTCTAGATTTTCAAATTTCTTGGAGTACAATTCTTTTCTTCTTTTTTCTAAGGTTTTATTGTGAATTGAGTGATAGTTTACATGGGAGAACATCTGTTTTACATTCATCCTATCATATTTTATAACACTCAGGAATATATAATCATTTAAACAGCTAACCAAAGGGCACATTCTACAAGCCTGCCTTCTGGCTGCCAGCACACAGTCTGCAGTCCTCACCTGCTCTATCTTTCCATGTATCATCTCTGCCTCCATCTCTGGTGTCACTACTTCTCTGAATAGGGTCGCACATTCTGCTCATGCTCCTCTCCCTTGATGATCCTAGGGTTCTCTGTTCCTGGACTGTAATGTAAGATTAACTACTCCCCCTTTTATGTTACAAAACTTCTACCTTTACAGTTGTGACGGTC
This sequence comes from Chrysochloris asiatica, assembly GCF_000296735.1. Lineage (NCBI taxonomy): Eukaryota > Metazoa > Chordata > Mammalia > Afrosoricida > Chrysochloridae > Chrysochloris > Chrysochloris asiatica. Next base: position 1,637,402 of record NW_006408551.1, on the reverse strand, counting down.
GCAATTAGTCATGATAACAGTTACTCACTTTTGAATAATAATAAGAGTCTTATCCGCATCTCTTTTCACCAGACCCATCTAGACAAAATGAAAACATCCAGTGGGGGTTCTACTTTCAGACTCTGAACCTAAAGTCCCTCTTGAAAATTTGTAAGCCAGTCACTTTGTGCCTTCATTGCCCACCCCACTCCCCATTTTGATAGTCAGTGTCTAAGCTGCCTGTCCCTATCAACCCTTTGTAGAGGGAGGGATAGGATTGATCCTTTATGTGAAAATTCCCTCTCTCTCAGTTGGTATGTTGAGCTACTATATAAGTATAGGTCAAGTTCCTCAAATTATAGCAATTTATACTTTATCAAAATTTTTTCATCTTCCTCTAGTCAAGTTCTGATCATGAAGCCATTGAAGCTAGGTCAGATGGGTACTGGAGTACAATTCTTCATAGCATTCTGTTACTCTCTATTTTATTTCCATCATTCTGTTGTGACATCACCCATATCATTTGTTTGTATCTTTTGCTTTTCTGTTAGATTTGTCTGGTGGCTGTAGGCTTATTTTGCTGTTCTTTTTTAATAGTTGGAGATGTTGGGTGTAGATGTGGATTTTCTTTTTGTATATGTGTGTTTATTACTAAAACACAAAAACAAAACAAAAAACCCTCTGAGCATTGCTTTTGCTGTTCCCATAGGTTTTGTTATATTGTATTTTTGTTCTTATTCAGTTCTAGGGATTTTTTTTTTTTTTTTTTTTTCAGTTTTTGTTTCTCCTACTACCCCATAGGAACTTTGGTAGTGTAGTGGGTTACAAGTTAGGCTGCTAACCAAAAGGTCAGAAGTTTGAGTCTACTAGCTGCTCCCATAAAAATGAGGCTTTCTGCTCCCATAAAAATTTTACGGCCTTGGAAACCCTGTTCAGGGCCATTGAGTCTGAACTGACTCCATGGTACGTAACCACCACTACCCAGTAGCTTCTAAGCAGGGTGTTATTCTTTTTTTTCCTATTGCTGATTTCTAATTTATAGCATTGTGATCTGAAAAGATGCTTTGTAGTATTTTGATGTTTTTAACATTTATTGAGGTGGCCTGACTTATCGTCTCTTCCGGTGAATGTTCCATCTGCACTGGAAAAGAATGTATATTGTACTGTTGTTGGGTTGAGTACTCTGTATGTGTCTGTGAGGTCAAGTGAGTTGATTGTGTTGTTTTCTTCTGTGTGTCTTTGTTGCGTTTCTTTATAGTTGTTTTGCCCTTCATTAAAAGTGATGTATTAAAATCTCCTTCTAATAATATGTGGAGTCCTAGTGTAGCACTGTAAGATAAGCACTGAACTGGTAACCAAAATGTGGGTGGTTCTAACCCACCAGCTGCTTCTTGGAAACCCTATACAGGATTGCTGAGAGTTGGAACTGACTCGTCAGCACTTACCAACAGCAGGTTTGATTTGAAGGGGTATTAATTTTCTATGAGGTTACCTTGTAACTTACGAAATTTTTTCCCCATATAAAATGGTCTGTTTTATCTTGAAATCTATTTGACTTCCTTGCCATTTGGAAGTTCTATATATAGTATTCCCTTTTTGCTTTGTATTTGACTTTATTATAAATTTGGTATCTCTGGTTCCCTATTATCAAGGCTATACTTTCTATGGGAGCAGATCTCCAGTTCTTTTCCCTACAGAGCCACTCAATGGATTTGAACGGCCATGTTTTTGCTTAGTAGCCAAGCACGTAACCACAGCACCACCAGGGTTCTTTAGCTTTCTTCTTACTAGAAGGCAGATGCAGCAAAAGAGAAAATTGAACATTTTCTTTAAGCTGAAAGAGCCAAAGTAAGACCCAGACAGTATTTCTGCCTGTTATGTTTAGAGAACTGGACTTAGTAAAACAAATTTGAGTGCAGAAAGCTGGACAGCTGACCTGCTTTAGGTCATAAAGGTAACTCTGGTTTGGGTGTATCTAGAAACACAGATTGCAGGATTTTTATTATCTTTTTGTTTGTTTGTTTTTAAATCTAGATCCAAAGATTATTTGAAGTCTTTTGACATGGCTTTATGTTGTTAGGTACCGTCGAGTTGGTACCAACTCATAGCAACCCTATGCACAACAGAACGAAACACTGCCTGGTCCTGGGGCCAACCTTATAATTGTTGCCACACTTCAAGAAACTATTCTGCCCCATGGTGAATGTGTTTGGAGTAGATGTATATGGCGTTAAAGGGTCTTTTGAGTTGTATAAGAGGAAAAAATCTTTATATTGATGTGCCAAGTGCTAGAAAATACTTTTTTGGGAAATAATATACCCAAGGAACTCACCTGATTTTAGATGTGTACTAATCCTGGTGATGAGCTTTTGGTTAATGCTGAGTAGATGTGAAAGGAAGGCAGAGAAAGAAAAAAACTGTTATGGTGGGATAGATAGACTGGATTTTTTTTTTTTTTTTTTTTTAGTTCTAGGAATAATATGCTACATGCTTGCTTGCTTCATTTTTATTAGTGATCAGTAAATAATACTTTTATTCCTTTTACCTTGTAAACAGGGTATAACTTCTTTTAACCCTTTTCTTTCACCCTGAATAGTCTGAAGATGATGAGAAGCTAAAAAAGAGGAAGGAGCGGTTTGGGATTGTCACAAGTTCAGCTGGAACTGGAACCACAGAAGATACAGAGGTAAAATATACCCAGAATGTTCCATGAAATCTCTGAAAGGAAACGAGGGTGAATAAACTGAGTGGGGAAACTCTCTTTCTTAAGTCTCCAAATGACAAGATTTTTTTTCCCTTTGCTTGATGTTTTCTGCATGAAGTATGGCCACACTGAAGACCATATATTTAATTCAGTGTTAAAGCCTGTTAGTATAGTAGGAAAGAACACAGACCTGGCAATCAAGTAGGCTTGGGTTTGAAAAGTGGCTCTGCTACTTAGTATTTTAGTAGTACTTGTAAGTTACAGTACTTTCATCATCTGTGAAGAGAAGACCCACCTCAAAGTGGTATTGTAAGAATTAATGAGATGATTCTATGAAAAAAGAGATGAGTCTGTATAAAATGCTTGGCATGGTGTCTATCATATTGTAAGTATTCAATAAATATTAGTGTTGATTATTGTTATCTGCCAGCCATATTTCTTTTGATCATTTAATGAAGGCCATCTCCAACCCAGGAAGGAGCAAGAATAGTTATAGGGGTAGACTCAAATGAGATTTCTCCTCACTTGGTTTACAAGTAGTTTCTCAAAATGGAAGAGTGACTTTTTATAAGACTTATATTCTTTCATAATCCAAACTTCCCACATTCACTGAGACTGAGTACTGACAAACAGATAATCCTGATGAATCATATCAGTCAGTCTTTGAAAGAAACCCTGAAAACTTGGAGTCTTGTCAGTTTACCCTCTCTGCTAGGAAAAACTAAAGGAGTTTGTATTCTATTTGCTATTAATTCAGAATAAAGCATTATTATAAAAATACTTAATGAGCCATGGTGACATCGTTGCTAAGTTCCTGAGTGACTGCTGTCCTAAAGATCAGTGATTTGAACACACCAGCTCCTCTGGGACAAAGATATGATAGTCTGTTTGCCTAAAAATTACATACAGCCTTGGAAACTCTGTGGGGCAGTTCTTCTCTGTCCTAGGCGGTCCCTATGAGTAGGAATTGGCTTGACGACAGTCTTTGTTTGCTTGTTTTTTATAATGATTGCATACAAAGATAAGTCAAAAAGTATTACTACTGGGATTCTAGTTCATACATACAAGAGTTTATTTCAAACAGAGTGTGTTTAAACACGTCTCTGTAATCAGTAGATAGATGGCTATGGACAAATTCTCTCAATAATACACTAATCTTAGTCTCATTAGTTGTTGTTAAGTTGAGTCAGTTTTGACTCATAGTGACCCTATATAGTTTCTAGGGTGAGTTTGAACCATTGACCTTGTGGTTGCACCCAGATGGAGGATATGTCAAGAAACAACAGTGACTCCATTTTATATTTTTGTTAACAAAAGTTTCTGTTATTTTGTAGCAGTACTTTTTAATTAATCCTCATAAAATGGTGAGCTGGAAGTAAATTTAGTTTTTTTTAAATTCTAGTTAAAATTACCCTCTCTTTGCTAAGGGACTTGTTGTTACACCAGAAGAGAGATGAGAATTTTGTGAAGTGACAAGGAAACTGGTTTTTATTGGGAAGAGTTGCTGTGTGTTCTGGAGTAGTAATTTCTGAGGCCAATAGAGATTATATGAACCAAATCACTTTTATGTGATTCCAGAGAATTGTGTCAATAGTCTAGGTGGAGTGGGCTGGGCTTGTGTGCACGTAGCTTTTTCTGTTTAATCTAAATTAAACCTCTGTTTGAGTGGGATGAAGAAAATGTCCCCTCTTTTCTCAGGGCACTGGTTGGAGTGAGGGTGAAGGACTCAGTGCTGTTTTGTGAGTCATTCTCAGAACAAAAAGATCTTTCTCCTCTCCCCACCATTTCACCAGTTTTGTACCCTCTGTCCAATTCTACTTAAGAGATCCTTGACAAGGACTCACCCACATCCCCCACCCCGTTAATTCTGTTGGCATTGAAGATTTATATTTCTCTCTGTGAGTTTGGAAGCCTAAGGAATAGCCCTGAAGGGCATCCCCCTTACCTTCTCCCTGAATAGGGTTGGTTAACCCTTTGTCCTCTGAAACTTCCCATCTTCCCACTGACTGCAAAACTCTCCCCAGCCTGTTAAAGAGTTCATTGTTTCCAGGCTAGTTTGCTGTAGGGTTGAATGGCCTCTTTTCAGGAATCTTTCCATTTTTCTACCACTATCTCTCTTAATCTTATTTCTTCTGTACCCTCCTTTTTCTTCTAAACCTCCCCAGCTCTTGCTGTAACTAGAGAGATTCAGGAATGAAATCTCTGGCTTCCAAATTTAAGCTTGGGCCATCCCCTCCCTCTTGGATCTTGTGATAGGCCATGTGCATATGGATTAAAGTATCCAGGAACCCAGGCCACTATTGTCTTACAATCTAATGTTTTTGTTCTTGTTTCTTTCTTATAGGCAAAGAAGAGGAAAAGAGCTGAGCGCTTTGGGATTGCCTGATGAAAAATTCTTGATGCTTTCTGTTCTTTAATGGTTTCCATTGCTCTGATTCTTCTTGGTCACATACATACCTAAATGCACAGTCATGTGCCTAGTTCCTGCCTCTCAATGAGGGAGCATGTACCCCAGGTACATCCGTGAACTCCAGCAGCAGTTTGACTTACTGCTGTTTCAATTTTAAGGTGTCGTGTTTTGTTTTTGGTTGTTTTTTATTATTAGTATTATTATTTTGCTTGTTAATAATAATAAAAAGACTAAAAAACAGAGTAATGTGTTTTATTAAGTAGTGCTTTGAGTTGTTAGAGTCAGATTAGACTAGATAAGGGAAGTAAGTACCAGGGGAAGATATTACAGGAAACTAGCCATAATGTATTTACCCTTTAGAAAGGCAGATGAGGGAAAGGATTGAGTGAATCTGTCCCATTAAACTTTTTTGTTCCCTTCTCTCATGTTCATAGGTATCCTCTTACCTCTTTATTCAGAGGTCAATTTACCCACTGAATCTTTGCTTCAACTGGTTGATTAACCCAATATTGTTGTTATGTGCCATGGAGTCGGTTCTGACTCAGTGACCCTGTACATGGTTTCCAAGACTGTAAATCTTTGAACTGCTGACTCTGAGGTTCGCAGCCCGATTCGTAACCACTACGCTACCAGAGCTCCTTTATATAATATATATCCCAATATATTATGTATATCCCAAATATATATTATTATATATCCCAATATAATAAAGGAAAAATATGAGTCTTAGGAGGTGTAAAGAATATAAATCCAAGGACTAATGATTGGTAGAGTTCTGGTGTAGTAGGATAAGTACTGCACTGTTAACCCCAGGATTGAAGGTTCAAACCCACCAACCTCTTGTTAGAAACCCTATACAGGGTTGCTATGAGTCAAAACTGATCCAACAACATTAAACGACAATGATGGGCAGTTTTATAGTATAGGCTAATAAACATTTTTCTTGGATACAGTGGAACCCAGAGTTCCACAGAAACGCCCTCTTTTCAAGTGTGGAAATGGATGTGATGTGATAATGTCTGGTTTCAGCTGAAGCCAATATGTGAGGCCCTATTGGTTAATAACAGTTCAGGAAGGGAGGTTGGCTAGATACCCCTCAGAACTAGTAGAAAGCATAGGGATTCAAAGCGTAACAATGTCAGAGATGTTGAGCATTGGGAATGTAAGCAGTAGTATTCTACCTTCTAATCAAGCCCCAGAGGGATGCTTTTGCCATTTTGGTGATAATGTTTCTTCTTGGATATTACTAACATTCACTTTCTTGTTGATCCTCCTACTTAAGAGAAGGTTTGGCTCTCCCCTAGCTGGCTGCTTGTTTATGTTTGAAGTTTCACTTGGATCAGAGACCTGTTATTCAATCTTTCTGGATGTGTTTGTGTGGGGTTTTTCTCTTAATCTTTATTAGTGGACATATGTATAAGGTTTTTTGATAATAAAACCTAAGAGCCTAGCCCCTTATCTTAAGACTTTGATAACAGAATCAGATTCAAGTTGCTGTTGCATGGTCCTGTCTTTATTTTAACCAAAACTTGCCTAGTTCTGTTACATTCCCTTTGTAACATGAATCTCTTTCTTCCTGTAGTGTTAGGTTGTTGAAGAGGGACAGAAACCTAACAGACATTTACAGAAAACTGTACCTTGGAGAGGAGATCCAAAGGTTGTCTTTGTTGTGAATTTTGCCCCATTCTGAGACTTTGGAGAAGTTAACAAAAGAGAAAGATAGTGCAACCTTTGACACCTCAGCTAAATAAACCTTAATAGTTGGAATGACTTTCCCTTCCTTTCCTCTGGCTTCTTTTGTCGTCCTCCCTTTTCTCACTCCAGGTTGATATTGAGGCTAACTTTTCCTCTCTGTTTTCATTTGAAAACAGAAGCAGAGAGAATAGTTTTGGTGTGTAGCATGAGAGAGATTGTAGAGTTCAGTAAGGATTTTCTTTCCAAGAATAGTGAAAAAAAGAAATAGGTAAGGGAACAGAGCAGAGGCTAATAATGAAGCAGTAGACCCTTTAGAAGTTTTCTTCACTTTATCTTTTGAGTATCCTTTTTAACTCTTATTCAGTAAGTGTTTTCCAATTTGTGCACATTTTCTTTTTTTTTCTAGAAGCTGTGCATTCGTTAGAATTTTCCATCCTCCAAGTCTGGTAACTATCCTCCCATTCCTATCATAAATTAGTGTTTAGCACAAATAGTTCAGGATGCCTATGTCTTTTGACCAATTCAATCTTAAAGTAGTAGGTCCCCTTAGAAACAGAACAGGCATCCAAGCTTGTAGTTCTTTATCTAGGATCCAGGATCCAAGTACCTTTCCTTAATAGTGTCACCAATCTAGGATCCAGATGTGTTTAGCTATTAGTTGTCTTTTCCTTCTCCTGAAGCTGTGACATTCTCTGCATACCTGAAAGCTCTTAATGAGGAAGTCTATAAAAAAAAAAAAACTGGAGGGAACTTGCTTCCTCAGCTGTAAATCTGTACTTTTTTATGGTTCTCTAGGATCATTCTTTTTTTCTACCTCCACTTTAAACTGTCCCTACCTACCTGGGAACCAGTGAACATAGAAAGCTAGCTGTTTCTGGGAGTTGAGGACTATAGGAAGGAAGACATGAATAAGGGCAGGACTTTTTGGTTTTAACTTGAGACCTAATGCCCTGTCCTACTAACCCTGGGAGTCCTGGTGTGCTGTGGTGTGCACTGGACTGCAAGGTCAGTTTGAACCACAAGGTTGGTGGTTCAGGCTCACCAGCTGTTCTTCAGAAACCCTATACAGGATCGCCACGAGTCAGAACTGACTGGAGAGCTCAAAACTGCCAGGTCTGGCATGAAAAGCAGATGAAAGGGAAGGGTGGAACTTAGACTGGTAAGGGGAAAGAAACTGCTTTCCATGTTCTCTATGAGAGTCTTTAGGCTGGTTATTGACGTTCCTTCACCCCACCCCCAGTCTAACCTGGCACTGCAGGATAATGTGCTGGACTACAAGATCAAGTTTGAACAACATGGTCAGTGGTTCAAACTCAACAGCCACTTGTCGGAAACCATATACAGGGTCGCTATGCGTTCGAACCAACTTGACAGCACTTACCAACAAAGGATTGAAAATGGCAAGTGTCACACTTTTGGGTCCAAGATGCTACCAATCTTTATCATTTCTCTGTGAGTTGCCCTGTGTTTAGTTTTTCCACCTCTCAGATCACCATTAATAGAATATTGTGCAGCAACTACTTAGGTTTAATTCCTTGTTCCACCACACTAGCTCTGAAATCCTTGGCAAATTAATCATCCATGACTAGACTCTATACCAATAGGAACCCTATTGTGAAAGTTATTGTGAGAATTAAGTGATAATTATATTATGTACTCAGCACAATGTGCCTACCAATTTATATGATAAGTATCCAAAGATATAAACTCTTAATTTTACTGGATGATTACAAGAACAGTGGGGGTTTCCCAGCCAGCTTGAGAGAACTAGTTTGAGCCTGTGTATGTGCTGAGTACTGTGTGTAGGTACAGATATGCATGTGTAGTTAGGGAATTTGTAGAGTGGGAAGTAGGAAGTCCCACTTACCCCCTCACTCTCAGTTCACTGGCAGAAAGTCTGGCATTATTGATTCCTCCAGCTCTGCCTTATTAAAGAGCATAGCTGTAATGTCATTGCCTATTGGTTCTTCGTTTGGGGCCCCTTACATTGAAAATATGGGCAAAGTAGAGAATAGTTACACATGCTGGGTGGGAGGATGTTTAGGGATAAGGAAGAAATTTGAAAATCACTTTGTCTTTTCAGAGTGTCCTCTTAGACTCAGTATAGGAAACAAATGAGATATAGGGAAAAACTCATTTGGGGCTTAAGCCAAAAGCTGGGGTAGATCTTGATAAAGCAGTTTCTTTGGGAATATATAATATGTAACACTTTGTCTTCTCTCATTGTGACCTATCGTTTGTCTTGTTACTAGTTTGAAGTAGAGCTAATCTGCTGATAGAACTGACAGGATAGGGAAAGCATGGTGGCACATCGAACCCCCAGTGGCCTTATTCCCCCATTCTGGATTAGGGTAATGTCACTGAAATTACCCTAATTTGTAAGTCATGCAAGATTTCTCTGTAACCCCCAACACTTAAACTCTGCTAGTTTCGTGAGACACTGTAGGATCAGCACTGGAGTGCAAACCACCAAGTTGGCAGTTCAAACCCACCAGCATCACCTCAAAAACTCTATACAGGGTCGCTAAATCAGAACTGACTCAACAGAAGCCTCAACATTTTTTTTTTTTTTCACAGTGGAATCAAAGGAATAATTGATGCTTAACTACACTTGTTAAAATGGTAAGGTGAATGGCTACGTTGGTTTAGCTTATAGACTTTGGTAAATTTTTGTTGAGGAAATCTAGGATCAGAAACTGCAAAATAGGAGAGACAGTTGGATTACCTCATGAAAACTGTTAGATTTTCCATTCTGTGGAAGCTAGGAGAGGGTTTTTATGACCTTTAAGAGGTTAAGCTCTCCAGAGAAGAGTTGATCTAGAACTCTCTTTCCCATCCTCTGCCCTTGGGCTGCAAGTCCCAGGTCTTCATCTCACGTACCCTTACTGGTTTTTCCAAGGACTTCGTTCGTGTCCCTGAGCACATGATTTCATCCACCTTCAGATTCACTTCCCTTCTAGTTTCTGAGGTCTAGATATGGCGCTTGGCAAGGAAGAAGCCCTGAGTACTGAATTCTAAACTCTTTGACTGCTTTTATTTTTCCTTTTTTTCAGATTCAAGTGCTGGATTGTGTCATGTGACCATCCTAAAACTCAGAGCACCTTCTGGCCATCTTTGCCCTCTTGTCACATAACTTGAAAACTGCCTGATGGCCTTCTTGCAGTGGTTCCCTCCAGGAAGCTTTGATCTCAGTGAAGAAGTCCTTTCCTGGTATTTCAGTCCACAGTCCCCCTGTTAGCCCCCAATTCCTCAGACACCCTTAACAAACAAAGGCAATCACACACACAGTGTAACAAATACACAAAGCAAATAATTAGACTACTTATGATATGTTTTGAGGGGCACTGGCCAGGTCCACACACATCATAAGATAGGAAGGGGGTGCTAGCTCTCACTGGGTTGGCTGGGCTGTGCCCCCAAGCCTCTTTACACCATGCCTCTTTGGGGGTGGGGAGGAACGGGAGTAAGACTTAAGTCATTGGTTCAAGTTCATAAGAGAAAGACTGCCCTCCCCCACCTTCACCCAAAGGTCTGTATTTGGTGGTACTTAAAGGACACATTCTAAGTGTCCTCCAAGTTGAATGCTCCAGCTCTAGAATCTGTATAGAGAAGTCACCTGATGCCTGTTTATTACTTAACCCCACCTGTACCAAGATCAAGAGAGATGCGCATTTGACCTTGGAGGAGGCATCTTCTGTTCTTCATTTCACAGTTCCTCTCCTTCTACCAAGCAAATGAGTATGGTGAAGGTGGTCAGGTATATCTTGTTCTCCAAAATGGGGCAGAAAAAGGGATGAATGAAGAACAGAGCCAGAGAGGAGAGGCTGGGGTTTAGCATAACTGCTGTATGTGAGGAGGCAAGTTGGAAGGTTTACTAGCCCCTGCCCTTTCCTCTACCTAAACACCTTGTTTCACTATGGGAATGGAGACACGATGCTAATGCTCAGCAACCATCACTTTTCCAAGGGTAGCCACATACCTTTTCCCTTTCACCGGTTGGGTCAGGCAGGAGAGTTATGCTCTGGAGAAGAACAAGCCTTCCAGGTCAGCTCTCCAGCTCAGTACTGCTTGGCTCAGACCCTTAAACTGCTGGCTTTACTTTGTGATAATTTTGCTGAAGGGTCTTTCCCCCTCTTTTCCTGATAAGCTCTAGTCTCTTGCCAAGATCTGAGAAGTCTGGTGATGAGGTAAGGATAGGGTGTGAATCAGGAGACTTTCCTCAACTCCTTGGCTTCAGGCACTGTCCAGCTGGGAGTCAGAGGGGAACTTGTACTATGAAGCCTGTGACTCTTCTAAGTCTCACATCTCTTCACCTCTACTCTGGTGCCCTGGTTATCTGTCCCACAGCGAGAGGTATTTTATGTCCATAAAGTGCGCGTGGTAAGTGCTCAGAATTCATCTCTTTGCTGTGGTGGGTGCTGCTATTTCTCATTCCATCGAGGGGAAGAAACTGAGGCACAGTGAGTCCAGAGGAGAGTGGGTCAGGATTGTGGGATAAATGAATAGGCCCAGCTAGTAACTTGGAACAGCCTGCTTCCTAGCTCAAACCAAGGAGTCTCCATTCTTCCCACTCTGTTCTAACTGTCCCCTCTCTGCTGCCAGATACTGCTAGATTCCAAAAATAAAAGATAAAAATCATTATAGACACTCTGTTCCCTTGTTCTCCCGCTTCCACCCTGAGCTTTGGGGTTGGGGGACTAAAATGTACCCCCTCCAAAATCCCTTTCCCCTTGGTCTGCTGGCTCTAATCCCTAGCCCAGAGCAGTAATTTGGATTCATTCGCCCTGTTACCTTCAGCCTCCTTACTACTTTCTGATCCCCTCCTGGTCCTTCCCAGACCCAGACCGGGGGAGCTCTGGGATCTCTATACTTTCCTTTTTATTGACCTGAAGATACAGGCTGGGAGCAGGATCATTCCACAGGCTCTTTGGTCTCTCTTGGCTGGGGGTGGGGTGGGGGGAATTGGGGCATATGTAGGCTGCACCCTCTGGCTAAAAAACTTAGTACCAGAGGGTGAACCTGAGGATTACTTTAGTGACTCTTGATTATACTGATTTAGGAGTCCAGGTGTGGCACTGTGGATTAATGCACTAGACTGCAAAGCCATTTGAACTGCAAGGTCGGTGGTTCCAGCTCACCAGCTGCTCCTCGGAAACCCCATACAGGGTCACTATAGGTCAGAATCGACTCGATGGCACTTAACAACAACAACAAATTATACCTCTCCTAGAAAAGTGTATGCTTCCCCAGCTCCTAAACCCTAACCTTTTACTTTTCCATGACTGTTGGTTTCAACTCAACCCCTTTGGCTCAGGAGATTTGAGTAGGGTGATTATGGGTTGGAAATGTCCATATGTCAGCCCTCTTGCCCTCTATCCCCATTCCCAACCCTGGAGGCTTTATACAAGTGCTTAAGTGGGTGGGTATTAGAGGGGAGTAGGGTTTGGGGAATAAGGGACAAATGGGGCACAGTGGGCAGGGGCCCTTCTATTTCAGTAAAGCCAAATACCAAAAAATGAAAAGTCACAATAAATAAATAAATAAAATTCCAAAATCCTCACTTTTGCTCCCACCCTCATATCTCGTCCCCTGACCACTGTTGGAGGGAAAGAGGGAAGAAGCTAAGAGTGGATTTTTTATTTTCTCTCCTATTGAGAATGGTAGTCAGGCATCTCCCCAAACTCTACCAAGCTCCTCACCTTGTCAATGGAAGAAAAAAGGCTTGGTGTGGGGCTTTCTCTTAGTCTTCCATTTCAGACCCTTTCTCATGGTTTGTCTCTGCCTAGTCTCTGTTTTCTTCCATGTCTCTATTCTTTTGCCTTCTTACTACTGCTCTTTATGTTCCTCTGCCTCTGCACCTCTCTGTCTTCTAGCCAAACCTTCTCATCTGCAAACCTCAAACACTTCCCATCCTGACCATGCCCCCCTGCTTCCCCTTTTCCCCTAAACCCCTCACCCACCACCTGCCTCCTTCTGTTGTATTATTGCACACTGCTAGGGCAGGAAACAAGGTGTGATGTTCATGGGAAGAGGTGGAGGGAGCTCTAGGGCCTTGGGGGATTGGGATCAGGGTTGGGGATTTAGGGGCAGGGTCTATGGGGGAGCATCCTCTGTCCCCCACCTTAGGAGCAGCCACAGCGATCCACCACCATGCCAGGGATCTTGCCGTAGATAATCTGCTGCTTATCATTGAAGTAGAGCATGTTGATTGGGGACATCTTGGTGGGAGTACAGCAAGGTCCAGCAGAGCCTCTTGGATTGGCTTGTTGCACCAAGTGGGTGTGGGGGTACTTTTGCATGAACATGTACTCGCATTGGCCAGAGCAGTAGTTGGCTTTGTAGCGCTTAGGTGCAATGATCCAGTCCCAGCCGAAAGCCTCAAAGTCCACTGTGAGGGGATATCGGCAGCAGCGGGACTCGCTTGAGTGCTCATCGCAGTCCAGGCCCAGGTTCCGCCGGGACCGTTTTGTGTTTTCTAGGACTCGGAGCTCCATGAAAGGATGCTGGGCATGGGGGAGAAGAGAAAGAGTTGCCACATGGCCACAAACTGCTGCTTTTCTCACCTGCCTCTCAACAGGGGCACATAACAGAAACCTCAGCCTTCCCACCCATCCCACCCCCAACTCACATCATCTACCAACATTTCTTGCCAGGTAGCCTTCAACTCCACCTTCCCTAATTCTTTACCCCCCCCCCCTCAACTAGCAACCTGACTCTCATCAGCCCCTTGGCCCCTTGGCCTCATCATCAGCCAATTTTGGTGTTCCCACGGATCTCCCATTAACTGATACCTCACCCCAAATCCAGTTTTCAGCTGTTGCCTGGCATACATCCCTGAAAAATGATCGCTGTTACTGCCTGCCCCCCCAACCCACACACCTCCCCTTTCCTGTCTAGAATCAGCTCTTGGCCCCAGAGAAATAATGTTGGTCCCCTGCCCCCTTCACATTCCTGCTTTCCCTCCAACATTCCCACCTCCTTAGGACCAGTTTACCAGCCCCTCAGCTCACCAGCCCCTCTGCTCCTGGCCCCAGGGAGGTGACAGCCAGGTCTGTTCCACTGGGATCAAAGGCGTTGATCTCGATGCCCCAGTTGCTCTGTGGCTGGCGGAACCAACTGTGTAGCACCTGCTTGAAGTCGATACTCTGCCAGTGGCCTGAGCGTGAGTGCAGCTCAATCTTGAGTGAGCGGATACGGATGTGACGCCGGCCTCCACCCCCTACCCCTGCGGTCCCTTCCCCATTTAGAGGTTTCAGTCGCAAAATCTGCAGGTAGACAGTGGCAGGGCGGGGCACTGGCCGTAGGTATACCCACAACTGGGCCTTCAGTACCTTTGTGAACATCACCTTGGGGCTGAAGTGGAAATGGCAACAAAGAGGACTGCCATCTGTTTGCACGGCGGGGTCCGCTGATGGAAGAGAAGGGAGTACAACATCAGCAAAGGGTGTTTGGAAAGAGGGTAGAAGGGGCTAGAGCTGGGGGCATTAGCAATTTAGACTCCTCAATCTTGAGTTTCCAATTCTCCCTTATCCTCCAGTTTCTGTCTTGGTGACAACCTTGTTTCTGCCGCAACTACAGTGCCTGTATCTATCTCTGTATGATGGCTCTCTCGCAGGCCTTATTCACTGATAATGTACCCAATCCCTAATCCATTTGCCTTAATGAGCAGGTTCTCCTCTATCAGATAACCTGCAAAGAGATCATATTAGGGAATTTTTTCCTACACTTGCCTCCTCTTCTTCCAATTTACCCAGCAACTTTTTCTGAACCTTGATATTCTTCACAGAAGCCATACCTGTCCTCAGACTATCTTGCCTTGTTTCTGTTGTTTTGTTTTATGGGACGTGGAGCCTGACACAGACCCCTAAAACAGGTGACCTCAGAAATGCCCAAAAAGGGAGCATGGGCTAAATTTAACCTCATGAAGTAAACCAGAATTCCAATCTAGACATTTTTCCTCCTTCCACTAGAAATAACACCCACCACTTCCTGTGCATCTGACGCCCCAGTCCTTCTCCCCTGAAAACAAATTTCCTCAGTTGCTTCCTAGCCATCATCATTGTTATTACTGCCTCAGCGTTTGAGGAAGGGAAAAACTACTGCTATGCTGTTTCCTTCTATTTGCCGGAATATCAGAAATAATATTTAGCACACCAGATCAACTCTAGCCATCTCTGTTTTCTCCCCAGGGTTTCCTTTGGTTCCAGTAAATCTTTACAAATGTTCAATATCCCACACCTTTACATTTTGGCCCATGTCCCTTTTTCTGAACCATAAATGGGCTCTCCTAGATGATTCTCGATATCTACCTCTCTGTCTCTCAGTTTCTTACATCAGTTTAGAATGCCATACATCATGTCTCTATTGGACCAGAATATCTATTCTTACTCTGGACATCTAGACAGACTTGAGGGAAAAGGCTCAGGAATGAAATTCCAGATCATCTACATAATGATCAGGAAACCTAGGCCTGCACCTGGCTCAGCTCTAGAGCATAATTGTTGTTAAGTGCCGCTGAGTCTGTACTGACTTATAGCGACCCTGTATAGGGTTTCTGAGGAGTGAGTGGTGAGTGGTGAGCTTGAACCACCAGCAACCTTGCAGTCCAGTGCATTAACCCACAGCGGCACACCAGGACTCCTGCATAATCATGGAGGACTTGAATTCAGCATCTTTTTCTCCCCCTATGTTAGATTTCTTTATTCAAATATCACACTCAGAAAATTCCCCATCCCATTGCCAAGACCTGACTCAACATTCACTCCCTCATTGGGAACTTCAGTAATTTGTGAATTCAGTATCTTTTGTCTCCCATCTGCAAACCCCTAGCCCTACTACCTCAGGAGAAACTTCCAAGTGGGATAGGAAGGAAAGTGCTTTATGATCTCCATATATTCAGGGCATGATACACTAAAGTCCTATAGCTTCCTTTTCTTGGGTCTTCTTTGAGGTCCCAGGGCTCTGGTAATCCTCCCAGTTATCGTGCTGACTGCAGCTGCAGTGATATAGGGTAGGGCTTAGTGGCAGATTCAGGGAAGCTGCTGATAAAATGGGGTGTGACAAGCAACAATCCAAATAGCATCCTCATACTAGGCCGAATTTCAGCATAGGAATTGTCTTTTTTTTTTTTTTGGCCCATCTTTGTCATTAGGTATTAATTTCTGTAAGTACTATGTCTTTTAATACTGTCTATTTTGTTCACCCCTGTAACTTCCCTGTCTCCCATCCAAATCCAAACCTATACCATCAAGTTGACTTAGACTCATGGTGAGCCTATAGGACAGAGTAGAGCAGCTTCATAAGGTTTCTGAGACTGTAAATCTTTATGGGAGTAGACAGTCCGAAGCAAACCAATAAAACCAAGTGCACTGCCATCAAGTTGATAGCGACCCCATAGGACAGAGTAGAACTGCCCTATAGGATTTCCCAAGGCTGTAAATTTTTAATACAGCAGTCCACATCTTTCTCCTGTGAGAAATTAGTTCGAATCTGCTGATTTTTTTTTGGCTAGCAGCCAAGTACTTTAACCACTGTTCCACCATGGTCCCAGGCAGTTCTGATACTGAATGGATTCCTTAGCCACCCCATCCCAATCTTAAATTATATAGAAGAGAGTCTGAAAGTTCTTTTTGGCATTTAAACACTTTTCTTTGGTTACAATTATAGTGGGTTTAATCACTGCCTGACTCCTCATTAACCAGTATCTGACTTTACCTACCTACCAAACTTCTTAGTGTGGCAGAGAAAAAATCCTTGCTTCAAAGGAGCGCTGTGCATTAAATAAAGAATGTGAAAATAGTAGTAACTTCTCAATAAATAATGGTTTATTGTTTTCCTTCTCTACTCTTCAAAGAAAGGTATGGCTTCTTGTCTAAGCTATAGATTTATTCCCCATCCAAGTTGACCCAGGGCTTGGAAGTAGGGAACTGTAACTTGGAAGTAGGGTCTTTAGTTTCTTTAGACAGTACCCTTCCCAGCCCAGTGAATTGCCATATACTTCTCCCCTAGTAGTTGTGGGGAGTCACTGCTACAAGAGGACAGGACCTAGGAAGAAAAACAAGGGAAGGGGGGAGAGAGGGAAGACTGGAGATGGTGAGGAAGATAAGAATGGAGGAGAGGCTATTGGGGATGGACACAGAAATGGAGGAAAGAGAGAAAGACAAAATAAGTTTGGGGGTTGGAGAGCGAGCGCTGGGAGAGAAAGGGGGTGATGTCAAAGGAGGTGTGTGGAGGTTAGAAGCTAAAGGAGGGAGGTACCTAAGACTGGTGGGGCAAGCCAGAGAAAGGATAAAAATGGTACAGAGAGGAACAAAGAAGAAGCAGGTAGAGGAGTCACAGAGAGAGTCCCCAACACATTTATAGGCCCAGCCCCCATGGGGAGGGGAAGGGGCCACATCTGTGTTGGATAGATCAGGTTGGAGGCAGACTGCAGGTCAGGTTTAGTAGGCAGTGCTGGTCAAGAAAGAGGTCATTGCACTTATTTTCAGCCAAAGCCCAGCCCCCTTCTTATTCCTCCCTGCCTCCCCCCCCCCCCAATAAACATTCTCCCAACTGGGACTGGAGGGCCTAGGGGCAGAAGGTTGGACTAGGAGGCTAGGGGCCTCTAGGAATGGGGAATAGAGAGAAACTGAGGGGCTGGGCTTGGCTCTCTGAAGGGCAGGGGGCTGGTTTCCCAGGATGAAGGCTAGGGTGGAAGAGCTTGAAAGGGTGGAGGGAACTAGGGCAGGCACCGCAGCCCAGGAGGGGTGGGGGCAGGGGTCCAGGGTTGAGGACTGGGGGAAGGGAGGGAGGGGGAGGGGAGTGGAGGCCATCTCTGCTGACGAACACCTCCCCCGATTAGCAGAGCACAAGTCTCTTATTAAAGCGGGTCCCTGGGGATTAGACTATAAAAGTCTCTTTTTCCTTTTCCCCTCTCTCCCTCCTCTCCCCTCCACTCCCCCTCCCTCTCTTAAGAGCTAGTCTGACTCTTAAAGGGGACGTACAATACCTGGCCGACGGAGACCCAGTTCCTTAGTTATTCAAGTCTTGAGGTGGCATAAGGGTGGAAGCTAGGGTGGGACTCCCCCCCACCCCCCCTCACCTGCACTATCCAATCCATGCATGAAGAATCTGTTCACTTCCTGCATCCCTGTTATCACAGCTAACACTGGGATCAGACCTGTTGGTTAAGGGATGCTAGGGATAGAAGGGGTACTGTGGGGTCCACACGTCCATTACTCATCCAAGAAATCCTCACACACAGTCACCAGTGTCTTTCCCTTGGTACCCTCATCTTCTTGCAGCAAACTTTTGAATGTCTCCATAACTGTTCCCTAGAATCCCTCACCACCAACCTACCCTCAGTCCGTCTCAGACTAACCCTAGCTCCTATAACCAGAAGATTTAAGAACGGAAGTGAGACTGCGAACCCAAGACCAGATCCCTGTTCCTTCCCCTTCCCGCCCCCCAACCCCAATTTGTGTCCTAGTCTTTTGAGCTTTCTTTATAGCCCTGAACAAGCACTGTGGAGTTGGGGGCCCGCAGAAATAGGGTATTAGTGTGAGGCACTCAGCCTCCCAGATGCACACCTGGGTTCCAGTGCCTCTCCCATGGGGGTGGGTCAGTATGACTCCCTTCAGCCCCCAGCTTTTTATGACCCATCTGCCAATAAAGCGGTCATTCCCCTACCCCTACTCACACACTTCTGTTTTAGAGCCATAAAATCAAACTGTGTATGGGGGTGGGGGGAGCTTTGCCAAACCCATAGGGAAGAAGAGAGGGCCTGGTTCCCTAGAGTTGCCCCCCAACTCAATGGGGGAGGGGACCAGGGAGTCCGCTGACCCTAGGGAGAGCTGGGGTGGGGTAGGGTGGTTGTAGTGGTAGAGTATTGCCCTGGATTTTCCAGGCCATAAAATTTCAAAGCAGCTCAAGTCTATTAACATGTTCATCTTCCATTTGGCCTGGGATTCGGATGCTTGTGTTACCTGCCCCCATCCCAATCATTTTTTTTCTCTTTCTCTCCAGGTTTCTCTCTCCTCAAGTCTGCTGTGAGCATTAGGGACGGGTGAATGAGGATGGAACATTAAGGTTGAGCAGCCAAACGGTGCTTTTGGCGCCCCCCTCCCCGCCCCCCGTGCAATGGAGTTCAGTTTTCTGAGCTCCAGTTCGGCCCGCAATGAGAAGACACAGCTTTCATGGTCCCTTGGGAAACCGGG
Source organism: Chrysochloris asiatica (assembly GCF_000296735.1). NCBI lineage: Eukaryota > Metazoa > Chordata > Mammalia > Afrosoricida > Chrysochloridae > Chrysochloris > Chrysochloris asiatica. Next base: position 1,618,420 of record NW_006408551.1, on the reverse strand, counting down.
TGCAAGGTGGGACTCAGGCAGGAGAGGCTGCCGGCTGCGCTGCTGGCTGAGTTACAGAGCTCGGGGACCCTACTCAGGATGGAGAAAGAAGAGCATTTAGTTCTCTGCAGCCCGGTGGGCGCGTAGCGGAGCAAGGGGTGGAGGTGGGGTGTTGGAGCCAGGGCCCTTGGGAGGCTGAGAGCACCGCAGCCTCGTTGGGGGTGCAGGAGTCCCGGAACCTCCGTATACGGTTCTCCAGCCTGCCTACCACGGCCTTTCAGTACAAAGTCGCTATTCCGTTTCCTTCGCTTCGGGCCCTTGCTAACCCCCACCTCTCACAAACCAGGTCTTTTGCGCACTTTGGGGGCGGAAGGCAGTAGCTCGCAACCCACCCTCTTTGCCTCCCCCCACCTCCCCCGAGGACTGCCGTGCACACAACTCCGCAGCCCATCTCTACCTCTCGAAAACTTCTAGGGAGCAGCCTCCGCCCCCCAGCCCGTCAAGTTTTCGCGGAAAAAGCTTTCTGTTCAAAACAGCCAGGAGCGCTCCGCCACTGAGTTGGAGGCGCTCGCCTTCCCGGGGCCGGAGGCAGCTTCCCACCGCTCGCATCCCGCTCCCACTTACTCTCCTGGGCCATGCTAATGACGGTCTCGGTGGTGGCGTGGTACTCATCCTCCTCCAGGAAGTCCTCGGGCTGCAGCGCGTCGCCCTGGAAGTCATGCAGGTCTAGGATCTGCTGCAACGGCGGCGCCTTGGGCAGCAGCTGCTTCACAACCTCACGGCTAATATTGGGAGCCTCCTTGAGCCGCAGTTTGCTTAGGATCTGCGACTTGATGCTCTCCAGGCGCAGCTCGCGGCTGTGCTGCCGCCACACGCACACCGGGCAGCCGTCCGGCTCGGGCGCCGCGGACGGGGCCGGCCGGCTTG
>NW_006408551.1:1552190-1617179 GCF_000296735.1 Chrysochloris asiatica | reverse complement strand
GGGCCCGAGCCCTGGCCGGGCCCTTTATAGCCCCGGCCCCCGTGTCGTCAGCGCCCGCGATTGGCTGCGGAGCCAACAAAAGAGGCAGCGCTGTCATCCGAGGCGAGTGAGAGAGCCGGAGAGAGCCGAGGAAGAGAGAGAGAGAGGGAGGGAGCGAGGGCCCTTAGATGGAGAGACAGAGATATTGGGGGTGAGGGGAAGTAGGGACACAGAGAGGGAATATCTGAATTAGGGGTACCAACGAGAGACCGTGAGTTAAAAGGGGTAAGAGATAGATCCAGAAAGATAGGAAAAGAAGAAGAGAGGGAGAGACAAAGAAGGAAAAAGAGATTATCAGAAGGAAGGGAAACACAGAGAGGCGAGATTTAGCTAGAGAGACAGAAACTGTCAGTGGAGAGATAGAGAAGGAAAGATACAGGGATAACTAGTGTGAAAGTTAGACTAGAGAGAGTCAGTCAAAGATAGGAGAAAGAAACCACCGGAGGGAAGAGTGAGCTACGACAAGGGAGAATCAGAGAGGTCTACTGGAGCCAGACCACAAGAGATTAGGGGGACAGAGGGAACCGCAGCTGAGGAACTGGTGGGACAAAGACCAGAGAGAACCCAGGAAGGAGGGGAGAGACCAAGAAGGAGAGGAGGAGGTTGCAACTAGAGAGGCAGAGACAGGGAGATACCAAGGGATCCCCAGGGGAGGCAGTGGGAAAAGGCAGAGAAGGTGGGAGAAGGGGAAGGGGGCAGAAACTCCTGTGGGAAGGATAGATAGCAACAACAAGCGAAAGCTTTAGCGGGAGCCCAGAGATCCCAAAGGGAAAGGAGATGGAGAACATGAGCCTAGAGGAGCCTAAAGAAACCGTAGACTGGATTTATGAGATGATCCAGAAGGGAGAAATGGAAGAATTGGACATAGGAGTAGGGACAGAGAGTAGGAGAAGAAGAGGTCAGGGACAGTCTGAGAAGCTAGGGGAGGTGATGAGAAGCCCTGAGATAGGAAGGGTAAGACTCAACTGGCAAGACTGTGAGTTTGAAATTGAGGCCCAAAAGGATCTACTAGGAGAGGAGAAGGAGGGGTTAGGACTGGAAGCCACTATGTATGAAGAGGAACTTGAGCCTCTGAATCTCTAGCTATACTTTTTGATTGATCTGCAGAGTCATAGAAGTCTGGAGAAGGACTTGGCTTGGAGTTGGCAGCAGTGGAGATGAGAGGAAAAGTTTACCCTCAAATGTCTGAGCTGGAGGCAGCAAATCACAAGAGAAGAAGTTTAGATGTGGTACCAATCCTAGTCTGTAGGTGTGACCCTGCAGGGCAGATTGAAAGGATGCCACTAAAGTGTTTAACACTTCCTAGTTTGGCATACTTCTTCCTAGACCTCAGTTTCTCCAGGCTTATTTCTTGATCCCAGAGTCCTGGAGATCCACTAGATGGAAAGTAATTGAAGGGATCAGATCTTGTTCACCTTTGTGTGCCTAATGATCCTTGGCACACACAGTGTTGACTGAATTAGCGGGATCTGCAGAAATAAGGGTGTTTCTTGCATTCTTGGGTTTCTCGGGCAGGAAAGAAGAGCACTGGCTCCTTTCTGAAATTCGTAGTGATTACGTAAGAATCAGGCTGTGAACCGTAAGGTCAGCAGTTCAAAACTACCAGCCGCTCCACGGGAGAAAGATGAGGCTTTCTGCTCCCGTAAAGATTTACAGCCTCGGAAACCCTGTACAGGGTTGCTATGGGTCAGAACCGACTCGTCAGCACTTAACAACAACAACAACAACAACGTTTGAACTGGAGTCCTGGTGTGGCGCTGTGGGTTAATGTGCCAGACTGCAAAGCCCTTTGAACTACAAGCTTGGTGATTCAAGCTCACCAGTCGCTCCTTGGAAACCCTATGCAGGGTCACTATGGGACGGAACCAACTCGACGGCACTTCATAACAACAACAACTGTTTGAACTAAAGAGCTCTGGTTGCATAGTGGTTACAAATCGGGCTGCGAACCACAAGGTCAGCAGTTTGAAACTACCAGCTTTTCTGCGGGAGAAAGATGAGGCTTTCTGCTCCCGTAAAGATTTACAACCTTGGAAACCCTGTACAGGGTCGCTATGAGTCGGAACCGACTACACGGCACATAACAACAACAACAAGAAAGATTTACAGTATCTGATACCCTGTGCATGGTTACTATGAGTCGGACTCGACTCCACGGTTCTTAACAACAACAACAACAAAGAGTGTCTTGTGTGGTGTTGTTGGATAAAACACTGGACTGCAAGGTCGGTTTGAACCACAAGGTCGGCGGTTCAAACTCAGTAGCCACTCCTTGAAACCCCATGACAGAATTGCTATGAGTCAGAACCCACTCAACAGCACTTAAAAACAGTGTTTTTAAGGAGCCCTGGTAGCATGGTAGGTTACATGTTGGACTGCTAACCACAAGATCAGCAGTTCGAATCCATCAGCCACTCTGCAGTTGAAAGATGAGGTTTTCTGCTCCCGTAAAGATTTACAGCCTCAGAAACCCTATCTAGGGTAACTATAAGTGGGAACTGACTTGATGGTAAATAAAAACCTTTATGGTTAAAAAGCTTGGCTGCTAAATGGAGAGGTTGGAAGTTTGAATACACCCAGAGGAATTTGGGGGGAAAAGGTCTGTGGATACACTTCAGAAAAATCAGCTGTTGAAAACCTTGTAGAGCGCTTGCTCAGTTCTACTCTGACACACTTGGAGTCACTATGTGATGATATTGACTTGATGGTGAATGGTTACTAGTTTAAAGTGTCTTAAAACTGACATGAGGGAGCACCAGGCTTAAGGACAGGGAACGATGGAGGGGAGGAGCTTGAGTGGATGAATGGACAAATTTGGGAGTCCAGATGATATGTGGGGAGAACTTGGATAGGGGTTAGAGAAGCAAACTAGAGAGCCTTGAAGAGCTAGTCCATTTCCACAGGGAACAGAAACTGAGACTCCAGAGTAATAGAAACCATTTAGACAACTGGTTCTCTCCCTGACTTTGGATCTAAGCACTGCATCTCTGCATTTCATCAAGTTTCTTCATTTATAAGATGAGGTTCGCAATGTTCATCCTCAGCTGTTTGTAGGAACTACATAGTAATCAATCAATGGTAACCTTCATGGGCTCCTTCTTCACGATTCTTTTTCAATTTTGACCTCTGAGAACAAGTTTTTACCACATATTCTGGCATACCCTATTCTCTAAAACGTTTCTCTAATGTCACTTTTCAGCAAAACTGCAGACTTCTTGAGGACTCTGAGATCGTAACCCAGCCTTTACTTCCTCACCAAGTATGTGTCTACTGGTAAGTCTAGGAGATATACAAGAATAAATAAGACCCAGCCCATTCCCTTGGTGGTGGTGGTTATGTGGTAGTGGTGGTTGCATGCCGTGGAGTTAGTTCCAACTCACAGAGACCCTGTATAGGGTTTCCTAGGCTGTACATCTTTACAGGAGCAGAAAGCCTCATCTTTCTCCCATAGAACCGCTGGTCGTTTCAAACTGCTGACTTTGAGATTAGCACCCCAACTTGTAACCACTATGCTATCAGAGCTCCTTAACCCCTTCCCTTAGGAAACATATAATTTAGATAACACACTTCTTGTTGTTAAGTGCTATCAAGTTGGTTCTGACTCATAGCGACCCTGTATACGATTTCTGAGGAGCAGTTGGTGAGTTTGAATAGCCAACCTTGCAATTCAAACCGACCTTATGGTCTAGTGCTTATCCTACAGCACCACACCAGGACTCCAGATAAAAACCAAACCCACTGCCACTAAATTGATTTGGATCCATAGTGACCCTGTAGGACACAGTAGAACTGCTCCTTAGAGATTCTGACACTGTAAATCTTTATGGGAGCAGACAGCCTCATATCCTTTGGAGAGACTTGAACTGCTGACCTTGAGATTAGCATCCTAATACTTAACCTGCGGCACCACCAGACTCCTTCCTGGGTATGGAGTATCAGCCCAATATCCATGCTGCATGCTTCCTGGATATCTTCATCTGGATGTCCCCAAGAACATCAAACTTCTGTCCTGTCCCTGAAATGTGCACCCATTCTGTGGGATTCTCATTTTAGTAAATGGCACTCAATCAAATGGGTGTTGCTGTCCACTCTTTCCCGTGATCATCTCTTAGTCTTTGCACAGGTTGTTTCTTCTTTCTGGAACAATTTTCCCACTTCCCTCACTTTCCTTGTCCTATCACTTGACCAAATATACTCTTTCTTTGGTTCTCAGTATAGATAAAAAGTTTTAATGTTTTACCCTGTACAGGGTCGCTATGGGTCGGACCCGACTCGATGGCACTTAACAACAACAACAGTAGTCTTTTATTTCAAATCTAGACTAGATGCCCTCTTTAGCTGTAGCTAAGTGTGAATGTTAATCACATAGCCTCTAGACTAGATCTAGATTTTCTGGGACCAAGTCCAGCTCTGCTCATTTTCTGGCTGTGAACTTGGTCAAGTTATTTAACCTCTTCATGTCTACATTTCATCATCTGTAAAATGGGAATAACCCTGTTGTACCCATTGCATAAGGAGCTCTGGTAGTGTAGTGGTTATGAATCAGGCTGTTAATCTTACGGTCAGCAGTTCAAAACTACCAGCTGTTCCATAGGAGAAAGATGAGGCTTTCGCCTTGAAAACCCTGTATAGGGTTGCTATGAGTCGTAACTAACTCCATGGCGTATAACAACAACAACCCATTGCGTGGTGTTAAGGATTAAATGCCTGACAAGCAGTTCTAAATGAATTTGCTATTGTTACTGTTAACACCATGAGATCCAAGACAATAGAAACTTTCTTTCACCAAAGTATTGCTATTTTGAACCTAGTAAAACTGCTTCAAATAAATAATGAATAAATTCTATTAATTTGCATCAGGATTGAAGGAAGACTAACAACCTGTGATATGCAGATGACACACCTTGCTTATTAGAAGTGAAATTGAAATACTGATGAGGATCAAAGACTACAGCTTTCAGTATGGACTGCACCTCAATGAAAAGAAAATGAAAAGCTCCATAGCTGAACCAATAATGTCATAATAAAGAGAGAAAAGATTGAAATTATTGAAGATTTCATTTTACTTAGGTCTACAATCAACACTCTTGGAGAAGCAGTCAAGAAATCCAAAGACGTATTACAATTAGGCAAATCTGCTGCAAAAGACCTCTTTAAAAGTGTTCAAGAGCAAAAATGTTACTCTGGGGACTAAGGTACCCTAACCTAAGCCATGATATTTAAGTCATCTTGTGTGCATGTGGAAGACCATAGAAGAATTGATACATTTGAATTAATGGTGTTGGTGAAAAATACTGAAAGTAACATGAACTACCAGAAGAAACAAATTTGTATTGAAAGAAGTACAGCCAGAATGCTCCTTAGAAAAGAGAATTGCAAGACTTTGTCTCTCATATTTTGGACATGTCAGGAAGTACCGTTCCTGAAGAAGGACATCATATTTGGTGAAGTGGATGATTAGCGGAAAAAAAGGAAGACCCTCAACGGGATGGATTGACTTAGTGGCAGCAACAAAGGACTCAAACACAATTACTATTGTGAGGACGGTGCAGGACCGGGTTGTGTTGTGTTTGGTTGTGCCTAAGGTCGCTATGGGTTGGAACTGACTCCACGGAATTTAACAACAAAAGGTGGATTTAGAGCTGTCACTCCTGTGAAGCCCTGTTGGGAAGAGCAAACTATGTATTTGTGGGCAATAGGGGGAATGGGTGTGTATCAAATAGCTGGGAGCAAGAACCAGAAACAACCTGCGACAGGCTTTCTCGCCAAGGGTTCCAGGGCAGCATTTCGCCCAATAAGTGGGAAAGGCTGCCATCTCGTGGTAGAATCTGGAACTTTAGCTCCTCGGAGCTGACACTAATAATCAGGTGGATTTTTGCATACTTTGCATGTTTCCACTTTGGGTTTCTAGTTTGAGAAGTTTTATATCATAATTCTTTAAGCCTTGTTCATCGCACTAGCAACCTATTTTAGATCTTGCCTCTTTTCTTTGTTGTTTCTTCAGAACTGATAGCGACCCTGTGGGGGTTTCCTTCAGGGGCTTCAGAACGCCAGCTGTTCCAGAACCAGGCCTGAAAAAGGGGGTGGGGGGGTGCTCCAAGATCGAGAGCTGGGAGTGACTGAATATTTATTTAGTCCAGCCCCCTAATCATCCCAGGGCAGATTTACCAAGACTTGGACCCCTCCCACTGTTTTGGTCTCCTAGGCAACTGATCTCCAGCCAGGGGTGACCCTCACGAGGTCTGGGCGTTACCCAGGCAACCTTCAGGCCCGCCTCCTTCAAGGTCCTGACTGGTTTACAGCAAATGTATGTTGGTATCATACACATAGAAGAGTGTGATCTGCCGGGAGCTGAGGAGGCGGAGTTTCATGGGTGGGAATGAAGTTTCTGGATGGTAACGTGCTTGTGGAACCTCGGGCAGTGAGTCCGTTACAACCTCAGGAAGAGAAGCTGCAGTTCCTGGGAGCCTGTCTCTAGTGTTTTAGGCCACAGAAGCGCGGGGAACCCAGAGCTCCTGCTATCAGAACGGGGAACTCACTGTAGGCGGAGGGAACACTTCTGCTACCCTACACCTCAGCCTTGCTGTTCACTCCCCGTCCCCCCAACTCCCGTCCCGTCCAGTTCTGCCCATCAGCTACACAACTGGACGCAGTTAGGAATGGCCATCTTTCTCCCTGCCCTGGGAGGATCCCTAGTTTCATCCCCTCTTGCTTTTTCTTCCTAAAGGTCTTATTTCTGCGGTCGGTGGCTCCATTTCCTGGCACTGCAGGGCTTTCCTAGGCGAGGAAGGTTAGGTCTTTGGATGGTAGTTGAAGGGAGAGAGGTTTCCTTCTCCCCACCCCCAGCATGCGCCTGTGGGAATGTGGTATGGGAAGCTATTCTGAGCTGGGGGGTAGCACGTTGGTGGAACGGACCCCTCCCAGCCTCTGACAAACTCGCAGCCCCCAGAGAGTACCTCACTGTAATTACTGTCCTCTCCACACTACTTTATAAACTATAATTACACAGCTTGAGTAGCTTAGCAGTTTGTTAACCTCTTTAGCCCCAAGGCCCTCTAAAGAGAAGTTGAGGATTGGGAAAGGGAGCCGGAGTTTTTGTTTGGGGAGTGAAAGTGAGGTATGACTGGGGGACTCTTAAGTGTCCTTTGGGGGTCACATCTTCCTTTGCCTTTGGCCGCCACTTACTCCATCATCTTCCACTCAAGCTCACGGGTAGGCCCAGTTCTTCAATTCCTCTGCATGCATATTCTGTTCAACAGCACTCTTGGTCTCCTCAGGCATTGTGGGCTTCCCCACCTTGTTTTCTATTTCTCACCACCGGCCCCCTCACCAGGCCCATGGTGGCAGGTCCTTGCTGCAGGCCCTGCTGGGCCCAGCACCCAAAGTTGGCCACATTGCTTAGTTATGCCTGCAGGAAGTGCTTCTACTCCAGTTGCTGATCACGGGAAAGCAGAGCTCTGAGCACAATGTCTTCTTGTCCAGGGACTTCAAAACACTGGTGAATATGCTGGTCCAGGATGTGGCAAAGCATGACCCCAACTGTCAGGGGAGAGGAACAAAGAATCCATTTCCTAGAGGGGAGTTGGAGAGAGCAGAGGTTGTTGTCAGTTGAGGGGTGTTGTCAGTTGAGGGCAAAGCATGACCCCAACTGTCAGGGGAGAGGAACAAAGAATCCATTTCCTAGAGGGGAGTTGGAGAGGTCAAGGTTGTTGTCAGTTGAGGGGTGATGTGTGCAGAAATGGTGAGGGTAGGGGATGACCAGAAGGGTCTGGAAATGCATGAGCTCCCTCCCATTCCCCCCAGAGTTGCCTTCTCTTTGGCAGATATCTCAGTCCCTTCAGTGACTCTCTCACCCTGGGGTTCCCAGAAACCAGAACTTCTCTTTACCATAGCCCACCACACTGCATTTTTGGTCTGTTCCTACAAAGTTGTTAGCACCTTGAAGGTAGGGACATGTCTTACTCATCTCAGTATATTCCCAGGGCCTGGCTTGTTTTGTCATTGTTGTTAAGTGCCATTGAGTTGGTTCTGACTCATAGGAACCCTGTATAGGGTTTCTGAGATGCTGCTAGTGAATTTGAACCACCAACCTTGCAGTTCAAACTGACCTTAGTGCATTATCCCACAGTGCCACACCAGGACTCCTGGCATGTTTAGGTTCTCAGTGAATGAATGAATGAATGAATTCTTACTCATTCCCTGCTGAGGTCTGTCTACACTAAGGAACAGAAGCCTGAAGTTACGTCTCCCCTGTTGCTTTGCCTTGTTCTCATTTCTCCCTTGTTCACCTCTGTTCCATCCCTTTTTTGTGCAGGTCTGTGACTCTCAGCTGGAAACTACTGTCCACTTTAGTCAGATCCTAGACCAGAATCACATAATAGCCAAGCTCTTGACCAAGACAATTCATGGGCCAGGTCACTTACCAGCTGGGCATTTTGATTGACCCCAGTGGTAATGGGAACATTGTTGGAAGGTAGAAGGAAGCTGGAACAGGAGCCAGGGAAGGTTGAGGAGACTGAGGGACTAGAGATCAGGTTTGGGAGCCCAAGGACTAGGGAAAGAATGAGGCCAGAATGAAGACCTGACTCTGAAGACAAAGCTTGGTGAGAGGCATGGTTGGAACTGGAGCTAGCCTTGGGGCTTGGATTGGAGGCCAAGCCCAAAGTGAGTGGGAGGGGCTGAAGGAATCTGGCTGGTCCCTCCTACCCCTAACCTTGACCACCTCACATGTAGGCATTCAGAGACTTTTCAAAACAAGATCCTTTTAATCCCCATGACTTTAAAAATAGTATGCTGGGGGTGGTGGTTATGTGCCATGGAACAGAAAGCCTCATCTTTCTCCTGCGAACAGCTGGTAGTTTCAAACTGCTGACCTTAAGGTTTGCAGCCCAATTCGTAACCACTACACTACCAGAGCTGGGGGTGGTAGTGGTGGGGAACGAATCCTACTTCTGTGACACCAAACTGTAAGGGTCAATTCAGTTTAATTCAACACCACTTCTGTTCGGACATTAGCTGCACACGCAGCACTTCTGACACTAGCCAGCTGGAGCTAGGACTGGTCTCACAGGTCAAAGGGCACAGCCCTCCATACTTCCAAGTCTGTCCAAGACATCAGCTGCCAGCCTCAATGTTGGAGCCCCCAGGGCACCATCGCTTCTGATCTGCTAGCTACAGCTTTGGGGTTTTCTCACTACCTCCTCAGAATGCTTGTGGTAAACTCAGCTCCCCTCACTTCTGACCTGCATTCCCACTACTTCTTTGGGCTTAACAACTGACCAGAATGACTCACAGAACTCATGGAAAGTTTGATACTTAGGATTAGTTTTATTATAGCAAAAAAAGAATATAAATGAAGAGACTCATAAGACAAGGTCTGGGAGTGTTCCTAACATGAAGCTTCCAGGTCCTAAAAAGGGGTGAGCTATTCTCCCATGGGTATCAGTGTTGGTCACTAAGTAGGAAGCCCATGGGACTTCTGGTGTGGTGCCATAGGATCAACACTAGACTGGGAACCACAAGGTCAGCAGTTCAAACCCACTAGCTGCTCCTTGGAAACCCTATACAGGGTCACTATGAGTTGGAACTGATTTGATGGCACTTAACAACAATAAGAATCCCATGGAATTTCCATGTATAAAGATGTTAATGGGTCCTCATTAGATAGGCATGGTTGAACTCAACTTTAGACCCATTTTCCTGAGGTGGAGTCCCTCCCTGGGTGGTACAAAAAGTTAAGGGGCTCAAAACCCTCATAGTTCATTGACAGATTGGTGGTTTGGGTTCATCCAGAGGTGCCTCTAAAGAAAGGCCTGTTGATTTACTGAGAAAACCAGTCACTGGAATAAAGTCTTGGGAGCACAGCTCTCCTCTGACACACCTGGGATGGCCACGAGTCACAATCAACTCTGGCAATTAGTTTGATTTTTGCCCCTGAGGTGAGTCTTCCTAGCCTGGTCAACCCAACCCAAGAGGTACCTCATTAGATAACCCTTAGGTATGTTCTGGAGGCCTCACGAAAGATATTTGAGAAGTTCCAAAGTTTTAGAGGTTCTCTCTCCACACTTAAGGACAAAGAAAGGCCAAATACTTACAGATGCCTTGTGTAGTGGGGGCTGGGATAGCAAGCCTATTGCCATTAAGTGGATTCCTTTAGTAGTAGTGTGGTTGGCACCATCCAGAGACCTTGTAAGATGTGGAAGGGAGTTGTTTTCCTCTCAGTTGAATGGCTCAGTGAAGGTGAGAATTTAGTTAGAGCTACCCCACTCATGAGTGGTGCGACAGGTCTCACATCAGGCCTTCGGATCTAAGGGAGCATTTTATTGATGGTGGTTGTAGTAGACTCAGAGCTAGAGTTGGTATGCCAAGACCCTGGTTCTTATCTGCAGGCTGACCCTGAATTAGTGGCATCATTTCTCTCAGCCTCAGTTTCCTCACACTGAGGATATAAGGTGACTTTGGAAATGCCATATTTTCCTGTGTACCATGGTGACTTAGTGTTGCCTACTTGAAGGGTGTTAGGATAGTCTCAGCTAGCCTCCTATAGAGACTGGAGACATCCTTCCATCCCCCTAGACTCCACCAAGCAGAACAGCAGTGGTGATGTCTGTCTGTGGAGCTAATGCAGGGTATCTCTCCCTTAGGTTGTACACAGCCCTGGTGCTCCTTGAGGTCTATGACCAACTCTCTGAAGAGCCTGTCCATTGTTTTGGTCTACCCCTGGGATCTGGGAACTGCCAGCAAGCACCCATGCCTCTCCCATTTTCAAAGCTAGAGCCTCTGGACTTAAATCTCAGGGCCCCAATTTAGACCCAACCTCTTAATCTTAAATTCCAGCCATCAGTCTTCCTAACCTCTCCAGCAGAGATAGCTTTGATAGTGGCAAACATGCAGAGGGCCTAGTGGCCCTGATGAGTTGAGGGGAAAAGGTATCTGTGCAGTAGGCACTATACTACCTGTATGGGCTGGGCTTCAGGAGGCCTCCAGTGTCACACTAGGTCCGGCGGATATCTGTGTGCTCAGTACTTTTGCTTGGCTCCCATGTGCTGCTGGCCCTGGTTGGGGGGCATGGCAGAACTGGAGGACAGCCTAGCCATGCTGCGAAGTGAGGGGTAAGGGTGCCAAGCACCTAAGGGATGGTTGTTGTTGTTAAGTGCCTCTGAGTTGGTTCTGATCCATAGTGGCTGGTGGGTTTGAACTGCCAACCTTATGGTTAGTAGTCCAGTATTTATCCTATGGTTTGGTGGCATAGCTGGATGCCAGGCATTTGGATTGGGTGCAGGAGGTGCTGAAGGATATGAAGTGAAATCTGAGGTCAGCCATTCTCCCCACTAGAGGCCCCTCTGTATATAAGTGCTCAGCATAGGACCTGGTATAACACAGAAATATGACTTTCCTTCCAGGCCTTTTATTGGTTACTAACCCTTACCACAGGAGTCCTGGTATGGTGCTGTGGGTTAATGAGTTAGACTGCAAAGTCAGTGTGAACCTCAAGGTCGGTGGATCAAACTCACTAGTTGCTCCTTGGAAACCCAATACAGGGCTACTATGAGTTGGAACCAACTCGATGGCACTTAACAACAACAACCCTTACCAGGAGTCTTGGTACAGTGCTGTGGGATAACACATGGGACCATAAGGTCATTTGAACTACAAGGTCGGCAGTTCAAACTTATCAGTCGCTCTTCCGAAAGATGAGGCTTTCTGCTCCCTTAAAGATTTACCGCCTCTGAAACCCTATGTAGGATTGCTATGAGTTGGAACCGACTCCTAGGTACACCACCACCCTGGAAACCCTACACAGGGTCGCTATGAGTCGGACTGACTTGGCAGCATTTAACACAACACTTAACCCCATGTTCCTTAAATGTAAGCACTCCCTGATGTTTTTTCTGTTTTCTTGTCTTCCTTGGGTCCTCACCCACATGGTTGTTGTTAAGTGCCATCAAATCAGCCCTGTATAGTGCTTCTGAGACTGTAAGTATTTATGTGGTTAGAAAGCCTAAGGGGTAGTTGTTCTTCAGAGTGGCTGGTGAGCTTGAACCACCAATCTTGTGGTTAGCAGTCCATTGCTTATCCTACAAAGCCAGAGCGCTCTACTATGAATTATATCTATATCTATACACATGGAATCCTGGTGTGGCACTGTAGGATAAGCACTGGACCACAAGGTCAATTTGAACTGCAAGGTTGGCAGTTCAAACTCACCAATCGCTCCTCGGAAACCCTATACAGGGTTCCTATACAGGGTTATAGGTTGGAACTGACTCAACGACACTTAACAACATCATATATTATATATATCTGTTGAGTCGATTCCGACCCATAGCGACCCTGTACAGGGTTTCCCAGGCTGTAAATCTTTATGGGAGCAGAAAGCCTCATCTTTCTCCCACGGAACAGCTGGTAGTTTTGAACTGCTGACTGCGGTTCGCAGCCCGATTCATAACCACTACACTAGCAGAGCTCCAAATATATATATATATGTTGTTGTTAAGTACCATGGAGTTGGTTCCGACTCATAATGACCCTGCACAGGGTTTCCAAGGCTACAAATCTTTACAGGAGCAGAAAGCCTCATTTTTCTCCCACGGAACAGCTGGTAGTTTTGAACTGCCGACCTTGAGGTTAGCAGCCCGATTCATAACCACTATGCTACTAGAGCTCCTTTATATATGTGTGTGTGTGTGTGTGTGTGTGTGTGTACACGAGCGTGGTGGCTCTAGTGGATAAGCATTGGACTGTAATTATGAGGTCCATGGTTTGAGTACACAAGCCATTCTGTGGGAGAAAGATGAGGCTTTCTGCTCCCGCAATGATTTACAGCCTTGGAATACCCTATACAGGATCACTATGATTCGGAACCAACTTAACGGCACCTAACAACAACAATTTATATATTGCCCAACTTTCACATGCGTATGAGGTGATTGAAAATACCATGGCTTGGGTCAGGTGCACCTTAGTCCTCAAATTGACATATTTGCTCTTGAACACTTTAAAAAGGTCTTGTGCAGCAAATTTACCTAATGCAATGTTGTTGTTAAGTACCTTTGAGTTGGTTCCAACTCATAATGACCCTGTAGAGGGTTTCCAAGGAGCAGCTGTGGAGTTTGAACTGCCTTGACTGTTGCTTCCATGAGTGTTGATCCAAGTAAATGAAGAATTTGACAACTTCAATCTTTTCAACATAGATCACGATGTTACTTATTGGTCCAGTGGTAAAGATTTTTGTTTTCTTTCACCTATACTGAAGGCTGAGATCTTTGATGTTCATCAGTATTTTAAGTCCTCTTCGCTTTCAGCAAGCAAGGTTGTATCATCTATAAATCACTGATTATTAATAAATAGTCCTCCAATCCTGATGCCACATCCTTCTTTATATGATCCAGCTTCTCGGATTATCTGCTCAGCATACAGATTGACTACATGTGGTGAAAAAATATAACACTGGCACACACCTTGCCTGATTTTAAACCTTTCAGTGCCCCCTTGTTCGCCCCCTTGTTCTTTCTGTACAGGTTTCTCATGAGCACAATTAAGTGTTACGGAATCTTCATTCTTTGAAATGTTGTCCATGTTTTGTCATAATCCACACAGTTGAAACCCTTTGCTTAGTCAATAAAGCACAGGTAAACATCTTTGTGGTATTTTCTGCTTTCACCCAAGATCCATCTGACATCAGCAATGATATTCCTTGTTCCATGTTCTTGTCTGAATCTGGCTTGAACCTCTGGCAGTAAACTGTCAAGGTACTGTTGCAGCTGCTTTTGAATTACCTTTAACAAAATTTTACTTGCATGTGATATTAATGATATTGTCTGATGATTGCTGCATTCCATTGACTCATCTCTCTTTGGAATGGGCAAAATATAGATCTCTTCCAGTCAGTTAACCAGCTAGCTGTCTTCCAAATTTCTTGGCATAGATGAGTGAAATGCTTCTAGTGCTGCATTAGTTTGTTAGCACTGTTACTTACAAACTGATGCAGCAGTTGTCAAAAGATTTCAATTTGTATTCCATCAATTCCCAGAGCTTTGTTCTTTGTCAATGCCTTCAGTGCACCGTGGACTACCTTCAGTACCATTGGCTCTTATCATATGCTACCACTTGAAGTGGTTGAAACATTGGTGATTTCTTTTTGGTATGTTGTTGTTGTTAAGTGCCGTCGAGTCGGTTCCGACCCATAGCGACCCTGTACAGGGTTTCCGAGGGTGTAAATCCTTACGGGAGTAGAAAGCCTCATCTTTCTCCCGCGGAGCGGCTGGTAGTTTCGAACCGCTGACCTTAAGGTTCGCAGCCCGATTCGTAACCACTACGCTACCAGAGCTCCTCTTTTTGGTATAGTACTCTGTATATTCTTTCCATGCTCTTTTAAAAAATGTTTTATTGTGAATTATGTATATTCTTTCCATGCTCTTTTAAAAAATGTTTTATTGTGAATTATGTGATAGTTTACATGGGAGAACATTAGCTTTATATTCATCCTATCGTATATCATTTCACTGCCATTCACACAACTCCCTAAACTTCAGACCACCCAGCCCTTCCTCTTCTCTCTCATCTCAGGGTCAAAGTGTGAAAATAGAACATGTTCAAACTCAGTCAGTGTCTTCATTGCTGCATTTCCCGCACCTGCACTCACATGCAGACCCAGGTGGTGACCAGGAGCACACTAAACTGTTCACTGGCTCACTTTAACTTTCAGTCCTAGAAAGGGGATTTTCTCTAATGGGCTTACTTTTCTTGCCTCGATGCCTCCAAAGTAAACAACTTATGTGAAACTAAAAAATGTGAACTGGTTTAAATTTTTTTTCACCTTCAGCCTGAACTTGCATATGAGCAATTCCACAGTCTGCCCCTGACCTTGTTTTGGCTGATACGGAGTTTTTTCATTGTCTCTCCCCATGGATGTAGTTAGTTTGATTTCTGTGTATTCCATCTGGTGATTTCTGGGTATTCCATGTGTATGTTGTTTTAAAAAAAGAGTATTTGCAATGAAGAAGTCACTGGTCTTGCAAAATTCTATCATGTTATCTCCAGCATCATTTCTATCATCAAGGTCATAGTTTCTAACAACTGATCCTTCCTCTTTGTTTCCAACATTTGTATTGCAATTGTTGTAATTAGCAATACGTTTTGATTGCACGTTTGATCAATTTCAGACTGAAGAAGTTGGTAAAAATTTTCAATTTCATCATTACTAACTTTAGTGGTTGGTGCATAAATTTGAATAATAGTGGTATTTACTGGTCTTCCTTGTTGTTGCTGTTAAGTGCTGTGGAGTCGATTCCAACTCATAGCAACCCTCTATAGGATTTCTGAGGAGCAACTAGTGAGTTTGAACCACTGACTTTGTGGTTCAAACTGACCTTGCGATCCAGTGCTTATGCAGCGTTATACCAGGTCTTCTTTGTAAGCATATGGAGATTATCCTATCACAGACAACATTATACTTCAAGATAGATATTGAAATGTTCATTTTGAATATGACTGTGACACCATTCCTCTTCAATTTGTCATTCCCAGCATAGTAAACCATATGATTGTCAGATTCAAAATGGCCAATACCATCCATTTCAGATCAATAATGCCTACGGTATCCATCTTTTTGTGTTCCATTTCATTTTTGACAACTTCCAATTTTCCTAGATTCATGCTTTGTGCTGATTTTTAATTAATGTTTGCAGCTATTTCTCTCCATTTTGAGTTGTGCCGCATCTGCAAATGAAGATCCTGAAAGCTTTACTTCATTTGCATCATCACAATCAACTCTACTTTGAGGAGGCAGCCGCCTCATATTCTGAGCACCTTCCAACATGAGGGGCTCATCTTCCAGCACAGTATCTGACAATATTCTTGTACTATTCATAATTTTTCAATATTCTGGCGTTGACAGTGTTCCACTGTTATTCATAAGGTTTTCAGTGACTAAACATTCTGAAGTAGTCCTTCTGTCCTTCCTAGTCTGTCTTAGTCTGGAAGCTTGGCAAAACCTGCCCACCTTAGGTGACCTGCAGATATTTAAAATACCCGTGGCACAGCTTCTAGTGTCACAGTAACACACAAATTACCACAGTACGACAAAGTGGCAGATCAGTGGTGGAGATATAGATATATATATAGATCTGGTGTGACGCTGTAGGATAAGCACTGGACTACTAACCTAATGGTCAGTGGTTTAAACCCACCAAGTGCGCCTCAGACACCTTCTATAGGGCTGTTGTGAGTCAGAACCAACTCGATGGCACTTAACAACAGCAACTGTGGTTAGCAGTCCAGTGCTTATTCTACAGCACCACACCAGGGCTCATGGTTTTAGATATCACCGATTTCTAGTGCTACTCCACTCCTGAGATTCAGCATTCCCAATTACTCTAGGTAGAACTCTTCCATTAGGATTGCCCTTCAGTGTCATCTCTCCCTCCCTCTCCACACATCTACCTTGGGAGACCACCTCTTCTTCCCTTGGTTGCTCAGGTTTGGGAGCTTGGAGTTATCTCTGACTCTTCCTATGCCTTTCCCCACTCCCAGAGATAAGCAGTTATCCATCCCTTTGATCAGCCCTCTGAAATGCCACTTACATTTCTTTGTTTGCCTTGGTTCAGGCCCTCATCTTCTCTCCCTTGGACCATACCAGCTGTTTTCCAGGTTATCTTACCTTCATTTCGCCTCATTTTTATGTAGGTCCAACCCCAACAAAGTAGAGTTGACAGTGTCACCCCACTGCTCAGAAGCTTCCTATCAATCTCCAATACCTTCAAACCATTAGTCAAACTCAGGTTTGATGGTCGGGTAGAGACTGGTGGAAATCCTGAGACTACGACCCTTAGTGTTTCTTCAGATCTGGAAATGAACTCATTCCTATGGCTCAACTTTCAGCCAAACAAAACACTGTTGTCTTTAGGTACCTTTGAGTTGACTCCAACTCATAGTGACTCTATGTACAACAGAACAAACCAATCCTGCCCAGTCCTGCGCCAACACTGCCCAGTCCTGTGCCAACCTCACAATCGTTGTTTACGCATGAGCCCATTGCTGCTGCTACTGTACCAGCCCATCTCATTGGGTCTTCCTCTTTTTCGTTGACCCTTCATTTTGCCAAGCATGATCTTCTTCAGGGATTGGTCCCTCCTGATAACGTATTTGAAGTATGAGAGAAGAAGTCTGGCCATCCTGGCTTCTAAGGAGCATTCTCATTGTACTTCTTCCAACACAGATTGGTTTGTTCTGGCTGGCAGTCCATGGTGGTTTTAATAGTTTTCGCCAACACCATAACTCAAATGCATCAATTCTTCTATGGTCTTCCTTCCTCATTGTCCAACTTTCACATGCATAGGAGTCGACTGAAAATTCCATGGCTTGGGTCAGGTGCACCTTATTCCTTAAACTGTATCTTTGCTCTTTAACATGGTAAAAAGGTCTTGTGCAGCAGATTTGCCTAATACAATATATCGTTTGATTTCTTGACTGCTGCTTCCATGAGTGTTGATTGTGGATCCAGGCAAAATGAAGTTTTTGAAAACTTCAATCTTTTTCTTCATTTGTCATGGTCCAATTGTGAGGATTTCTGATTGCTTTACACTGAAGTATAATCAATACTGAAGGTTGCAGACTTTGTTTTTCATCAGCAAATATTTAAAACGAAACAATCGACAGGTCTATAAAGGGAACAATAACACTAGGGAGGTACTCACACCTTAGATTAAACAACCCAAGGACAAAGTTCAGAAGGGTTAGGAAACAGGAAACACATGGAGGATAAGTGATATTACATTATAGGGATTGTAATAAATGAAGCAAAATGTTATGACTTGTTCAATGATCTGCTCTGTAAACCTTTGCTCAATTCATAATACAAGGCTAACAAAATAGAATAAAACACATTGATTGAACTATTCAACATGACCTAGGTTTGCAACAGACCTATTACCTACACTGGAGTCCTGGTGTGGTGCTGTAGGATAAAGCACTGGACCGTGAGATTGGTTTGAATCACAAGGTCAGAGGTTCAAACTCACCAAGCCGCTCCTTGGAAACCCTACAACAACAACATTACCTAGACCTTTTATTTCATCTACTAAGCGAGCTGCAAGAAGTTAATGGGAAAATTCCATTTTCTTTTAATATTATTTTCCACGAGGTTTTTGAAGTCCCCTGATATTCTAAAATAAATTACAGACAATATTTCACCTTTAAGAAACAGGATAATTTTATATATAAAATTATATAAAACCTGTATAACCCTAATATCATTACCACAGCTAATAATACTGTTCTAATGTCTCATTCTCAGTGTTGGGAACACAGTGACTCTGTAGGATGAGCACTTGACTGTAAACCACAACATTGATGGTTTGAGCCCACCAATTGCTCTATGGGAAAAAGAAGAGGCTTTCTGCTCCTACAAAGATCATACATAGCCTTGGAAACCCTATGCTATGATTTGGATGGCATTAAACAACAATTCTCAGTCCATATTCAAATTTCTTCAATTGTTCCCAAAATGTCTGCCATAGCTGGTTTGTTCAGACAAAGATCTAACTAAGGACCCAACACCATCTTCTACCACGTCCTTCCTCAAGCCCTTTGAGCCAGTCAATGCCAACCTGTCACATATGTTTTTAGACTACTTTTTTTTTTTTTTACATTTGACTTTCTCTCTACCCCTGGAATGAGGGCTTGCCCCCTTATTCTTGGAGAACACCACCCATTTCTGGGAAACCTGTTATTCCCCAGGTGAAGGCACTACCTGATCTTCTCTTAGAGTTTGTTTTGCTGTGGTTGTTATGTGCCCTGGAGTTGGTTCCGACTCATAGTGATCCTGTACAAGGTTTCTGAGGCTGTACGTCTTTACGGGAGCAGAAAGCCTCATCTTTCTCCAGTAGAACTGCTAGTAGCCAGAGGCTTTTGTCTCTATTCAAAGTCTAAGCTTGGTTCTGTTTGCTGCCTGAGGGCGGGGACATTATCTGCCTCTTCTTTCTGTTCCCTGGTGCCTATCATCTAGTAACAGCAGAATAAAGAACTTGATAAATATTCCTTTCTCCTGTATCCTGGTACACATTTACTATGAAAACAGGGAGTAAAAGTCTAGAATGGGTTTGATGTTTCTTGCTGGAAGAACTGTGATACTGGTTCACAGCCCAGCCTAGATCTTCCTTTTACTTTTTTGTGTATACATACACACACACAGACACACTACACACATACCCCAAAATGTAAAAGTGGCTCTTGAGGTTGTTGTTGTAATGTGCCATGGAGTCAGTTCCAACTCATAGTGACCCTGTACAGGGTTTCCAAGACTGTAAATCTTTACGGGAGCAGAAAGCCTCATCTTTCTCCCTTGGAACAGCTGGTAATTTCAAACTGCTGACCCTGAGGTTCACAGCCCGATTCATAACCACTATGCTACCAGAGCTCCTTGGCTCTTGAGGTAGGACCTAAGAACACAAAGGGTGGAATGTAGGCTGGGGAAGTGGTGATGTTATCCTTAAGGTCTGTTACATCATTTCCTCCTGGAGATTCATGGCAGTGACCCTCACAAACACTTTCCCTTCCAGCCCTGTCTGGATTTACCTTCTGGGATGAGGTCCTAGGATTGTTGCTGAGTGCCATTGAGTTGATTCTAACCATAGTGACCCTGTATAGGGTTCCCAAGGAGTAGCTCGTGAACTTGAACCACCGACCTCGCAGTCTAACGCATTAGCCCACAGGACTAGTGTGGCTATGATGGATGGGGGATATTCAGGGAGCTTGGATCAACTATCAACACTCGCGGAAGTAGCAGTGAAGAGATCAGACGACGTATTGCACTGGGCAAATCTGCTGCACAGGAACTTTTTAAAGTATTGAAGAGCAGAGATGTCAGCTTGAGGACTAGGGTGCGCCTGACCCAGGCCATTGTGTTTTCAATAGCCTCATATGGATGCGAAAGCTGGACAGTGAATA
The DNA here is from genome assembly GCF_000296735.1 of Chrysochloris asiatica. Lineage (NCBI taxonomy): Eukaryota > Metazoa > Chordata > Mammalia > Afrosoricida > Chrysochloridae > Chrysochloris > Chrysochloris asiatica. The sequence goes on along the minus strand of NW_006408551.1, from coordinate 1,597,193 downwards.
AAGAGGATCGTAGAAGAATTGATGCCTTTGAGTTGTGGTGTTGGAGGAGAATACTGAGGGTGCCATGGACTGCCAAAAGAACCAATAGATCTGTTTTGGAAGAAGTGCAGCCAGAGTGCTCCTTGGAGGCCAGGATGGCTAAGCTTCGTCTCTCCTACTTTGGACATGTAGTCCGGAGGAAACAATCGTTGGAGAAGGATGTCATGCTGGGTAGGGTGGAGGGTCAGAGAAAAAGAGGAAGACCTCCAACGAGATGGATCGGCCAGGTGGCATCATTGATGGACTCGGGGGTGGCAGCGGTGGTGAGGTTGGCCCAGGATCGAACATTGTTTCGTTCTGCTGTGCATGGAGTCGCTATGAGTCGGTTCCGACTCGATGGCACCTGACAACAACAACAACATGCCATGTCTGTCTCAGTGTAGTTTCTTGACTTCCTCTCTCTAGGAGTGCTGGAACCACAAAGTTTGTCACTCCTTCCTGTTAAATGCAATTGAATCAGCTCCAACTCATAGGGTTTCTAAGGAGCAGTTAGTTGGTGAGTTAGAACCACCAACCTTGTGGTTAGCAGTCTAGAGTGCTTATTCTACGGAACCATACCAGAACACTCACTCCTCTCTACTGTAAGTACCTTCGAGTCAGTTAGTTCTGACTCATAGCGACCTTGTAACAGGGTTTCTGAGGAGCGGTTGGTGGACTTGAACCACCGACTTTTCGGTTAGCAGCCGGTGCTCCTACAGCGCCACAAATGACTGACCTGCCAGGTGGACTTGGCGCGATGGCCCTGGAGAAGGGCTCCAGTCCCTTGTCAGCCCATTTCCCTGTAAAATGGAGACGGTGCTTTAACGAGGAGGAACAGGAACTCCCACACTAGAATGTTGAGGGACTCCCAGAACGTGAGAGAGTGTTTATCTGGCCCCATCCGATCCCGAAGAGTCCACAGCTCCCACTCGGGATGAGGCTGGAGGCTTGAACTCAGAGACTCAGAGGAAGGGTTGGGCTTTCGGTGGAGGAAGAAGAGGCTTCTCGTAGTCCATCTTGTCTCTTAGTCTCCGCTCTACCACCGGCACTCAGAGGGCGACTCTGGAACGTCCATCCCGCCTTCTCCACTGCCCCGAGCCGGAGAAAACCAAGCGACTCTTGGCACTGGGTGGGGGCGCCCCGAGGTCCGCCCTGGGGACCCTCCAGTTTGTGGGTAGGGGCCACGTGGATCGGCGGGGCGTGGAGCTCAGCCTTCCCCTCGCAGGCCCCGGTGACTCAGGCCGCAGCTGTTCTCGCGTCACCTGAGGGAGGGGGCTGTGGCTGGAGCTGGAGCCTGAGCGGAGCTCGGGGCGGGGCCGCGGCGCAGGCGGGGCCGCAGCAGAGAGCCCCTGAGCCCCGACGGGAGAGGAGCACACAGCTGCAGGGAACGCGGGTGAGGCCGCAGGGCGCCCGGCGAACCTCGGTGTGGGCTGGGGGAGGCCACCGGCTGCGCCCTCCTTTCGGGGCCGCGCCTGAGTCCTCCCGCGGCGTTGGTGGTCCTCGAGCAACTTTACTCCAAAGTTCCAAAGGCCGGGCGGGCACTGGGGGCTGCCGGCCCAACTTTTAACTCGGGGCGGGGGTTGGGGGGACGAGCCCCGGGGAGAGTGGCGGAGAAGTGGGTCCAGCTCAGCCAAGGACCGTTTTTCAGGGCTGTGTAGGCGGGGAGTAGGTGCTTAGCGCTTGGGGCTGGCGGACTAGGGGATCTGTTTCGACCTGGAAGCCCCCGCCGGCGCCCTTGGATCTGTGCTTGCCCTGGAGGCGGCGGGGAGGGGTCCCGACTGGGCGGCGGTCGCCCCCTCCCTGCGTGGCGCGGTCGAGCGGGGGCGGGAGACTAGCATCTGATCGCGGGCTTCCGGGTAGGAGGGGCTAGGAATGTGGGCCAGTTTGGGAAAACTTCGGGGGCTGGCTGGGAGCCGGGAAACCAAAGGCCCCCTTCTTCATCCTGCTCTCTCCCCCACTCTCTTTCTAATCTCCCTGCCCTCCCTCTGGCCCCAGGCCCGGCAACCATGGCGGTGGAAGGAGGGATGAAATGTGTCAAGTTCTTACTCTACGTTTTTCTGCTGGCCTTCTGCGTGAGTGGAGAGGAAGGGGCGGAGGGGGGACTCTAGAGCGCCCTTGGGGCCGTCCTGGCAGTGCCGGGAGACCTGGCTTCGGAGTGGTGAAGGCTGAGGGGCCTGGGATGACTAGATGTGGAAGGAAAGTTCTAGGAACTGGACGAAGACAGCGCTGTTACTCCTTCCTCCAGCGTTTGGGGATTCCTGAGGCTTGTTAGGACGGAGAATGGTCAACTGGGGTGCACAGACCCTCTCCCCAATCTCTCCTGACCCGTCCTGTCTGGTGACCCAACCACTTGTGATACTGGGCAGTGGGGCAATCAGCCAACGGTGGCCAGATGGTGGCCAGATGCTATCGCTGCGGGGCTTCCGATCCCTATCTCTGTCTCCATCTCCTCATCCCCCATCTTGGATGCTTCAGGGTGGTAGGACTATTACTACTTCAGCTAGCTCCTGGCTTGAGGGGCAGGACGGGACAGGACGGGACACAGAAACCCCGCCCTTGGGGCTTTCTTCCTCTCAGCCACAATTGATTTGGGTAGGGTGGGCCCTGGAGGATAGTGAGGGTCAGTTCTAGGAGACACTAGCTTAGTATCTCTCAAGGCAGATAGGTATCAACCACTTTTGATCAGGAATGTGTGCCCCGGGGCTTTCTGGGCACTTGTTTTTGCAACTTGTGCTAGAAGAGCTGCTTGAAGGAAGAAGGTGTTATTCCTGACACTCTGCTCCTCGAGTACCTGGAACAACTGCCTAGCCTACACTGTGGGACAAGATGGGCCACTTCTCCCTCATAGTCCAGAGTTTCTGGGATGTGTGAGGTCAAGCCTGTATCCTGGGTGCACTTTCTGCCCTCCACTTTGGAGGACTGCTGGGGTGTGACCTCTGACCTTCCTTCCTCTCAGGCCTGTGCAGTGGGACTGATCGCTGTGGGTGTGGGAGTCCAGCTCGTCCTGAGTCAGACTGTTAACCAAGGGGCCACTCATGGCTCCCTCTTGCCTGCGGTCATCATTGCAGTGGGTACCTTCCTCTTCCTGGTGGCCTTTGTGGGCTGCTGTGGGGCCTGCAAGGAGAACTACTATCTTATGATCACGGTGAGTGGGACGTGGGTGCCAGCATGGGTGCTAGAGGGGGCTGAAGAGGGTGGGTGAGGTAAAGAAGACAGTTGTGAATGTTCCAGGGATTGGGCAGGTGCCTCTAACTCATAGATCCAAACCTGACTCCTGCCCCTTGTGCTTGCAGTTTGTTGTCTTCCTGTCTCTTATTACGCTGGTGGAGATGGCCGCAGCCATTGCTGGCTATGTGTTTAGAGACAAAGTAAGCAGGGGTGAGGGGATTTGCCTCAGAGCCCTGGCTGTTCTAGGATCCAGGTGCCCTAAATTCTGACCTCAACAACACTTCTCCACACTTCTAGGTCATATCAGAGTTTAAGAAGGGTTTCCAGCAGCAGATGCAGTCTTACCCAAAAGACAATATCACGGCTCCGTTCCTGGACGAGATGCAGCAAAACGTGAGTGGACTGCTGGGAGAAGGGGTAGTAGGTGGTAGAGTGAGAGGATTCTCATTTCCACCCTGAAGGTGGAGTTCATTTAACCACTTCTCTCCTGTGTCTCTTCCCTGCCCCAGTTTAAGTGCTGCGGGGCTTTTAACTACACAGATTGGGAGAACATTCCTCTTGTTCCCAAAAACCGAATTCCTGACTCCTGCTGCGTCAATGTCACTAAGAACTGTGGGGTTAACTTCAACGTGAAGGATATCAATACCGAGGTAGGGAGAATGCTGCAGTGGTGATGGTGATGTGCTGTGGAGTTCGTTCTGACTCACAGTGACCCTGTATCGGGTTTGTTGTTGTTGTTAGGTGCCGTGGAGTCGGTTCCGACTTATAGCGACCATGCATAGGGTTTCCGAGGCAATAAATCTTTATGGGAGCAGGAAGCCTCATCTTTCTCTCACGGAACTGCTGGTAGTTTCGAACTGCTGACCTTGAGGTTTGCAGCCCGATTTGTAACCACTATGCTACCAGAGCTCCTTAGTAGGGACTGGGAAACCTGGGAAATGTTTCAGGAGGTGAGAGAAATCAGGGATGGAGGTAGACAGGGTTGAGGCTCTGGGACGTTGGTTTCAGGTATCTGGAATCAAGGGGTTTGGAGAAAGGGACAGAGGGTGCGGAAGAGATAGATGAACCAGGGAGGTGGGTGGGAGATTCCTGAGGGTGTTCTTGCCTTATATACCGGCTGTCCTTCAGGGCTGTGTGGAGAAGATTGGGGGCTGGCTGAGGAGCAAATTGTTGGTGATAGCTGCAGCAGCCCTGGGCATTGGTTTTGTGGAGGTGAGTAGTGACCTAGGCTGGGGCTGCGACTCCATCCAGGGCACAGGGGAGGAGGGTGCTTAGCAGATGCTGTTGGCTTGGGCAGGGGAGCCCTAGGTGTATTTGAGGCCTCTTGGGTTGGGTTGGGGTATATTGTCCTGATTCCTCTCTACGTCCCTCTCCATCCTTCCCTCCAGGTCCTGGGGATTATCTTTGCCTGTTGCCTCGTGAAGAGTATCCGAAGTGGCTATGAGGTGATGTAGGGGTCTCGTCTCCTCAGCACTCCCTCCCCCATCGAGGGGAGTTGGGGTAGTATACTCCACGTTTTTCAATTAAATGGATTATTTTTTCAAACCAAAAAGATAGTTTGTCTTAAAGAGTGTTACTTAATCCCTTCCTTTCCTTCCCCTCATCCATGGCTCCTGTCTTCTGGGACCTTCTCTTTGCACTTCTGGGAAAAGCAGGCCTATTTTGGGAGGTGTTTGGGAAACGAGAAGGTTTGCTGAAGGAATTGTGTGGGCTGACAATGGAAGAAGTAGAGATCCAGAGGATGCTGTGGCCAGTGTCCTCCCTGCCCACCTAGTTTATCTTGTGTCACCAGATTCAGTGCTGAATCATTCATAATTCTATCTCCTGCATAAGTCTGAAGGATTCCCAAAAAGATCCTACCGAAGAGAACCCAGCCCACATCTACCTTTGACATATTTCCCCTGGCCTTTCCCAACTCTCAGGACCTCTCCTCCAGCAATTCTCAAGAGGGCCTGTAAGTATCCACGAAAACTGTGTGGCCGGCGTCTATTCTTGACTTAGATTTTGATGATGTTATGTGCTGTTGAATTGGTTTGACTCATTGCAACCCTGTTGAGGGCTCTTGAGAAGTATCTGGTGGGTTTGAACTGCTGACTTGGCATTTAGCAGTTCAGTGCTATTCCTAGATTGTGATAGTGGGAAAACTTAAGTGAATATTGCCTTTTCTTCCATGAAACATTTCTAGCCTGGTCCTGAACCCTCTTCAGTGCCCTCTCCCAAATCCTTACTCCCTTTATCTCGGAAAAAATAATAGATAAAAACCATTCGCAGGCTAGACCTTGCAATCTTAACTGAAGTAAGAAAAAAAAAAAAAAAAAAGGAACCGTCAGAAAGTGCCCTCTGGTGGCCACTCCAGGCACATGTTTCAAAGGAGGTCTGTAGATGAAAACAGTTCCCTCACGCCTCCCAGTGAGTGCTAGTCATTTCGCAGACTGAATAGGCCAGAGAGCCTGGCTAAGTCAGGTTAGAGCGGTGGTGGTTGTTTCTGCTCCTCAGAAACCTAATACAAGGTCCCTATGAGTCGGAACCGACTCAGTGGCACTTGACAACAACATGAGTTGGAAACTACTTGATTCATAGTGACCCTGTCTGTAAGTCTTAACAGGAACAGAAAGTCTCATCTTTCTCCTGTGGAGTGGGTGGTAGATTGGGACTGCTGACCTTGTGGTTTAGCAGCCGAAAGTGTAACCCACTGTGCCACCAGGGTTAGGGTTTTGTTGAAAGAGTTCTGACTCATATTGACCCTACATAGGGTTTCTAAGGAGTTGCTGGTGGGTTTGAACCGCAGACTTTGCAGTTCACATCGACCTTGCAGTCCTGGTGTAGTGCATTATCCTGAAGCGCTGCGCTAGGACTCTATCCAGGGTTAGGGTTCTTAGCTGTTAAATGGGGTTAGTCTTTCATTGTTGTTGTTGAGTGCCAGTGGAGTTGATTCCAACCCCTAGCGAAAGTGTAACCCACCGTGCCACCAGGGTTAGGGTTTTGTTGAAAGAGTTCTGACTCATATTGACCCTACATAGGGTTTCCAAGGAGCAGCTGGTGAGCTTGAACCCCCCGACCTTGCAGTTCAGATGACTTTGCAGTGTGATGCATTAGCCCATAGCGCCACACCAGGACTCCATTAATGCCCGCCTATTTCCTTTCCTATTAATTGTATTTGAATAGTACGCATTTCCCTAGAGCCTGTTCTGTGCCAGGCATTAGTCAGTTCCAGAGTGGGGGCAGAACTAAATCAGAGAGAGCCCTGGTTCTGGCAGAACAATCTCTTGCTGGAACCCTGGATTCATTAAACTGCCTGGGCAGGCTTGGGAAGGACCCAGGTGAGCACAGTGTCCACTTAAGTGGTTGGCAGCCACAGTAGCTTGGCGTCCCAACCTGGGCTGTAGCGGGTTTGGGGGTGACGGGCAGCCGGCATGCTTCAGGCACTTGCTCACCTTGGTTAGGTCCGGTTCACAAAGCATGTTCATGATACACTGCTGTACTTTGAGGACTGCAACTCAGAGGGGTGGTTACAATGAGTGCCCCCCTCTCTCTCCAGTCTGTCTCAGACTCTGTCATCTGGAGACAGCCTAGTAGAGGTGACCGGGTTTCTCAGTCTCCCTCCCAGCTTGGGGCAGGCTCCACATTACTGGGTGTTTGATTGTGGCATTTCTTTTATCCTTCCCTGCCCCAGCTGCTCTGCCCACCTCATCTAGCAGGCTGGTGTGGGTTGGTTTTCCTGGCACTCTTACTTCTCTTCTGCCCCTGTGTGGGCCCAGCTACTCACACTTCGTAAGGAAGGCCTCTCCATAGTAGGCCTTTGTGGCAGAAGGCATTCGCATCCAGCAGGCCTTCAGGGCAGCCTCCAAACTCCAGGCTAGTTACAGTGGTTCTAAAGAAGCCAGGCTCCACATCCACGCCAAAAGGAGTCACATCTCACCTGAAGGGGGTGCAGAGAGGCACTGGGTTCTTGCCTTAAAGGGGAGGGGAAGCTAAAATGTGCTTTAAAAAAAAAAAAAAAAAAAGTTTTATTGTGAATTATGTGGTAGTTTACATGGGAGAACATTAGTTTTACATTCATCCTATTGTATATCGTTTCATTGCCATGGTTACAGTCCCCTCCATGCATCATCAACCAACCAAAGGGTATACACTACAAGCCCCCCGGTCTTCAGCACACAGCCCTTCTCCCTCTCTGGATCTAAAGTCTCCAGCTGCTCCATCTCTCCTAAAATGTGCTCTTGACAGAGAGAGGTACCTTCCTGTTATGCTAGGACAAGCAGGACAGAGGTGATAGTGGTGGTTGTTAAGTGCCATCAAGTTCTGTCTCATAGTGACCCTGTTTAGGGTTTCCAAAGAGCGGCTGGTCTGAACCCCTGATCTTGCAGTTAAGTCCAGTGTTTATTCTACAGAGCCATATCAGGATCCAGGACAGAGGTAGAGAGAGATTTTTGAGGCTTGTTTTCCTTTATATTCTATGATCTAGAATAAACCAAAAACCAAATAAAACCCACCGCCAGAGTCAATGCCAGCTCATAATGACCTTGAGACCATAGATCTTTATAGCAGCAGACAGCCTCATCTTCTGTGAGTAGTGGTGGGTTTGAACCAACAACCCTGATGTTTAACAGCCACTATGTAGCTCTGATAGCGTAGTGGTTACAAATCGGGCTGTGAACCTTAAGGTCAGCGGTTCGAAACTACCAGCTGCTCCGCAGGAGAAAGATGAGGCTTTCTACTCCCGTAAAGATTTACACCCTCGGAAACCCTGTACAGGGTCGCTGTGGGTCGGAACCGACTCGACGGCACTTAACAACAACAATGTAACCCACAGTGCCACCACGACTGCTAAAGATCTAGAATGTTGTTGTTGTTATGTGCTGTTGAGTCGGTTCCGACCCATAGCGACCCTGCACAGGGTTTCCGAGGGTGTAAATCTTTACGGGAGTAGAATGCCTCATCTTTCTCCCGCGGAGCAGCTGGTAGTTTCGAACCGCTGACCTTAAGGTTCGCAGCCCGATTCGTAACCACTACGCTACCAGAGCTCCTTTAGGAATCAGTAAACTGTCTTAAAGGGCCAGATAACAAACATTTGGGCACTTCAGGCTAAAAAACAAAATTAAGGATATTATGTAGGTACTTATATAACCATTTACAGTGTAAACACTAATTTAAGGTTGTAAATTCTTAACTTACTAAGAATTTTTTAGCTTACTTAAGGGCTGCCAAGTCCCAGTTTAGAGGAGCCATGTGCCTTAGTTTCAAACACATAGCTGATTCCCGGATGCTGGATATGAAGGGTATTTTGTTGTTAAGTGTCGCTGAGTCAGTTCCGACCCATAGAGACCCCGTATAACCCCGTATAGGGTTTCTGAGGATTGGCTGGTGAGCTTGAACCTTGTGGTTCAAACCGACTTTGCAGTCCAGTGCACTAGCCCACAGTACCTCATGGTGGTATTTGCCGGGGGAATAATTTGATGGGCTCTGGTGTGGAGTAAGCACTGGACTGTTAGCTACTAGGTTGGCCATTAAAACTCACCAGCTGCATTTGGAAAGTGGAGATAACTACCTGGCACAGATGCAGAAATTCAAATATTTATGTTCTATGATGCCAACTGGAAAGTTAAATACTAAGGGGTGGGGTAGGGACCAAAGTAGACACTGAAATGATTTGCTGAGTGATGGTGTTGGAGGCATCATCCTTAAGATGTGGAACACAGCTTGTGGGACTTGTGTTTTTACTCAGAATCCAGGCCTTTCTCCCATGCTGTCTTCTGTGGTACTTTTAATGATCTCCACAGGGACATCTGTTGGGACCCATGGAACTTGGAACCTTTTTCTTCTACAAGAGGTACAGGAGAACACAACGGCCAGGCCTTAGGTAGGTCTTGTTACTGTGAAGGTATTAATCGGGAGCCCAGGTGGTTTAGTGGTTAAGTGCTCAGCTAACAGGAAGATCAGCAGTTTGAGCCCACCAAGCTGTTCCACAGGAGAAAGATGTGGCAGTCTCTTTCTCTGCCTTGGGAACCCTGTGGGGCAGCTTTATTCTGTCCTGTAGGGTCACTGAGTGGGAATTGACGGCAATGGGTTTGCTTTGGTTTAAGGGTATTAATACCTACCTTTGGAGTCCTGGTGTTGTGCTGTAAGATAAACACTGGACCACAAGATGGGCAATTCAAAACTCACCAGCCATGCCTCGGAAATCCTATATAGGGTCACACTGAGTTGGAGCTGATTCAACTGCACTTAACAACCACCACCATCAATCACCTTTACAGGATTGTTGAGAGAATGTTATTTAAAGCCACTAGCTCGTCATAAGGGAGCCTTGGTGGCATTGTGGGATAGCGTTGGGCTGCTGACCACAAACTGACCAACCACTCTGGAGAGAGAGATGACCGTCTGCTCATTCCAAGAGTGACCGTCTAGGAAACCTGTATTGGGTTACTATGAATAGCAACTGACTTAGTGGCAGTGGGTGTAAGCTCATCGTAATTAATCATTATTAAAAGTAGTATGACTCTGTTCTCCCATGTAAACTAGCACATATTTCACAATAAAACATTAAAAAAAAAAAGTAGTATGAGTCTACCTACAAATACTAATAGACTTTTCTGAGCATTTACTATGTGCAGGCACTGCTTTAACTCAATACCCAGGAGGTAGGTCTTAGCACCATTTTACAGATGAGGAAGAAAATTGGGGCAAGGAGTAAGTTGCCTAATGAGATGTGAACCCATGAAGTCCAGCCCTAAACTGTCTCCTTCTAAGTGTTACACTGTTCTGTCTCAATCTTTGCTGGCCCACACTGAGCAGATATTGCTTGTTGAGTGAGTCCCCTTTGGGCTTGGATCCTGGGCTCTGTACCCGTCACCTCAGGCTGTCCGCTGTCCGAGAAGGCCTCCAGGCCAAACTTGGAGACACAGTAGTCATCACCATTGGCTGCCAGGCGGCTCAGGATGCTGGTGATGTAGAACACCCAGCCACAGGCCTGTTGTCACAGGCAGCAGGGCAAGGGTGACCCTGATGGGAACCAGGATGTTCACACTCAGCGCCCAGTGGAAATCATGCCATGTCAGCCATGGTGTGGGTCCAATAATACCAGCCACACCAGCATTTTTCAGACAACACAGGATAGGTGAGGCATCCAATGGCCCTGCCTCTTTCCTGGGAGGATCGGAGCCCTGCCTTAGCCCTAACTAGTACCCTCCTGCGGCCACTCTGGGGATCAGGCACAACCACACTGTTTCCTCACCAACTTCTCCAACCTGTGTCTTTACCCACTTGGCTGCCCACAGGACACTGAGGTTCAGTAACATCCAGCAGAATGTTGTGGAGGCGGGAGAAGGCCACCGTCTGTAGGTCCTCAGTCTCTGAGGGGGTTAGGCAGCTGGCCAGGACTCAGAAGCCCTGCTGGTCCAGTTGTAGTGCCAGAAGCCGCCTGAAACCTGAGTCACAGCCGGTGATGAAGATGAAGGCATCGCTTGGGGGCAGGCTCTGCCAGTCTGGAAGCAACCGCAGCACTCCCCAGAGCAAGGCACACAGCAGCAGAGAAAGCCACGTGCTGGCACTCAAGTGACCTGCAGGTGGCAGCCTAGGCTGGCCAGGAAAATGTGCCCAGGTTACATTGCTGCTCAAGCCCTCGCCCAAGTCTCCTCCTCAGTTTAAAGTCTCTCTGAGCCAACCACAAAACTATTTTGGGGAGCAGGGGGAAGGGAAGCAGAGATGTAGGCAGATACCATATTTGTAACTAACTTAAAACCTGCCATATCAGGCCGTGTGTGCAGACCTGCTGTATGAGAGCAGAGAGCCCTTCCTGTTCGCTGTCATTCCTTTCTTATAAAACAGGGACATCCAAATGTAACCTGGGCCTTATTTGTGGAACTGGGTATAGAGCTAAGACCCTTGCATTTTAGTTCTGGGGCCATACACTTCCCGTATGATACTGAGCATTTAACTGTCTCTGAACCTGTTTTTCATTCTGCCAAGTAGGGCTAACACCTGCAAAGCCCAATCCAGAATTGTGAGTATCCAAGGAGATCATTTGTTGGGAGCAGCTGAGCTGAAGGTTTTTGACTTGGGAGTAGTTTAAACAAGGATTGCAAACATAAATGCTCAGAACTTTTGAGTTATCATTACATGTAATTATCTTGCTAGTCTTCTCATAGCAACTCTAGTTCCCAGTACCCCACTTAACCTCCTCTGGAGGAAGCTTGCAGAGTCTTCTTTTGAGATTTTGCCTTCAGTCTCCTGAGGTTTCCATACTAGCAATAGTTAGAGCCAAAGTCCAGAGGGGGTGGACTTCAGTGCCAGGAATATTAAGTGTGTGTATGTGTGGTGGGAAGTGGGAAGGGCTGAGGAGGAGGAGCCAGGGAGGCTGGGGCCATGCTGGCTGAAACCAGTGGTTGGCAGAGTCCCTTGGCTGTCTTTCTGTCCGGGTTCCTGGCCACCTAGGTCATGGTGCCCCAGAAGGTGGGACCTGTCAAGGATGGCAGCTGCCTCTCTGTTGGTGACCTTGGACCTGTCATTCCTTTTTCCCTGTCTCAAAGCGCTCCCAAGCCCAAGAGTTAACCTCCCACCCATCCCTGAGCCATGACATGTCTTAGTACCAGCCTGAGAGAGGCTGTGAGCACGTGGAGAGGCAGGGAGCCAAAGCAGGGGACCCAGAGTCTCGTTGTTCCTCGGTAGGAAAGTGAAGTTCTGAATTAGGAAGCTTGGAGCAGAGGCCACTAGGACCTTCTTCTACCCTCTACTTACCCAACACACATCTGTACCAGGCTTCAGGCTGAATAGAGTTGGGATAGTAAGAGAAAATTGGTTTTACCCTCTACCCAAGGATGAATCGAGTGAGCTGAGAAAGCACCCGCCCCTCTTCAAGAGAGGGTATCCCCAGGTCATTTCTTAGCTCTCAGGAAAACCACCTTTGAACCTTTAACTCCTCCTCCCCCATACACTCAACAAGTAGCCCCTTGAAAAAACAACACAGAAATGGAAGCTTGTGTTTTATTTGTGGTCTGGTCAGCTCCCTCCTTCCTTGTGGGTGGGGCACGAGGGGCAAGGTAGAGGCATGGGAAGAGGGGCTAGGAGGGGGCGGACTGCAGTTGCCCTTTGTAGACATATTCCAGTGCGGTGGCAATTGTTCGCATGTCCAGCTCGATGCTCCGAGCCCAGTTCTCCACATCCCCGATTTCCTGGGGGGAGAGAGAGGGTGGTAGCCCAGGTATCGGGGTGATGGTGTCTGGGGGCACTTTCCATTCATTCCCTGGAAAGGGCTTTGCTTGGACCCACCAACTACTTTATTCTTTCTCTTGCTTCTCTGCTGGTAGGGCCATAGATAGGGTTTCTGGAACCATCCTCCTTCCTCAACTCCAGGCTCAAGATGACCTGACTGGAGGCAGCCAATGGGAAGTCCGGGGAGTGTGGCCTACCTTAAGTGCCTGATTGAAGTTCTCCACCATCCCGATCCATTGTCCAGTCTGCTTTGCAAACTGGGCTGCCTGGACTTGTAAGGTCTTTACTTCATGGTCCAGCTTTCTCTGGTTCATATAGGCCTGGGCCACACTAGGGGTACAAGGAGGCAGGGGGTTAACCCACCCAACCAGTAGAGGGTGGTCTTCAGGACTAAAATCCCACTGCAGGCACGAGAGGCCAGCCAGGAGTCAGGGCTGGGGAAAACCTCAGGATTTTGGCCATTCTTGGATATGATACAAACTACTACTGTTACATGCAAATGAACTCAGCTCATTCCCACTCCCAGGATTCCCAGGAGAGTTGAGCTGGGAGCTGACTAGAAGCATACCATCTTCTACCACCCCCATCCCCCCACCAAAGAATTCCTGCAGCTGGGAGGGTTAACCTGGGAGGATATCCCTGAGGAAGAAGCTGGGAGGGAGAAGAAGGCTGGGAAAATCCAGCAGCAGGACACATCTGGCAGCGATTGGAAGTCCAGAGATCTGTGCGAGAAGGGGACTTGGCCTCCTCGCTAGGAAGGGAATTTGGGCCCCTCCCTGAATCTGGGGTGAGCTGGGAAAGCATTCCTTCTCTCCAGGAACCCCGGGCCAGGAGAGGGTATCCCAGGGGTGTTTTTGGCTCTCTCTTTCCCAACCCTTCTTCTTTCACCCACACAGATGCATGAACACACACTCCCTTCTGTTTTAGACAGTACAATGTTGTGTTTTCTCTTCAATCAAGATGGTGGGTACAGGTACCATGGCTGCCACAGGGATGGTGTCACAACCCTCTGGCTGCCTGACCGCCTGCCCCCATTAACCTCCCCCCTGGTTAGCTGATGAATCTTTTACTCCCCTCCCTGAGACTAGGTCAGCTTTGTTGTTGTGTGCCACCCTGTAGAGGGTTTCTGAGCTTGGAGACTCCAAATCCATGCCAGTCCCTTCCCTCCCCCTTCCCAGAATCTACGGGGGCTGGAGAGGGAGGGAGGGCAAGGGGCTAGAGGGGTCAAAAGAGTGGGTAGGACACCTGACAGGGGCTGAGATAGACTGTGCCTTTGTTTTCCTTTCCGGGGAATAAGAGGAGCCGTGGGCAGCTACACAAAACCCTTTCTAATCCGGCTTTGGCATAGTTGCCCTCTGAGTTGAAAGTGGACTGGCCCTGAGCAAAGGGAGAGGAGAAGGAGAAGCCTAGGCCACACTTACAAGTGGCCGGTACAGTAATGTGGGAGGAAGGGAAGGGGCAGATCCTGTCCCTTCTTTTTGGGAGACAGCTGGGGCACAGCAGGGGCTGGGATGGGGGCTGAAACTGTAATGCCTCAACGGATTCCCCTTGGGAGTTCCTGAAATCCCAGTTTCTTCTATTATTCACACTGAGTAGAGAGAGAGGACTGGTGATATGGGAGATCAGAGGCCCCAACCACAGTCTTCCCCTACTCCCCCCAACCCTAGTCCCCATGAGTAATGATGACCCTGGCCCCTGCATGGCTCACTCAGATGACTCAGCCTCTGCATTCATAAACAAGCTGCTCTCTGTGCCTTGGGGTGGAAGGCATCATACTGCCTTTTTTCTTTCAACAAGGCATATCAAATCATCTCTGCACAACTCAGGGTCACTCAGGGTGGGAGACAATGGTCTTTGCTCTTTACCAAGTCTTTGGTGGTTATTTGTTTTCTCATTAGGGCTTGGGAAGGGGGTTGGCCCTTGGAGACCCAGAAGGAAGGGAAGAGACAGCCTGGCTCTGCCTTAGCTCCTGGCATAGGTTCTGCCCTCATCTTCACCAGCTGTGCCATTTCTTTCCTGCCAGTTGCTGCTCAGGCCTGCCAGATGGAGGGAAGTAGAAGAGAGAGTGGTAAACTGTGGTGAAGGGAGGGTACTCGCCCTCCTGCTGAAGTGACAGCTGGGCTTGAAGGGAGAAAGGGAGGTGGGCAGATGGCATCAAGTTGTAGGCACCAGGGAAGTTGATGTGCGGAGGGGGGACATCTGGCTGCTTCTCCAACCACTGCAGCTGCTCCTTCCCTGCCCAATAATAGTGGTCAGAGCTGACTCAAGGTTCTCTCCACACATTGAAAGGTGGGGTATGAGTAGAACACTCCACCCTCTCACAAGCAATTTGAAGGTGTGGCCTTTCCAGTGCCTAAACTTGGGGGGTTGTTGAGGGGAAGAGGTTCATACCCCACATTGAGGTGATCCACTAAAGCTTCTGTCAGGGAGGTTGCTGCAGCGATAGCCTCTCGCCTCCTCTTCTCTGTGGGGAGGGGAGAAAAGGGATTGGAATAAAGACTTGGCTTTTGGAGGGATGATGTTAAAGTTTTCTCACCCATTCATTGCTATTCTGCTAGTTGTCAGAGCATCTCAATCTCAGAATGTCAGTGCTGAAAAGGGCTTAGGAAAACATCAAGTAAACCCATAGAAACCTGTACACTACTGTTTATTGCAGCACTTGGCTCTGTAGGATAAGCACCGTACAGCTAACTATAGGTCACTGGTTTGAGATCATCAAGATGCCTGTGGGAGAAAGATGAGGCTTTCTGCTCCAGCAAAAATTTACATCTTCAGAAATTCTATACATGGTGACTATGTGTCTGAACTGACTCAGAAGCACTTAAAGACAACGACAATTCACAATAGTCTAAAGGTGGAAACAACTGAAATGTACATTAACAGATGAATGGATAAAGCAAATGTGGTACACATATACACAATGGAACACTACGCAGAAATGAAGTTCCTATGCAAAACATGGATGAACCTTGAAAACAACATGCTACTTGAACTAAGTCATATGATCTCATTGATATGAAATAAGCAAATACACAGCAACCAAAGAATATTAGTGGCTACCAGATAGTGGTTACAAGTTGGGCTGCTAATCTCAAGGTCAGCAATTTGAAACTACCAGCTGTTTCTTGGGAGAAAGATGAGGGTTTCTGCTCCCCTAAAGATTTACAGCCTCCGAAGCCCTATGCAGGGTTGCTATGAGTTGGAGCCGACTCCATGGTACCAGGGACGGAAGGGAGAGGGAAAGAGGGAGTTTTTGTTTAGGGGGCAATAATTTATGCTGTTGTAGTTATGTGTCCTCAAGTTGGTTCCGACTCATAGCCACCCTGTAGAGGGTTTCCGAAGAGCAGCTGGTGAGTTTGACCCACACACCTTGCGATTCTCACAGATCTTGTGGTCCAATGCTTATCCTACAACGTCACACCAGGACTCCATAATTTATGCTAATGCTGGTGAAATGCCTTGGAAAAGGATAGTGAGAATGGCTGAACAACCTGAATGTAATCATTTATTCAACTGAATTCAGTGGAAATTGGTGAGCTGGCACATGTTTTATTATGTGTATTTTTACAATAAGAAAAGAAAACATAAAGCAAGCCCTTTTATTTCAAAGATAAAGTAACAGGTGCCCTGTGAGGAGGGGACTGGAATGGCCCAGGGGCATCAAGGCATCAGTCAGCACCACAGCCCAAGACTCCTGCCTGACTCCCAGGTACTTTTCACTATCTTCATTATATTATTATAAGTATCGGTTAGTCCAGGATTCTTAGTCCTGATTCAGAAAACAAGTGCAGCACCACCTACACTTGGGCACTTTCAGGCCTCTAGGAATCCCAGGAGGGATTAGTTCCAAACACCATCCTCTACTTTGGGATAGTCCCTCCCACTTTCAGGATAAGAAGCTTCTTGGACCAATAGGCACAGCGTTCTAGGATGCCGCCGAGTTAGGGCACAAGTGATGCCAGAGGGCTCAGAGCCTGTTGTCAAAGGTACGGAAATCAGCTCCCTTTTATCGCGCTCGTGCCCACTAGCTCGCGCCCTTTTCTGGCTCTAGGTTGTTACTCGAGGCCCAGGCTCGGGGCGGAGGCAAGGCCGCGGCCGGAGAAAAACGGCGGACGGGATATTCGGCTTACCCTGCAGCTCCTTGCGTTCATTCTGCTTGGCCTGATGCTCTTTTAGCAGGCGGGACAGCATGGTTGTGTCGGCCTAGGGGCTGAGTTAGCTGGCCCCCTTCCGGTTTGGAAAGCTAGAATTTGCACCTTGGCTCCCGCGGGGCCTATGTCACGTGACCGCCATGTCACGTGAGGCCAGGAACCGCCCTCTTTGCGGCGTTGGGTAGGTAGGGTAGTGAAGATCTTGGCTGAAGGAAAAGGATTGTAAAAGCTTAGGCAGCAGGTGAGCGCCTGTATTTAGTGGTAGCTCTCTTTTTGATGAGCGTTGAAAGAAATTTTCCTTAGTAATTTTACTGCAGGAATAGTTCTTAATGTCTCTTGTGGATCTCAGACTCCCGGGAGTGCCCGTGTTGCCAGAATGTCCATCACTGTTCGGTTGTTGGGGGAACAGAAGCTCCCAGAACTCATTGAAATTCTCATCCTCCTCTCGCTTTTCCCTCCTGTTAGCTCTGGCCGGATCTCAGACCTTTGGTTCCCAGCTTGCCTTCCTTTTCCAACCGTCTCTCCTCACCTCAGCTCTGGCTGATCAGTGTAGAGAAGTATTTTAAGCACTTCAAGCGGCCTCCTAGGGAGCCAGCTATGTGTGGTGAATGCCCAATCCCATCTTTCCTTTTGTGGTCAGAGAATGTGAACCCCTTCAGTCTCAACAGAGGCGTAAGTGCTGTTGCCAAAGTAAAATGCAAATTATATAACGCCTCTCTGACCTAGCGAAGAAATAATTCTGGAAGACAAATTTTTATAAACATCAGTATATGTTTGCAATTTCCACTCTCTTGGTGTTGCTTAGTGACTAGTTGTTTACTTTCCTTGGATTTTAGTTTTTATCTTTACCAAAATTAGAAGATTGGATTAAATCGGTGGCTCTCAACCTTCGTTAAACATTAGTATCACCTGGGGGAGGCTTTTAAAAATGCCTTGACCTGGGACCAATGAAATAGAACCTCTGAGGGGTGAAACCCAGGACTCGTATTTTTAAAAAATGTTCAGATAATTCTAATGTGTATCCAGGATTGAGAATCACTGGACTAAACTGTCATTAAGGCTATCCAGTGACATAATGGGAGTGCAGTGGTTCTGTAGGATAATCACTGGACTGCAAATCACAATGGCAGTAGTTGGAGCCTACTAGCTCACTCTGGGGGAGAAAGCTGTGGCTTTCTGCTCTTGAAAAGATTGACAGCCTCAGAAACCTTATGCAGGGTTGCTATGAGTCAGAACTGACCCGATGACACTTAACAACAACTGTGACATAATTGAAAGTTGACTTGATCATATTTACTTATGTTGTTAGGTGCCTCTGAGTTGGTACCAACCCATAGCGACCTTATGCACAGCAGAACGAAACACTGCCTGATCCTTGACCAAACTCACTACTGTTGCCACGATTGAGTCCTTGGCCAAACTCACTACTGCTGCCACTTGGCCAATCCATCTACTATGGGGGAGGAGAAATGGGTGTTGAAAGACTGAATTAGAATAAAACACCCCTGAATTTTCTGAGTGATAGTTGAGAATTACTGATTGGGTCATCCAACAATTTTCAGTGTAGTGTCTTAAACCCTTGGAAATGTTTGCCTTCCAAAGCATTTGTGAGATGAGGTACTTGAAATGGTTAAATGGCAGCATAAAGCAGAACACTTTAAGTGTCAAAAAAAAAGTAAAATTATTGAATAATGTGTATACATGTCTTTATATGTATTAAATAGCTTTTGTTTTCAGCATATACTGAGTACTTACCATGCATGAATCAAGCACTTTACATTCATTTCATCCCTAGAACAATTCTGTGAAATATTATTATGCTCCATTTATAGATAAGAATGGGAGGCACAGAGCAGTAAATAGAGTTTGTAAGTGGTAGAGCTGGGATTCAAACCCAGAACTTGAGTGTAATCACTATGTTGTATATACTACATAAGCCACAGGAAGAGACCTCAGGAGGAGAGAGACCCAGAAGCCCCTAGGGTGTAGGTTCTCTGTGTCTCATTACTATACTCCTCTTGTTTGTTGAACATCAAACTGTTGGGAATCCTGGCAAGTGGAAGTGGGGACAGTGTTTGGGAAGAGGCTCCTTTCCAGACAGAAGGTGATCAATAGAATCGGGAAGAATGAGAACATCATTACAGGGCAGCATGACCTAGTCCTCCCCCCTCTCCAGCTCCAGCTTCCAACTGCAGTGAGCAAGCAAAATAGAGGCAGATTGGAAGGTGCCCAGTGCCTCATTTTCAGATCGGGGCCTGGGAGAGTATGGCAGGGGCTGGAGCCACTGCCAGAAAGTAATGACTTGGGGTAAGTGAAAGAGAAGGTGAGTGCTAAGGGGAGGAAGTTGGGGTTGGAGGTTTCAGAGGTGAGTCTATGAATGTTAAGATTAGGCTGACTCAAAAAAAGAAAAATGAAAAGATTAGGCTGACCCAGGGAGAGAGCCAGGCCCACTCTGGATTACCCTCACCCCCCCGGCACAATCGCCTGACATTTTTACAATCTTTATAAAGGCTGCCAGGATTCTGCAGACATCAGCCCCGCCCTCCTCGCCCACACACTAGCTGTTTCTTTGCCCTAGAGCTGGGCAGAGGACAAGGGTTACTGGTATTTGTGGGTTTCAGCTGAGCTCTCTAGAGTTATCCTCCATCTGCTCTTTTTCTGGGCCCTAACCTGAGTCCTGTGTGGCGCTGTGGGTTAATGTGCCAGACTGCAAAGCCGTTTGAACTGCAAGGTCGGTGGTTCAAGTTCACCAGCTGCTCCTTGGAAACCCTATACAGGGTCGCTATGGGTTGGAATCGACTCGATGGCACTTAACAACAACAACAACCTGAGTCCTAGTGTGATGCTGTAAGATAAGTATTGGACTGCTAACCACAAGGTCAGAGGTTCACACTCACCAGCTGTTCCTCAGAAACCCTGTACAGGAGTTGGGACCAGTTTGACTGTATTGGACAAAGATACAACCAGGAGGGACAAAGAATAAAGACAGAAAGAATCCTGACTGGACATAACAATTCTTTGGCAAAAGCACAGATCTTGCCAAACACAGGTGGGCCAGGAAATGAAACTTAGCAAAACACGTAGTTTTTAGTGATTAGTAGGAATTGCTATGCCCCTTCAAGTTCGAGAGACTGACTGATGCAGAAGCCCACTGAACACAAGCCCTTTATCTGATGAGGCTGTTGTCCTCAATATGGCGCTTCAGAGCCAGACCTGGGTCTCAGAGTAGGGTCTTGGATGTGGTACACGTACAGGAGAAATGAGCACCCAACCAGAGGGATGAGGAGCCAGGAAGAAACATCTGAAACTGCAAGATGTTGTCAACAATTCCAGGAACCTGCTGAGACCACCCCTGTATGTTCCCCTGTCTTAAGCCCTATAAGATGCCCCAAAGGCTCAGTAAGATACTGCTGTCTGTGGCATGTAGGTTTCCTCTTAAATAAATAAACCTTGCCATTTCACTTAATGACTTTTTAGTCTTTTGTAGCCCATCTTGGTAACAATGGCATTTAACAACAACCCCTACTTTAGTTTCTAAGGAGCTCTGGTAGTAAGTGGGTTACACGTTGGACTGCTAATGGCAAGGCCAGCAGAACGATGAAGCTTTCTGCTCCTGTAAAGATTTATAGCCTCAGAAACCCTATACAGGGTCACTGTAAATTGGAACTGAATCCATGGCTTACAACCATCACCACCACCACCACCACTACCACCACTACCAACCTCAGTTTCTACGGCGCCCTGGAAGTATAATGGGTTGTTCGTTGGGCTGCTTACAGCAAGGTCAGCAGAAAGATGAAGCTTTCTGCTCCCTTTTAGATTTATAGCCTCGGAAATAATCTACAGAGTTGCTATGAGTCGGAACCAACTCAACAGCAAACAGCAGCAGCAGCAACCTACCAGTTTCTAAAGAGCCTTGGTGGTTCAGTTAAGTGTTCCACTGATAACGCCAAAGTTGGCAGTTATCACTAGCTGCTCCACAGAAGAAGGATGAGGCTGTCTGCTCCCTTTAAGATTCACAGTATGGGAAAACTTAACGAGTTAATTAACTAAACTTAACGAGACCCTGTCCTGCAGGGTCACCATGACTTGGAATTGACTTGATGGCAGTTGGTCGACCTTACTTTCTCTGTGGTTGAAGAGCAGTTCCACTTGCCTTATGTAGAATAACTAGGGAATGACTTGAGATTTGAAATTTCCTACTGTCGGGTATCTGCCTATTTCGCCCTACAACTTCTCTCATCTATTTTGTTTAGAATAGATGAAAACTCTATATTGCTTTCCTTCACTCACTTACTTCCCTATTCTTTTGAGGCCTTTTTCACAGTTAACTTTAGTCATCAGACTCCAAACTGACTGGCTGAGCGGGAAGCTGCTGAGTTGTTAGGGGTGAAATTGAGGGTGGATGTGAAGTAAGTGAGGCGAGAGGTGATATGGCCAAGTTCCAAATGCTGGCCGGAAGCTAGTGCTCTAAGAAAATGGACCCTTAAGACAGTCTAAACAAATGGTCTCCTATAGATAGTGACCTCCTAATCCTTCTCCCCAAGATCCAAGTATTTCACTTGGATCCTTAAAGACCAGCATGATCAAGCTATCTCCCCATTGGCTTTTTTCAATCAATTTATGTTCTTTCCCAGCCACTCCCACAGTTCAAACTTTGACTACGTCCAGAGTTTAGAGGCCGGCAGAAAGATTCCAGTGCTGGAGAGGTGGGTGGGGTGAGAAAGTGGTCCCAGTGATGTATGTGTTGGGGAGGAATAACTAGACCCTGGGAGATACGTTTCAAGGCTGCCAGATGAGGTGGAGGGAAACGTTAACCCTGCAGTGTGTGTTCTGAAAGAGTTTGCTGGTAGGCTAGAGACAGTAGCTGGAAAAAGAACAACATGGGAGAGAGCTAAAAAATAGGAATTCCAGATGGAGGAGAAAGAAGGCTATTAGAGTAGGAAAGGGTTGGAGAAAAACTCCAGTTTCCACTCAGACAAGGGCCAAATTCTTGGCTGTGCCTGGGCATCTATTAATTTAAAGAAATCGAAATTATTGTGAAATAATTATAGACTCAGTGGAAGTTGCAAAAATAGTACAAAAATTCCCATGTATGCTTCACCCAGCTTCCCCGAATGATGACATCTGATATAATGGCAGCGCAAGTTCAAAACCCAGAAGTTGACACTGGTACAGTACTGTGAACTCGTCTGCAGGCCTGATTCAGTGGTCACCGTTTTTTACATGCATTCATTTGTGTGTGTGGTTTTATGCAATTTTGTTCCATCTATAGATTCATATAACAAGCATCATAATAAAAATACAGAACTTTTCCATCCAGGAAGGAACTGGCTCCTCCTTTATATTTGTACTCACTTATCCTTGTCTCCCGGTGTTCACTATCTGTTCCCCATCTCTCTAGTTTGATCATTTTGAGAATGTTTTCTAAGTGGAATCATAAAATATCAGCATTGAACTTTTGAAAGTGTTCAGACATCTTATTGTATTCTAGGTGAAATTTACACAGTAAATTAGTTCCCCGTTCAACAATTCATACACACATTGTTCTGTAATATTGGTTGCTACCCTAAACCCTCTATGTGTCTGCTCTCTCTCCATTTCCACCCTGCCTTCTGCCTTCTCTGTTTCCAAGGAGCCTTGGTGGTGCAGTGGGTTAAGAGTTGAACTGCTAATCGCAGATCTGTGGTTAAAATGCACCAGCCCTTCTGAGGGAAAAAGATGAGGTTGTGTACTCCAGGAAAGATGTAAAGTCTTGGAAACCCTGTGGGACAGTTAGACTCTGTCCTACAGGGACACTGTGAGTCCGAATCGACGTGATGGCAGTGGGCGTTTTTTCCCCTCTTTCCATCCCTTTAGTTTCCCTACTCCTCCTTGTCTTTGGGCAGATGTTGCCAGTTTGGTGTCATATTGCTGTTCCAAGGAGTACATTCCTTACCACAGTGTTATTGTTTATTTTATAGGGCAGTCTGTTATTTGGCAGAAAGATGACTCCTGGAAGTGGCTGCAGTGCCATTAAGAAAGTGTGTCTTAGGGTCTTAGGGGTCCCTCCAGTCTCTATCAGTCCAGTAATTCTGTTTCCATCTTTCTTTGCTTTTTTGGTTTTGTTCTACATTTTTTTCTCCCATTCTGACCAAGACCTTCGATTATGTATTTGGAGAATACAAATATGTGTTGGAGAATAGAAATGATGTGTTGGAGATTACATGATAGAGTTTTGCAAGACCAATGACTTAGTCATTGTAAATACCTTTTAAATACAACGTAAAAGGCAACTATAACTACACACATGGACCTCACCAGATGTCCATCATTCTGGACCTCAGATTGACGACATCTGTGGGAAGAGACAAACTGATGCAGCACTGGAGGCACTCACTTAACTATGTGAAGAAATTCGGAAGACAGCTAGCTACCTGGCCAACCAATTGGAAGAGATCCATATATGTGCCCAATCCAGGGAGAGATGACCCAACAGAATGTGGAAATCATCAAATAATATCAGATGCAAGTAAAATTTTGCTGAAAATAGTTAAAAAATGGCTGCAAAAGTACACTGACAGAGAATTACCAGAAACTCAAGCCAGATTTAGAAGATGATGTGGAACGGGAAATATCATTGCTGATATCAGATGGCTCTTGGCTAAAAGCAAAGAATACCAGAAAGATGTGTACTTGTACTTTATTGACAATGCAAAGGCTTTTGACTGTGTGGATCATGACAAACTATGGATAACATTGCAAAGAAGCACAATTCCAGGACACATGAGTTATGTTCACGAGGAACCTGTACGTAGACCAAGAAGCAGTTGTTCGAGCAGAACAAGGGTTTAAAATCGGGAAAGGTGTGTGCCAGGGCTGTATTCTTTCTCCATACTCATTCAGCCTATATGCTGAGCAACTAAACCAAGAAACCGGATTATATGAAGAAGACTTATTAATAATTTGTGATATTCAAATGATATAACCTTGCTTGCTGGAAGTTACAAGGACTTAAAATACTTACTGATGAAGATTCAAAAACCTCAGCCTTCAGTATGGATAGCACTTTAATGTAAGAAAACAAAAATTGTCACAAGTAGACCAATAAATAGCATCATGCTAAATAGAGAAAAGACTGATACTGTTAAAGCCTTCATTTTGCTTGGATCCACAATCAAACAGTGTGTTGCATTAGGTAAATCTGCTGTACAAGACCTTTTGTACAAGAGTAAAGGCATCATGTTCAAGATAATCATGTTCAAGAGCAAAGATACCAGTTTGAGTACTAAGATATACCTGATCCTAGCCATGGTAATTTCAAAAGCCTTATATGCATGTGAAAATTGGATAGTGAATAAGGAAAAACGTAGAAGATTTGATACATTTGAATTACGGTGTTGGAGAAAATTACTGAAAATACCATGGACTGCCAGAAGAATAAACAAATCTGTGTTGGAAAAAACACAGCCAGAAAGTTCCTTAGAAGGCAGGATTGCCAGATTTCATCTCTCATACTTCAGATAGTCCCTGGAGAAAGACATCATGCTTGGTAAAGTCGAGGGTCAGTGAAGAAAAAGACCCCCAATGAGATGGATTGGCACAGTGGCAGTAACAGTGGGCTCATGCATAACAGCAATTGTGAGAATGGCACGGGACTGGGCACTGTTTCCTTCTGTTGTGCCTAGGGTCACTATGAGTCAGGACTGACTCAGCAACTATCCAGTAAGGGATTCTCCCTTTCCTCCCCTCTCATTTTTGGTAACCATAAAATAATGTTGCTTTCTGTATGTAAACCTATTCTTGACATTTTATAAAAGTGGTATAATGTCATTTTGTGACCGACTCATGTCATTTTACATTGTTGTTGTTGTTGTCAGGTGCCATCGAGTCGGAACCGACTCATAGTGACCCATGCACAGCAGCCTAACAAAACAATGTCCGATCCTGGGCCAACCTCACTACCGCTGCCACATTTGAGTCCATCAATGATGCCACCTGGCCAATCCATCACGTTAGGGGTCTCCCTCTTTTTCTCTGACCCTCCACCTTACCCAGAATGACATCCTTCTCCAGCGACTGTTTCCTCCGGACAATATGTCCAAAGTATGAGAGACAAGGCCTAGCCATCCTGGCCTCCAAGGAGCACTCTGGCTGCACTTCTTCCAAAACAGATCTATTGGTTCTTTTGGCAGTCCATGGCACTTTCAGTATTCTCCTCCAACACCACAACTCAAAGGCATCAATTCTTCTACGATCTTCCTTATTCACTGTCCAGCTTTCGCATCCATATGAGGCTATTGAAAACACCATGGCCTGGGTCAGGCGTACCCTAGTCCTCAAGCTGACATCTCTGCTCTTCAATACTTTAAAAAGTTCCTGTGCAGCAGATTTGCCCAATGCAATACGTCGTCTGATCTCTTGACTATTGCTTCTGCGAGTGTTGATAGTTGATCCAAGAAGAATGAAGTCCTTGACAACTTCAATCTTTTCTCCATTGATAAGAATGTTGTTTATTGGTCCAGTGGTGAGGATTTTTGTTTTCTTGACATTGAGATGTAATCCATATCGAAGGCTGTGCTCTTTGATCTTCATAAGTAAATGTTTCAAGTCCTCTTCACTTTCAGCGATCAAGGTTGTATCATCTGCATATCTCAGGTTGTTAATGAGTCTTCCTCCAATCCTGACGCCACGTTTTTCTTCATAGAACCCAGCTTCTCGTATTATTTGCTCAGCATACAGGTTGAATAAGTATGGTGAAAGAATACAACCCTGTCTCACACCTTTCCCAATTTTAAAACATAATGTCCCTCAAATTCATCCATGTTACATGATTCATCATTATTCTTTATCATTATGTGGTATTGCTTTTTTTAAAATAAATGCTTTATTGTGAATTATGTGATAGTTTACATGGGAGAACATTAGTTTTATATTCATTCTATCATATATCATTTTATTGTCATAGTTACAATCCCATCCATGCATCATCAACCAACCAAAGGGTATACCCTGCAAGCCTGTTCCCCACCCACCCCCAGTCATCAGCACAAAGCCCCTTTCCCTCTCTGGATCTCAAGTCCCCAGCTACTCCATCTCTCCATGTCAGCGTCTCTGCCTCTATCTCAGGCCTCACTGCTTCTCTGGGTAGGGTCCCACTTTCTGCTCTTCTCCATTGATGGTCCTAGGGCCCTCCGCTCCTAGACTGAAAAGTTAATCACTCCCCTCCTTGCTATAAAATGTCCACCTTTACATTTCCAACCCTCACAATCAGTCCTGATAACAATGATTCTATGTGGTATTTCTTGTATGTAGGTACTATATTTTGTTTATACATTTATCTATTGATGGACATGTAAGTTGTTTCTATCTTTTTGCTATTGTAAATAATGCTGCAATGAACATGGACATTTGTATATTTATTTGTGTCACTGCCCTTACATCTCTAATCCCACCTAGAAGAGGGATTGCTGGATCATATGATATTTTTATTTCTAGCTTTTTACGGAAGCACAGCAACGATTTTTGATATCACAAACCTCTAAGCTCTTGACTCCACTACAAGAAGTTCTTTGGCCCATTATTTATTTTAGTATTGAGTTTCCTCCATTCTCTTGTTCCTTTTGTAGTCTTCATTCTGATCTTCTCCTACAGTATAGCTCTCCACTCCAGGAATCCGGTCTTGCTTCTCCTTTAGAGAAAATCTACATGTCTAAATTTATTAGTCTGGCCTAGTGTTCTTGTGTATTTTCTGTCCTCCCTTCCCCCACTATTTATAGCAAAGCTAATTCTGGGTGGCCTCTCTCTTTTTCCCTGTTCTTCCTCCTGTGACCGGTGAAGTGACTTCTCAAATATTTGGGCATAGAAGGTCAGAAGCAGATTTTTGGCATCTGATCTCAGCCTCAGATTTAGCAGGAGCCAGTGTCATGGAGGAGTCCTGGTGTGGTGCTATGTGTTAATTCACTGGATTGTAAAGTTGGTTTGAACCATAAGGTTGGTGGTTCAAGCTCACTAGCCTCTTCTTGGAAACCCTGTACAGTGTCACTATGAGTTGGAACCATCTCAATGGCACCTAACAACAATAACAAAAGTGTCATAGAGATGGAGGCAGGCAGAAACTTCAGGTACAGAGAGGAGGACAGCTGGGGCCCTAAAGGCATTGTGACCATCTTTGGAGTTCTGAACTGGGAGTCAGGCATTCTATCCGGATTTTACTACTCTGCATTCTCATCGTACTCCTCTACTGTCTGGGGCTCTGGGACAGGGAAGGGATAAAGAGGCTATATCTTGGGAATAATAAAAGCAGAGTCCAGGTGCCTTCCCTGCTGGCAGTATATACACTTCCTTGATAACACCTGTCTAGAAGTGCCCTAGTCCCCTGGAGTTGATGTCCACAGATGGAGTATTGCATAGAGACCCTAACCATCAATCGTGTGTTAATTTATCCAAGGCAAGGATTGTCCCAGAGTCAGCACAATGGGAGTCCATATGCTTTGTAAAAAGACATTGTCGTTAAGTGTCATCAAGTTGATTCTGACTCATAGCAACCCTGTATAAGGTTTTTGAGGAGTGACTGGTGAGTTTGAACCACCGTCTTTGCAGTCCAGTGTGTATCCTACAGTGTCACACCAGGACTCTTAGAAAAGGTATAATCCTGGTAAGAAGTAAGGGGACAAGGGATCATTGAAAAAGGAGTTAAAATACGATAGCAATAGAAGCTTCTAAGAAAAAAGAGACTCATAAACATTATGACAGTTGAGGGGCAGAGGCAGTATTAGAAATATTGAGAAATAATCTGAGATAAATTCCAAGTGTGACAGAGACAAGAATTGGGGCAAAAATTGTTTGGGATGTGACAAAAGCAGAGAGAGAGAATGGAAAGATGAACAAATGGATATACACAAGACAGACACCCAGCAAGAAAAAGAACTTGAAAGGGGAGGTGGGAGCAAGAGCGGTTCTAATTATGCCACATTATTTCCTATCTTTCCTCTTGGCCTCATTTCTGGATTGGAGTTATAAATAGCAGAGAGTTGGAAAATGTCCCCTTCCTTGCTTCTGTTCCAGCATTAGGGGAAAAGAGAGGAGAAAGGACAAGCTCATGAGTTCTCTGGGGGAGATCCCTTTGCAGTCCCACCCAGATAGAGTCTGAGCCAGCCCAGGACTCTAGGTTCTGCAAATTCCCTCGCCCTTTGATGGTTAGGGAGGGTCTTCATTGTCTCTATGTGGTGAGAACAAGTAGACTACTAGCTGAAGAGTTGGCAATTCATACACACCCAGAGGTTCCTGGGAAGACAGTGTTGGTGATATGTTTCTGAAAGGTCATAGTCTTTGAAAACCCTATAGAATACTTGTACACCAGGATTCTGCAACAACTGGCAACAGTGAGAAGAGCCTGGGAGCTGGAAACACTCTTTCCTCCCTCAGACTGGATTCATTCTGGAAACACTCTTTCCTTCCTGCCACACTAGGAATTGTCCTCATATCACACCCCCAGCTGCTCCTTGGAAACCCTATATACAGGGTCGCTATAGTCTTTCATGGAGTCCTGGTGTGACGCTGTGGGTTAATGCGCCATACTGCAAAGCCGTTTGAATTGCAAGGTTAGTGGTTCAAGCTCACCAGTCGCTCCTCGGAAACCCTATACAGGGTCGCTATGGGTCAGAACCGACTCTACGGCATTAACAACAACAATAGATTTTTATGAGTCAGAACCGCCTCTACAGCGTTTAACAACAACCCCTTAGATCCAGTCTCTTATCTTTGCCCTTCATCAACACCTGGCTTAATTTCCTCTTCCAGTATGCCCTCAATCTTTTTCTTGTTTTCTTCCTTCACTCCATCTCTTGTTGATCAAACCTTTGGTCTTCTTCAGCCATTTTTCTCTTCCCATTTTTTTTTTTTTTTTTGGTCTCAACCTGCCTCCTTTGCTCCTTTCCCTCTTGAATTTTCTTATTCTCTTTGCCTCCGTCTTTTCCCCAGTTTCTCTGAATGCTCAGGAGTGCTCAATGGGTTGGTGTGGAAAGAGGTGTGATTTGAACATGAAAAGAGATGCTCTAAGTGACCACGGGGAGGAGGGAGTACCCACGCTCAGAACGGATCCCGTTTTCTCTCTTTTTTTCCCAGGTTGTCCGTTACTCTCCATCCAATTTCTCACCCTCTTTTCCAGCTCCTTTTGATCTGCCCTCTCTTCCCGCCCCATTCCTGGGTGCCGCCTCCGCTCTCCTGCAAAGGCAACGGGAAGAGAGGGGTGGGAAGTGCGTGCCGGGGCGGGGCCAGTACCGGGTGCGGCTGGGGAGAATAAGTGCAGTTCCCACCCACGACCGCCAACCTGAATAGCACTAGGGGACGCTTTTGGGCGGGATTGGGGCGGGACTCGGGCGGCACCTCGGGACCGAGTGGATCCGCTGAGAGTGCTGGAGCGGTGGTGGCTGGAACTGGTCGGCGGAGCGGCGGGTGAGCAGTGGTCAGGTGAAAGACTGGGACGCTTCTGAAAGAGCAGCGAGAATTCGAGACCAGAGACGGAGGCTTGTGTAACTCAAGGCTCAGGCGGCTCAGGAATTGGCCTGCGCTCCTGGGGCACTCGCGCGGGCTTTGCCCCATGGCCAGCACTCGAGGGCGCGATCCCTGGGGGACCTCTGGGCTATGCTACCTTCTTGGCTCCCTGCTTTCTGGACTGCTCTGCCCAGGGGCTATTGCCTTCAATCTGGACGTGATGGATGCTTTGCGCAAGGAGGGTGAGCCGGGCAGCCTCTTCGGCTTTTCTGTGGCTCTTCACCGGCAGCTGCAGCCCCGACCCCAGAGTTGGTGAGTCATAGCATCCACCCCGGGAGTCCCCATGCAAGAGCCACAGATTTCCCTCTTCAACCCTGGGCCACCTCGTTTTTTCAGTCTTCCAAGCCCAACCTGGAGCCTGGCCTCATCCGTCTTGGGTTTGGGTGGGTATCCTCTGGATGAGTATCCAAGTTCCAGGGTCTTGCTTTGGGGACATATTGGAGAGCAAAACTCTTGACAGGAAACCATCTCCTCCTAACTTTCCTCCCAACTTGCATCCTTGTTACAGTGCCAGGGTTTCTGGGGAGATGGACCATTGTGTCTGTACTTAGGCAGGAGGACAGGGGAAGGGTGGATAGACTTCTGAAATTGCTTCCTGCCGAAGCATTGTCATGGGATGGGATGAGGGCAGGAGGCACTGGGAAACCTGGAGAGATCTGCTACTTTTATGACTCAAGGCCAAGACCACTGGAAGGTTAGGAGTGGACCTGGGAGGATCTGGCAACCTGCCCTAGGAGGTTTGGAGATTGAAAGTGACAGGAAACAGAACTCCCTAAAGTAATGCAACCACCACCAGCAGCAGCAGCAGCAAGGAGAGATGTCCAGGAAGGATGCTGGCCAGGCTGTTCACTTTCCTCCTCCTCAGAAAATTTCCAGCTCAGGAATCTCAGCAGTGGAGGAAGACAGGGAGGGGCAAAGGACAATTCTAGTTCTTTTCTCATCAATTCAGGACCCAAGCGAGATGGACACCACTTCTGTGACGGGCCTGTCACTGGACATGGCTTTTGTACGCTTGGTTTTAGCTACATGTAGAAGTTAAGAAAGAGAGGTGAGAAGGGGAAGAAAGCTTCCCTTCCTTGCCAGCCACAGGGCTTTTTTTTTCTCTTAGCCTGTGTCTAAACCACATTAAGTGTCCATTACTAGGATCAATGCTGTCCACTGGGACTGTCTTCTCCCCCTACTATTGGCCTGGGGGCAGAGGGCAGGGACTAGAACTCATTGCTCCTTTCTGGGCTTAGGGAGGGGGGAGAACTTTGATCGTCCTTCTTCAATTATTCCCATCATCTGGGAGCATGGTCAGTGATCCCAAAATGTTGTGGGGGATAGAAAGCAACTGATTTCTTCTCTTCTTCCTTCCATTTGCTTCTTCCCTCATCGCAGTTACCCTCCTTTCTTCCCTCCCTCTGCCATCTGCCAGAGTTCCAGGATCAGAGGCCTTTTTAGGACATGCCGAACTCTGAGCTATTTCCAGGCAAATTCTAGGTTATTTTTAATAGTGTGGTCTCTTGTCCTTTCCCCCTCCTCTTTGAAAGTGGCCCCTTATTTTGTTTTTCAGAGCCAAGCTGGGGGTATTCCTAGGAGCCTAACTGCCTGACTCTGCTTTAGCTCCAACAGGGGGTCCTCTGCTGCCTGGTGGCTTGAGAGAGGCTAGGTTCCTTGTTCAAGTCCTACTTTTGAATTGCAGATTGTCTTCCCTAGCACTCATTGATTGAGAAAGGCTTTCTCATTTGTTTTGATGTCTTTCAGTCTGGTCCCTGGAGGACCAGACTGAAACCTTCATACTTTGTGCCACAATTTTGGCCTCATTTATTTCCTTCAACTATAAACTGGAGATCAATAAAAAGCTCTGGTAGCGTAGTGGTTACGAGTCTGGCACTGCTAATCTCAATCAAGGTCAAGGTCAGCAGTTCGGAACTACTAGCCATTCCGTGGGAGGAAGATGAAGCTTTCTGCTCCCATAAAGATTTGCAGCCTTGGAAACCTCCGTAGGGTCTCTATGAGTCGGAGCTGACTCCACAGCATCCCACCCACCACCATATAGGGTTGGAGTCCTGGTGTGGCTTTGTGGGATAAAATAAGGTTGGTTTGAATTACAAGGTCCATGGTTTGAACTCATCAGCCGCTTCTTGGAACCTTATACAGGTTTGCTGCGACTCAGAACCAACTTGATGGTACTTAACAACAAGGACCACATAGGGTTAAGGTAGCTTCGTGTTAATGCACTGGACTGCAAGGTCGGTTTGAAGCACAAGGTCAGCGGTTCAAGCTCACTACCTGCTCCTCAGAAACTCTATACAGGGTCTCTATAAGTCGGAACTGACTCAAAAGCACTTAACAACAACATAGGCTTAGGGAGCTGTCTGGTGATGTAGGATCAGCACTGGACTGCTAACCACAAGGTTAGTGGTTCAAACCCACCAGCTACTCCTAGGAAACCCTATATAAGATTGTTCCGAGTCAGAATTGACTTGATGGCACTTAACAGCAGCAACCGTATAGGGTTAAGGAGCCCTGGTAGTATAATGGATTATGCTAACTGTAAGGTCAGCTGTTCAAATCTAGCAGCCTCTCTGAAGAAAAAAGATGAGACTGTTTGCTCCCTAAAAGATTTGCAGCCTTGGAAACCCTATACAGGGTAGCTATGAGTTGGAACGAACTTGGTGGCACACCTCCACTACCACCATATAGGCTTATTGTAGGGATTAAATGAGCTCCAAATATATATAAAAAAGAGTCTGGGTAATGCCAGAAGTTTGCAATTGCTGCTGATCCAAAGGTCAATCTGGCAGTTTGAATCCACCCAGTGGTTTCATGGAAAAAAGGCCGGTGAACTACTTCTGTAAAGACTATAGTTCTATAACACATAGGGTCACATGAGTTGAATTGACTCAATGGCAGCTAACAAACATACATGTTCTAAACATGTAAAATATTTAGAACAGCACAGGGCTCATAGTCAGTGCTAGGAAATGTTGTTAGTGCTGTTGAATTGATTCTGAGTCATAGTAACTCTATACAGGGCTTCTGAGGAGCAGCTGGTGGGTTTGAACTGATGAACTTTTAGTTAGCTCTCTAGTGCTTCATCTATAGTGCCACACCAGAACGCCATGAAAATGCTAACAGTCCTATTATTCTTGTTCTGTGGACCACAGAGGTAGAGAACAGCTTTAGCAATTTACAGTAATCCTAGATCTGAAGGTTTAGCTTGAGCATCCTCGAACTGGAGCCAGCCTTCCAGTCTAACCACTTTCCTTAGATGGCCACCCATATTGAGAGAGGTTAGAGAAGGGTTGGACTTGGCTAGCACCCTGGAATGTGTGGAGAATTAAAAGGTACAATGACACTGGGCTACTACTCATCCTCCACTTAACTGGACTCTTGGGGGTCCCTCTGCTCCAGCTACCAACATTTTTTCCTTTCCTCTCTACAGTGGCTGCTAATGTGCCTACTGACCTGTCCAGAGGCTGGGTTCATGGGATGAAGCCAGGAAGGAGTGTATGACGGGAGCAGAGGTGGAGGGGTTGGAGAGGCTGTGTGTGGGAACTCTTGTTCCAGGAGGGATGGGCCAGGATGTTTCCTACCAAGAGTTGTTGTTGTTGTTGTTATGTACCATGGAGTTGGAACCAACTCATAGCGACCCTGTACAGGGTTTCTGAGGCTGTCTGGGCATATTTATGCATTTGGCAGCATCTTTCCTCCATAGGAACCCCTCTTCTTCTGCATGCTCTTGACCTACAGGGGAGACATGAGCATTAATGACTGCACCTCTAGGTGCTCAGCTGTATACTGATCAGCTGAGGCTCTGGGGGGGGGGGGGCCTCTCTGTGAGTCCGTATACAGTAGTGGTCAGTAAACACCTCCTATGAGACAAGTACAAAGATGAGCAAGACAACCCAGTCCTCCAGGAGATGACCATCTTTGTGTTTGGAGGGATGGGGCACTGATGACTTGTCTGAAGATTGGCATTAGTTTGCACAGGGCCATGTTTCCTGGCTTGGTTTTCTGCTCAGTGAACCCAGATGGTCTCTTTGTCTTCTCCTTTCCCTCCCTTCTGGCAGATCTCAGTGTTTTGGAAAGTGGCTGGTCATTGGGTATAGTGAAGCAGCAGTTGTATCAGAGTTGGACAGGTGTGAATTGGAATTCCCAAACTTCTGCTTAGCATTTCTGCATAAATTCCCTCTCTGACCCATAATAGGTGCTGAATAAATATTATTTTTTTGTCTCTCTAGTGTCTAACACAAGACCTGGCTTACTTTACTGCCCTCCCCCCCCCCCCCCCCCCCCCCAATTGCGTCAGATTAGGACTGTGCCTCATAGGGTTTTCAAGCGCTGCTTTTTTTTTTTCTTTTCTGAAGTAGATAGCTACGCCTTTCTTCGCAGCTTCTCTGGTGGATGTGAACCTCTGTTCCTTTGGTTATCAGCCTACCCCATTCACCATTTGCAACACCCAGAGCATATATAGGTTCTCAATAAAGAACTGTGAAACAGTGTTGGACCTATCTCTTCCTACCCCCTTCTTTCTCTTGACACTGGCTCTGACATGGGATGACAGCTGCTAAGAGATGAGGAGGAGTTTCGGGAAGGGAGGATGGCTCGGTGCCCTCCCTCTGCTGCCTCACCAGGACTGGCACAGCGCCCCACAGATGCCTGTCTGTAATATTGCCCACTACAGCTTTGCGCCTCTTCACAGGAAGGGAGATGGAGGAAAAGCGTGTGGGAAAGAGACTTCGATTTTTCACCTGCTGCCACTTTTGAGTCTCTCCTGTTGGTAGCCACTTGCGTGTCAATCACCTCACCTCACCCCCTCCTCACTCCTGGCCTGGGGATTCAGCCCCAGGGGACCTAGGCCACCTCCATTCCCAGCACAGTCCTCCCTGGGGGAAGAAACCTTGGCTGTGATCATGGAAAATTGTCCTGCCAAGAAAGTTGTAGCTGGGAAAGAGTCTGATGGGGCGGTCAGGGAGAAGACTGGGCAGGGATGGGCGGTGGGGGAAGGGGAGATAGTAGATGTAAGGAGTAGAAAGAGGAGTGGGTAAGGGGATTCAGGATGTGGGGGAGGGGGGGCACATGGGGTAGGACTAGAGGCAGAATGAGAAACTTGTCCTTACTTTCATGCCAGCTGGAGTGACTGAGGGTGTCCAGGTGGCAGAGCTGCCAAGAAATGGGGTCTTTGCTGAGTTTCTGATTGGGGAAACAGGCCTGCATTTAGCTTCTTTCCAGGCCTCAGAAGCTAGTCCCAGTGTCAGTCTGGGCCATGTTACTTTTGCACTCAGCATTCTTGGCATTTCTGGCAGGATTTCAATTGGACCAGGGTGAGGGAGGAGGACAGGGTTTGGGAATGGGGCCAGGGAGGGGGTAGAGAAGGCCTAGTCAGGAACAGGTGCTGGGAACAGGAGATGCTTTCCAAATCAGCAGCCCTGGCCAGGCTGTTTGTGTGTGGGTGTCTATCTACTGTGGGTATTGGTCCCTCATCCAGATAGTATGTGCATATGTAACATGGTATTTGCATGGCCAAGTGTGTGAATTTGCCCTTGCCTAGGACTGTGGGTTAATGCGCCAGACTGCAAAGCCATTTGAACTGCAAGGTTGGCAGTTCAAGCTCACCAGCTGCTCCTTGGAAACCCTATACAGGGTCCCTATGGGTTGGAATCGACTTGATGGCACTTAACAACAACAACAGGACTTGGGAAAACTGACTTTTGTCCCTTCTCCTTAATCCTGAACACTCTGCTTAGTACTAAGGGGTTGGACCTGGGCAGCTCTGGGGAGGTTAAAGCACTCTGCCCTCTAACTCTTGCCCCTAATGCATCGTGCAGGCTGCTGGTGGGTGCTCCACAGGCCCTGGCTCTGCCTGGGCAGCAGGCGAATCGCACTGGAGGCCTCTTCGCCTGCCCCTTGAGCCTGGAGGAAACTGACTGCTACAGAGTGGACATCGACCAGGGAGGTACGGGGCTTCAGGGGGTGAAGTGGAGAAGCACCTGTGGAGGGAAGGAGAGGCCTTGGCCTCTTCTTCCTCCCCTAATCCCCAGTGTCCTACTTCTAGCTGATGTGCAAAAGGAGAGCAAGGAGAACCAGTGGTTGGGAGTCAGTGTTCGGAGCCAGGGCCCTGGCGGCAAGATTGTTGTGAGTACTGCTTCCTGTGACTATTCAAGGGTGCTTGTGTTTGAATATGTGTGTGTGGCTATTTGGGTATGTATGTGTATGTCATGTGCTTCCAGAACACAGGCTGGGTACATGATGTAATTTCTAGGAATCAGGAAGATATAAAAATGTATAAGACATGGCCCCTGACCTTATAAATAAATAAAACTAAAATCTTACCATCCATCTAGCCTTCCATTATCAAACTCCTATCGAGAACCTTGTAAGCATCAGCCACTGTGCTTGTTACTGATAGAGGATATATAAAAATTAACTGCCATCGAATCCTTTCTGACCCTGTATGGAGTTTCCAGGGCTGCAATGTTTATAGCAGAGCAGAAAGTCTCGTCTTTCTCTTGCAGAGCGCCTGCTGGATTTGAATTGCCAGTCTTTTGGTTAGCAGGCCTGTGTTTATCCTATAAAGGATATACAAAGGTGCTTAAAAAAGTTCAAGGATAAATAGGAGGCACAGGACTTTGGGACAAGTTGGGGGTGCATGAGAAACTTGTCCTTACTTCCATACCAGCTGGAGTGACTAAGGGTGTCCAGGTGGCAGAGCTGCCAAGGAATGGGGTCTTTGCTGGGTTTCTGATTGGGGAAACAGGCCTGCATCTAGCTTCTTTCCTGGTCCTTCTTGGTAGACATTCAGTGGTGCATAGGACACAAGGACATCTAGGGCCTCCAGCCTGCCACTGCCACGTTCCAACTCAGCCCCTCCGCCCCCCCAACCCTCTCACACCTTCAGCTCCGGATGCCATTGCAACTGCCCCTGGCTGTCCTGAGCTGAGCACAAGGAACTCAAGATGAGACAGGGTGCTCCTTCCCCACCCCGACTGCCACATACAGCTGGCAGGGGTGAAGTGGGGTTCCAGGGATGACCAGAATAAAGATTGTGGAAAACATAGTTAAAAGATAATGGAGTTTAAAAAAGTCAATAGTTAGCAACAACAACAAAAAGAAAATGGAGTTTTTACATGAACTTTTTGTGTGGTGCTGAAGGATAAGCAATGGACTGCAAGTTTGATTGAACTGAAAGATTGGTGATTTAAACCCACCAGCTGCTCCTCGGAAACCCTATACAGGGTCACTATGAGTCACTTTGCAACAACGTATAAAGACTGGGAAACTCCCGATCTTTGCCTCAAATAGCCTATGGCATACAAAGATTCTCTTTCTTTCTTCATCTGTTTCTGTTCTTCTCTATATTTTTTTGCAAACATGCATGAACACACAATTAACAATGCAAGCCATGCTGGGGCAGAATATAGCTAATGTTAGTGAGTCCTTTTCTAGTCATCAGTCTGTGAAAGTCCAAAGGAAGAGTGGAGAGAAAAGGCACCTGCAGGAGAGCTGAGCCAGGCTTTAAGAACAAGAATAGGTACTGCTTTGAGAGTGGTTGTTGTTGTTGTTGTTGTTAAGTGCTGTCAAGTTGGTTTCAACTCATAGTGACCTTGTATAGGGTTTCCAAGGAGTGGCTGGTAGGTTTTAACCTCAAACTTTTTGGTTAGCATCCCAATGCTTGTCCTGTAATGCCATACCAGGAAAATGAAGAGGGGAGGAAATTCATTACCGGGGAGGGGTCAACAGTTGGAAAGGTCTAGAGACAGGACCAGACTTGACATGTTGGAGGACAGGAGCAAGTGGCATGATCAGGAAGACATGACTTTTATATCCTGGCTTAGTTGTGCCTGTGGGTGGCCGTGCAGAAGGTGGAGCAAGGACTTGTCCTAGAGAGGCTCAAGGAAGTGGGTGCAGATGGGATACTGGATTATGCTTATACTTGCCCACTGGGGCTTGGTGGTGGTGTTCTAGCAATTTCATTAAAGGTGTGTGTGTATGTGAGCGCGCATGTGCACCTACACGCATACCGGTGCCAGTCTGTGTCCAATGACGGCAGTATGACTTAAGTAAGACCCTGGGCCACACAGGGAAATGGCCTTCCATCCCTCTCTCCTTCAGACCTGTGCACATCGATACGAGGCGCGGCAGCGAGTGGACCAGATCCTGGAGACACGTGATGTGATTGGTCGCTGCTTTGTGCTCAGCCAGGACCTGGCCATCCGTGATGAGCTGGATGGTGGGGAGTGGAAGTTCTGTGAGGGGCGTCCCCAGAGCCATGAACAATTTGGGTTCTGCCAGCAGGGCACAGCGGCCGCCTTCTCCCCTGACAGCCATTACCTCCTCTTTGGGGCCCCAGGAACTTATAACTGGAAGGGTGAGTCACTCCCCAGGAAGGAGACGAGGGAACCCAGACCTTTTCTTGCCACAGAGACAGGACTAGAGTGGCCACGCATGACCACATGTCCACTGCCGTTGCACCCTGTGGCACTGCCATGCCTTCCTCCTCCATCACACTAGTCCACGCGTGAATGGGGTGCCTACCTTCCTTCGCATGGTCCCATGGTCCTCAACACTGGCATGAGCCCTGACCTGCATGACTGGGCTGCTCACCTGGCTATGCCTGCATGCTCCAGTACGCAGTCCGGTCCTCATCACTCCCATTCCCGTCTCTGCCCACACTGCTGACCGAGCTGATACTCGGTGAGTGTGATGCCAACTCTGGGCACCCCTAGGAAGCTTTGGCTGGGCAGGGGGCAGGAGGTGGAACTGGAGGGGAGATGAGGGGCTTCCCAAATGCTTGTCTAACTCTGTTTAGCCTGAGGGTGTTCCTCACCCCTGCCCTAGACACTAATAGGACTGTCCTTGCAGGCACAGCCAGGGTGGAGCTCTGTGCACAGGGCTCGGCGGACCTGGCACACTTGGACGACGGGCCCTACGAGGCGGGGGGCGAGAAGGAGCAGGACCCCCGCCTCATCCCTGTCCCTGCCAACAGCTACTTTGGTAGGGACCCCTTCCTGGCCCAGAACCACTCTAACCCTCTGCTCCTCTCTCTTGTTCCCCCTCTCCATGCGCCTCCCCTCCTGTCTCTGTCTCTGTCTCTCCACCCTGTCTGTCTCTGGGACTCGGATTCTGATTTCTCTGCTCTCTTGGCCTCATTTTCTTCCTTCACTTTTTCCTCTTTCACCTTCTCCTCTGGCTTTTCTTCTGTCTGTCTCCCTACTCTGTGGCTCTTCTCTGGATGTCCCTCCCCTGCTGTCTCCTCCTCCTACCCCCAACAGGGTTGCTCTTTGTGACCAACATTGATAGTTCAGACCCTGACCAGCTGGTGTATAAAACTTTGGACCCTGCTGACCGGCTCCTAGGACCAGTCGGAGACTTGGCCCTGAATAGCTACTTAGGTTTGTAAGCTCCCACCCAAGTCCTCCTGGGCCCCGGGAACATGTTCTCTCCCCCTCCCCGCCCCACACACACTCCCAGGGGCCAGGTCTGAGAAGAGGAGCTCCAGGGTGATGGCCTTGGGGATTGTGAGCATGCGGAAACTCCAGGTGGAGGGAGAGAGACAGGGCTGAGACTATACTGGGTAAAGAGGAGGGTAGGCCTCCAGGGAGACTTTCTCTGAGGAATGGATGGTAGATACATGCTGGAGATAATTCCAGCCTTGGTGGTAAGTTCTCATAGTCTCATCTACATATCCCTTCTACAGAGGAGGAGGGAATGAGGCTTGGGAGATGTTTGAGTGACTCAGTCTCTTCCCTTCTACCCATATGTCCCTTTTCCCCCACGTGAAGGTGGGATAGATGGGAGAAAGAAGGAGCATTGGATGGAACTGGGGTACTCTAAGGTGTGGGATGGGAGAGGACCATTCCTTCTGCTTCAGCTCCCTGGGAGAGGTGTGGTGAGACCTCTGTCTCAGTTCTTGCCTCTGTGCTTGATTTCCCTAGCTATCCTGACTTCTCAGCATTGCCTTCCTCTCTCCTCCCACTCCTTGGATAGACTTGTTGCACTTCTTGTGCCAAATTCCATTCTCTGGACCAAGCAGGTGTGGGAGGGCTGCCTGGTCTTAGGAGAGGCAGGAAGAGTGGTCCAGCTATGGCAGCGGTAGCTTGGGGGACACCTCCTCCATCTTTTAGCTCCTGTTTGCTAGGTGGTGGGCTGGGGTGGGGTTGCTGGAACACACTCAGGCATGAGTCTGTTAGGAAGTACTAACCCCCCATACAGGTTTCTCCATTGACTCGGGGAAGGGGCTGGTTCGTTCAGAGGAGCTGAGCTTTGTGGCAGGGGCACCCCGTGCCAACCACAAAGGTGCTGTGGTCATTCTGCGCAAGGATAGTGCCAGCCGCCTGGTACCTGAAGTTGTATTGTCTGGGGAGCGCCTGACTTCCGGCTTTGGCTATTCATTGGCTGTAGCTGATCTCAACAATGATGGGTGAGAGAAGGCAGATGGGAGGGGGGCTGAGGGGTGTTTGGGCCCCGGAGGTATCAGGTGCCTTTGCCATCTTCTCTGACTGCCCTGGCAAGTCTGAACCCATACTGACTGTTTTGGTATCTCGCCATAGCTCGCCAGACCTGGTAGTGGGTGCCCCCTACTTCTTTGAGCGCCAAGAAGAGCTTGGTGGTGCTGTGTATGTGTACATGAACCAGGGGGGTCACTGGGCTGATGTCACCCCTCTCCGACTCTGCGGCTCCCCTGACTCCATGTTTGGGATCAGTGTGGCTGTCCTGGGGGATCTCAACCAAGACGGCTTCCCAGGTATGACTGAAAACTGGAAATGCTTAGTGTGGGGAGAAGGTGGGGGAGGGCAAGGCAGGGTAGATGAGAGAGTGACTCAGAGGCCAGGGAACATTCTCCTGAGGTCTCAGGGAGAGAAGCCTAGATTCGCATCCGAGCTTTACCAGCTGTGTGACCTTAGAAAAGTTACTTAACCTTTCTGAGCTAGTAATGTCCAGAGACAGTGGATGAAAGAATTAAAGATGAAGTATGTGTTACGCAGTTTGTGCTCTGCTGCTGTTTTAAAGGTTGTGTGTTTAAATCCACTCAGTGGCACTGTGGAGAAATATCTGACAATCTGCTTCTGTAAATATTGTTGTTGTTATGTGCTGTGGAGTCAGTTCTGACTCATAGCGATCCTGTACAGAGTTTCCAAGGCTGTAAATCTTTATGGGAGCAGAAAGCCTCATTTTTCTCCCGAGGAACAGCTGGTAGTTTCGAACTGCTGACCTTAAGGTTCACAGCCCAATTCGTAACCACTAAGCTACTACAACCAACAAAATTCTATGGAGAATTTCTACTCTGTAACACATGGGTTCACCTTGAGTTGGAATTGGTTTAAAAACATTAAAAAAAAAAAAAGTAAGGTACTTGTGTGCCCTTGAGTCAATTCTTATTCATAACTTCTTAATAAAATTGAAAATATATAGGACCTAGGAAAAGTTGGGGTTCTTGTCACCCCTATTTCCAGACTGATTGCATTTTTCTTATACACCACAGATATTGCTGTGGGTGCTCCATTTGATGGAGATGGGAAAGTCTTTATCTATCATGGGAGCAGTCTGGGGGTTGTCCTTAAACCTTCACAGGTGAGCGGGGTGTGGTTGGGATGAGGGAACCTTTATTGGTGGGATAGGGGGGCATAGCAGCAATAAGGCAGAGGACAGGGGGTGATAGGGTTAGAGAAGGTTGACAGTCTGGTCTTCTAGGTGTTGGAAGGTGAGGCCGTGGGCATCAAGAGCTTCGGCTACTCCCTGTCTGGTGGTCTGGATGTGGATGGGAATCATTATCCAGACCTGCTGGTGGGCTCCCTGACTGACACTGCTGCCCTCTTTAGGTGATCCCCTCCCCTTCCTCGGCCTGCTCCCTCCCTGATACTGTTATACCCTCTCTGTGACTAATCTCCACTCCAGTGCTGAATCTGATATTGCTTTCCCTGCTTCTTGTTCTAATGTGTCCCGTGATTGTCATTCTCCAATCCTCCAGGGCCAGACCCATTCTTCATGTCTCCCATGAACTCTTCATTGTTCCTCCAACCATCGACCTAGAGCAGCCCAACTGTCCTGGTGGCCTCTCAGTCTGGTGAGATGGGGTCTGAGGCAAGGGCAGGGGTGGCCTCCAGGGCCTGTTCCTCCCATTCTCTGCTACTTTCTCCAGTTTGGGGTTGGGCTGTGGCAGGGGTGAGAAGTAGAGGTTTGGGGTCTTGACCTACCAGCCTTGCCTGGTTCAGGGGCCACCTTTTGATCCCACAGTGTGGACCTAAGAATATGTTTCAGCTACATTGCAGCCCCCAGCAGCTACAGCCCTATTGTGGGTGAGTGAGCATCTCCCATCCTGTGGGGTTTCTGGGAGAAGGGCATCATGGGAACAAGGTCAGACTAGAGCATTTCCTCAGCTTCACTGGTTCCCCTCTTCTCCCCACACACTACAGCCCTGGATTACATGATAGATGGAGACACAGACCGGCGGCTGCGGGGTCAGGTTCCTCGGATAACCTTCCTGAGTCGTGGTCCAGAAGACCCCAAGCACCAGGCCTCGGGCACTGTGTGGCTGAAGCACCAGCATGATCGAGTCTGTGGAGACACCATATTCCAGCTACAGGTGGACACTGACCCCTTGGCTTCTAAGTGTCATTATCACTTTTTTTTTACAATTTGAAAACCAATATTGTTTTATTAACTGACCAGATTACAAAAATAATAATAGTAGACACCTCAGTTCATTCTTCTAATAAGCCTATTGATCTGGTCTTCCTTGTTGTTAGCATCTCTACCTTCTGCAAAATGGGTGGTCTTATTCTTCATCCCACCTCATGTTGAAGATAATTTGAAAAGCCACAGGAAGCTATCTGTTTCTTTGAAATGTTTTCCAACAGTGTAAATCTCATGAATCAGATCCTCCATGCGATGATGCCGTATTTACCAAGAGATCTTGCAATCAATGTGTTATCTGTCAGGGCCGTTCACTTCTTACTAATTTTGCTGTAGCCATGCTTGTAGATCAATTTATTCACTGCCTTCAGGTTTGGGTACCTCCATGCAATATGTGGCTCCACAATGCTCACCATGTTCACTGAAGCCTTGTTGAGCTTAACAAAGGTGCCATTGAAGATCTGGCGAAGGTGAAGAAGCTGCAACACTGTTGGAAGGTCATCTGTTCCAACCTTTGTTTCCAACCTTTGAATCCCAATCACCAGTAATTATCAATACATCTTTTAAAAAACCTTTTTATTGTGAATTGAGTGAAGGTTTACAGGCAAGATCATCGGTTTTACATTTAACAAATAGAATACACTTTCTTTTGTCTCAATGATTGCAGTTCCCTCTAAGAACCAACAGTTATCCTGCTTCTTCCTGTGGCTTTTATTTCCATTCCACCCACCTTCCTATCCCTTCTTAATTTGTCCTTAGGCACATGTTGCCCCTTTGATTTTGAATAATTGACCATTCCATCATTCATAGTGAGCATAGCTTATTAGTGTTGTTGTCTCCCTATACACCTATCTACTGATTGGCTGAAAGTTGGGCTATGAAGGTGAGTTCTTTTCTAGACTTCATGCATTCTCTTTGACCAGTAAGACTGGTCTTTTTTTAAAAAATAATTTTGAGTTTTGTTCCTCATGT
Organism: Chrysochloris asiatica; assembly: GCF_000296735.1. NCBI lineage: Eukaryota > Metazoa > Chordata > Mammalia > Afrosoricida > Chrysochloridae > Chrysochloris > Chrysochloris asiatica. The sequence goes on along the minus strand of NW_006408551.1, from coordinate 1,554,519 downwards.
TCACCTTCTAATGTGATCCCTTTCAGAGCAGTTGGTAGTGGTAGTGGTAGTGGGGAACCATCTAGTTCTTCTGGTTTCAGTCGTGGAGACTGATTTCAGACCTTTTCAATTCTCATCATTCATTCTTCTGCACATAAAGAGACCAATAGGTGCACCTTAGACAGCTTCTCATAAGCTTTTAAGATCCCAGATGCTACTCATGAAACTAGGATGTAGAACATTGTCTTTGTGGACTGTTATACCAATTGACCATGGTGTCCCCTGGGATGATGGTCCTGAGCCCCCAGGCTCAGCTACTTATTGCCTTAAGATATTTGATAATATCTCAGAAGTTTTCATTATTTTGCCTGCTGTATGCTCCACCACATTCACAGTGTGTTTGCCAGAAAGCAAAATACTTATGTATATCTGTGGGATATATAGATATATACATACATACACACACATATATTCCACTCTTCCTCCCATACAACCCAGTCCCTTCCTTCCGACCCCTGGCAACCATCAAAGAATGTTTCTTTTTACTATTTTACACTCATATATTTGTGGGATATAGAAGTATGTATATATATATCCTACTCTTCCTCTCATACCCATTCAATGTATGTTTCAATCTGTATATTTATGCACAGAATGCTATTGTTCTGCAGTTGTGTATATATTACTGTTTACATCTGTCCCTTTTAGCCCATGCATTCATCACTGTGTCTTCACATACCTTCATCATTCTTCTGCCACCCTCCCTCTTTTTGTGTATTGCCCTTCCTGTCACTCCAGCTAACATGTGTCTAGCCTCTAGTCAGTGAATTACTTTTCCCTCCCTCCCGCCTCTGATAAACATTAAAGTATGTTGCTTTTTAGTCTAGAAACCTTTTCTTAAGCTTTTACAATAATGTTCTCATACAACATTTGCCCTTTTGTGATGAACTAATTTCACTCAGGATAACATCCTCCAGGTTCATCCAGGTTATGAGAGGTGTTTTGCAGATTTATCGTTATTCTTCAACATTGTGTGTATGTACCAAAGTTTGTTTATTCATTCTTCCATTGTTGGACGCTTAGGCTAGCTCCATCTTTTTGCTATTGTGAGTAGTGCTGCAGTGAACATCAGTATGCATATATCTACTTGTGTCCTGGCTCATATTTCTCGTGGATATATACCAAGTAGAGAGTAAGGTATTTCTATTTCCAAGTTTCTGAGGAATCGCCATACCGTTTTCCAGAGTGTTTGACCCATTTTACAGTCCCACCAGCAATGTAGGAGGGTCCTAGTCTCTCTACACCCTTGCCACCATTTGCTATTTTCTTAATTTTTTTAAATTCACTAATGTTGGTGTGAGATGATATCTCATCGTTGTTTTGATTTGCATCTCTCTAATGGGTAATGATGAGTCCTGGTATGGTGCTGTGGGTTAATGTGCCAGACTGTAAAGCCATTTGAACTGCAAGGTCAGTGGTTCAAGCTCACCAGCTGCTCCTTGGAAACCCTATACAGGGTCGCTATGGGTCAGAATCGACTCGACAGCACTTAACAACAACAACAACAATGGTTAATGAAGGAGCTCTGGTAGCGTAGTGGTTATGAATTGGGTTGCTAACCTCAGGGTCAGCAGTTTGAAACTACCAGCTGTTCCATGGAAGAAAGATGAGGCTTTCTGCTCCCGTAAAGATTGACAGCCTTGGAAATGCTGTAAAGGGTTGCTATGAGTCGGAACTGACTCCACGGCACATAACGACAACAACAATGGTTAATGATTATGAACATTTTTTCATGTTTGTTGGCTGCCTGAATGCCTTTTTGGGTAAAGTGTCTGTTCATGTCCTGTGCCCATTTTTAAATTGGATTGTTTGCCTTTTTTCTTATAGAGGTGGATTTTTCTCTAAATTTTTTATATTAGTCACTTGTCTGATATGTCATTGCAAAAATTTCCCCCTAGTCTTTGGGCTACCTTTTAACTCCTTTGGAAAAATCTTTTGATGTACATTGTTGTTGTCAGGCGCCATCAAGTCGGAACCGACTCATAGCGACCCCATGCACAGCAGAACGAAACAATGTCCGATCCTGGGCCAACCTCACTAACGCTGCCATCAATGATGCCACCTTGATGCCATCAATGATGCCACCTGGCTCATCCATCTCATTGGGGGTCTTCCTCTTTTTCTCTGACCCTCCACCTTACCCAGCATAACATCCCTCTCCAGCGACTTTTCTCTCCGGACAATGTGTCCAAAGTATGAGAGACGAAGCTTAGCCATCTTGGCCTCCAAGGAGCACTCTGGTTGTACTTCTTCCAAAACAGATCTATTGGTTCTTTTGGCAGTCCATGGC